>NC_067403.1:191201920-191518170 GCF_016432865.1 Antechinus flavipes | reverse complement strand
CTGGAAAGCTGTTTATCCTTCACCTGCCCAGTCACCACTGGAAAGGAATGGGAATCAATGAAAGAAATTTAGCACCTTATCTATAGCCATTACAGTGAGAAAGGAAAAGCCTTTCCTCTAAATGTTTATTTCCTATCTAATTTAAAGCAGCCACTCCAACAATTTGTGTTCAGGTCTATATGTGTGCTTTAAGAATGAGAAAGAAGATGTTAACTCCAAAGTGTGAGGAGATTTTCCTTAACTCAGGATGAGGTATATTTATGATAGTGGTAGTGAAGTGTGAGGGTTGGGGAGGAAGAGCATATTCATTACAGAATTTCTGCAATGTTAATAAGCTCTAGGACAATGATACCTGTTAGTCTGCTTATGAACCTGGAGAGATTCAATAAGGAAATGAGTCAGTAGCCAATGTTGAAGAGAGATGAAAGCTGATAAGTTTGTTCAAATAAACAAAACTCGCATCAAATCTTCTGCCAAGATCTCACCTGGCAACACCATTTACCTCTGAGACATTTTCAGGAAAGTGCTTTGTAATCCTCGAAGCACTACAACAATTTTAGTTTTGTGATTATGATGATGGTGGCAGTACTTGTGGTGCTTATAAACACTTTCCTTATAACAAACCTTTGAAGGGGGACATGGGAAAAATATTGCAAATATAACACTTGGATCAATGATTCAGTTACATCAAACTCTCTCCTTATTGGTGGAGATTGATGAATTGACAGATATCCACCAATGAGGAAGGAGAGAGGTCCATGCAGTTGGCCCATTGAGTCAAGGGTTACATCCTTAATATTCTGAGAGATTTATGATCCTATGGATAAAAATATGTATCCACGAAAGGAATCGAATATATGCCAATCATGATTTCTTATCTTGTGCAATTCTTGCTCACACCCTCCCATAAATATTCCATAAAGGAATTGCCCAACATGTTGGGGCTTTAACTTTATGTCTTGTTTATACTCAATCAGATCATCTGTTATGCCTAAAAGTCACATTTCACGAATGAAATTTTCTGGTAATTAGTGCACAATTCTGCATAATTATAAGTAAATGACTGTAGCTTACATTTACCATTGCCTTTTGGGTCACTTGAAATAATAGGTACTAATGTGAATCATTAATAAGAATGAATATTAATTATAATAGTTGTTTTGATTTGTAGAATAATTTTGAGGTATGTGCTTTATAAACTTTAAAATACTATGTATATGCTACATTATATTAATGTTATTAAATTAAAAACAGCTTTGCTCTCATAGAAACTACAGTTTTGAAGGGAACATGGGCATATATGCAAATAATCTTAGGATAAAATAGAAAATGATAAATGTTACAGGAAAGCAAGCAAAATGGTTTGAGAATTCTGAGGAGGAAAATAACACTTCAAGTTTGGAAGGAAAGAAAAACATCAAGGAATGCTTCATGGAGCAGCCTGAGCTGGGGCTTGAAACATAGTTAATATCTCAAGAGATAGAGATAAAGATATGATGGAGAATTGTCTTGTTGAGTTACAGTGATGACTGTTCCTTAACTAATTGTATTTGAGTTCTGACTGTAAAATAAAGGTATTGGAATGGATGAGCTCAAAGACCCCTTTAAGCCCTATTAACTTATGGATACTTCCAATGATGGGGAGCTTATTATTTCACAAGGTAGCTCATTCAATTATTTGATGGTTCTGTTTATTTTCAAATTCTTCCATATATGGAAGAAAAAGATTTTCCTAATCCCTTCCTTTCAGACTACACAGAGCAAATGTGGTCCCTTTTCTCTAGAACAAGTTCTCTTATATTGTGTTTAAGGGAAAACACAGCCGAAAAATACACTAGTTCCCAAGATCAGTAAATGTTCCTGGTACAGTTTCCCATGTATGGTGTATTATTACAGCTCAGATGGCAATACCTCAGGTTCATAGTTTCCCTGCACCCTTCAGCATGTGGTATGAGAATGCCAATTAGTTGTCTGTATGAGGTCACAGGCATCCTGGACTTGGCTACACTGAATTATTTTAATGTTAACTTTCGGGCAGGTTGTGGGTTCTGCTCTTTGATTTACCGCTCAACTCACATGATGATGAAACTGTTCGTGGAGATTCTGCCCTGTTGAAATATTGAGCCTTCCCTGTGGCTAACCTTAATGTGAATGGCTGAGACAGACTGAATAACCTTCAAGGAAGCTCTGGTCCCCGTTCAGGGACCTCTCGGGATTTTCATAGCTCTTAAGATTCTGTAGAACATGTTTGAAAGAGGCAGTTTGGTTCAATGGAGGAAGACCTGGATTTGATGTTAGAAGGGCTAGGTTTGAGCCATGGTTCTGTCGTTAACTCACTGTATAATGCTGGATACTTCATTTACCTTTTCGGAGCTCTTGGTTCCTTAGCTAATAAATCATGGTATCAAGGATTTATTAAGTGCCAACTATAATGGAAGATGCTGGGAATACAAAGACAAAATGACATACAGTCCCTGCCCTTATGAAGCTTACATTCTATTGGATAATTTAAGATGGGGGGGGTGGAAATTGTGGTATAAAATAATTATGGAAAATTATTATTCTATAAGACATGACAAACTAGCTAATTTTAGAAAAATCTGGCAAGACATGAACTGATGTAAAGTGAAGTAAGCGGGACCAGGCAAACATTGCACATGGTAACAGCAATACTGTATGATGATCAAGTGAATGGTTTAACTATTCTTAGTCATACAGTGATCCAAGATAATTCCAAAGAACTTATGATGAAAAACTTTCTACCTCCAGAAGATGGAGTCTGAATTAAGATTGAAACATGCTATTTCTCATTTTCTATTTTTTTTCCTTTTTTTCCTTTTGGTCTGTTGTTCTTTCACAATGTAACTAACATGAAAATATTTTTGAATGAGTATACATATGTAACCTATATCAAATTGATCATCATCTTGGGGAGAAGGGAGATAAGAGGGAAAGAGAAAATTTGAATTTCATTTTTTAAAAAATGTCAAAAATTACCTTTACATGTAAGCAGGAAAAATAAAATGTTATTTTAAAAAGATGAATGTCTTGGACAAGATTGCCTCTAAAGTCCCTTCCAGCTCAAGATCTTGTGAAAATTTATGGAGCTATGAGTATTTAGCACAACTTATGATCTTGATCTCATTTATTCTGCTCCCAACATTTCCATTAATTCTCTGGTGTGGTTCCAAACAGTAATTTTTCCTTCCTCGATATAATGTAGTATTTTGTTCTTCTTTATGAACTTATTTTCCCTTGAGAGGAAATGGTTGTTGGTTGTTGGTTTTTGTCTAGAACCCTATGAAAGTGGCATTCTTTTTATAAAGCAAACTTCATCCCTCTTGTCAACAGAATTTTTATTCCCACTGGTGTGATCAATAAACAAACAGAAACAATTCTTTCACTCATAAAAGAACATGGCGTGTTCTCCTGAGAGAATCTTGAAATCTCAATAAAGAGAATATTGAACTCTTAGAGTTTATTAACAACCACTCTTGGCTCAGAGAATCCTCACAAAGGCGATCATCATCAGAAGTAAGATTTGCTTCTCCTTGGAGAACAGAGCCAGGAACCATGTGTAGACGTTAGTGATACTAAAAAATATATAAATAAATAAAACCAGGTCAATATAAGAAAGATCTTCCAAAAACTAACAGATAACTTGGCTGCCATATGATAAAGTGAGCTCTTCATCACTGGTGTGATCAAGTACAGTCTGCATCCAAGAATCGTGGGATTTAGAATTTAAGAGGAATGTAGAAAGTAGCTCATTCAAACTTTTCATTTTATTGATGAGGAAACTGATGGTCAAAGTGGGGAATGATTTGCCTAAAGTCACACAAGTTAAAGAGCTGACATTCAAACACACATCCTCACTCCAAATCCAGTTCTGTTGTCATTCTACCACTAATCATGACTACTGCAAAAGGGATTCTTGTTCATGTGTTAGGCAGCTGGATGGCACAATAACCGAGTGTTGGACCTGGAATCAGGAAGACCTGAATTCAAATTCAGCCTGAGGCATTTACTAGCAATGAAACCTTGAGCATTTAAGTTGCCTCAGTTTCTTCAGCTGTAAAATGGGGAAAATAACAGCACCGACATCCCAGGGAGGTGATAAAATAAGATCATATTTGCAAAATGCTTAGCATGGTGCCTGACAAATAGTGAGTGTTATATAAGTGCTATAAATAATAAATGTGGATTGAATTAGCTTCTCTCTCTCTTCTCTCTTCTCTCTCTTTTCTCTGTTCTCTCTCTCTCTCCTCTCTCCTCTCTCTCTTCTTTCTCTTCTCTCTTCTCTCTCTTTTCTCTCTTCTCTCTCTTTTCTGTGCTCTCTCTCTCTTCTCTCTCTCTTCTTTCTCTCTTCTCTCTCTCTCTCTTTTCTCTCTCTCTCTCTCTCTCTCTTCTCTCTCTCTCTCTCTCTCTCTTCTCTCTCTCCCCCACCTCAACCCCCACTCTCTCTCATCTCCTTGTCTGGGGCCAGGTTAGGTTGCTTGCGAGCCTTTCAGACCAGCCTTGGTCTCAGTGGGGGAAGTGCAGGAGGCCAGCCATCAAGGTGGTGTGAGATGAAGTGAATGAATATGACTCTGAGTCCCTGGGATTGTGCTTCAGCCTCCAGCCACCACAAAGGTGGAAGATGGAATGAATCTGGCCAAGTTTATCCCACTTTATATGCTCTCTTATAATTACATCATCATAGGTGTGAATCTTGTGGAACTATATTTAGTTCTAAGTACCTGTACTGAACTAGAGAACTATTAAGCACCATGCTAAATTAGATAAGTATTGTCTTTATAAATTCTACTGAGTTAGCACCTTGTAAGAATCCTTGTTTTAAGTACAATGTTCTGGCCCCATAATACCCTCTCTCTCCTTCTTTTTTCCTGCCTCCCCCTTTCTCTCCCTCACTCCCTCTCCCTTTCTTTCTCCTTCTTTCCCTCTCTCCATCCCTTCCTCCTCCCCTCCCTTTCCCTCTCTCTCTTTCTCCCTCCCTCTCTACTTCTCTTTGTCTCTATTTCTGTCTCTGTTTCTCGTCTTCCTTTCCATCCCATCTTCTCTTTCCCTCCCTCCCTCCCTCTCTCTTTCCCTTCCTTCTCCCTTCCCTCAATCTCCTTCCCTCCCTCCCTCTGTCTCCTTCCCTCTGTCTCTTTCTCTCCCTCTCTCGCTCTCTCTCTCTCTCGCCCCCCCTCCCCACATCTCACTCTCCTCTCTCTTTTTCCCCTCTCAAATCCCTTAACCTCACCACTCAGGTTCTTTACCCATCAAATGAGGGGATTGGACTAGATGATCTCTAAGTTCCTTTTGATTCTATATCTATGATACCAAGCACCTACTATGATCAAATCACAGTGCTAGACACTAGAGATACAACAAAAATAGATCTATTCCTGCCAGCAAAGCATCACAGTATAAATGTAAGATAGGAATTATGCCAAGTAATTTGAGGAAGAAGGGAATATTGGACCCTGAGACTACTAGAACATTTAAGAGGATGGAGTAAAGCATGGAATTTGGAAAAAAGATAGGTGATACTCCTCCTGCTCTAATGTTCATTGTTCCATGTTTTTCCCTTTCAACTTTAATGTCTAATGTTTCTAAGAGTGATTGTTGGAAACACTTGAGATACCTTTTCCAGTGAAATATTATAAATACTGTTTCATATCTAAACAATTTTGAAGTCATCTGGAATTTTAAAGAAAGATTATTGATCAGGGACTTGGGTAGAAGAAAGGGAATGGCAAGAGAAGAGGACAGAAATAAAAGGAATTGCTATAATTCTTTTACATTTTGTTTTGCATTTTTCCATCTCTAACCTTAGCACTTGCATATAGTGCAAGTGCTGAAATCCCACATAAAAAGCAACCTTGACCCCAAACTAAACAAAGCCACGTGTCTCTTTGGTTATTACTTACATGCATTGAAATAATTTTCAAATGGTTGCCCTCTCCCTCAAAAAAAGCTTAAATGTTATCTTCCAAACCACCTTTCTATTCCCTCTTTATTTTAGGAGTTGAAATTACCACAACTAGAGAGTTTGGAAGTTTATTTATATGATTATGAGGTCAGCAGATGCTGCTAATAGCCTTAATTAGTGCATCCATTTATTTACTGTTAGAGGGAGCACAAAAGTAGAGGAAGTCAAGAGTTCTAGGTTGGTGTTTTCTAAACTGGTTCTTACATTAGGGCTGTAGAACTGAGGAACTTCACTGAGGAAGGGGGGAGAGAGAGAGAGAGAGAGAGAGAGAGAGAGAGAGAGAGAGAGAGAGAGAGAGAGAGAGAGACAGAGAGAGAGAGAGACAGAGAGAGACAGAGAGAGACAGAGAGAGAGACACAGAGAGACAGACAGAGAAAGAGAAACAGACAGACAGAGACAGACAGAGACAGAGAGAAGGAGACAAAGAGGAGACAGAGAAAGACAGAGACAGAGACAGAGAGACAGAGACAGACACAAAGACAGAGACAGAAAGAGACAGAGAGAGACCGAGACAGAGACAGAGACACACAGAGAGAATGACACAAACACAAAGATAGAAACAGAGACATAGAGAAACAGAGAAGACACAGACATGCAGAAACAGAGAACAAGAAATAGAAACAGAGTGACGAAGAGAGAAGCAAATAGACAGACAAACAGATGAATAGAGACAGACAGGAAGAAATAGACTAACAAGAGAGAAAGATAGTCAGAAACAGAAAGTCAGTGTTAGAGAAAGACAGAGACAGATAGAGATAGAGAAACAGAAAGAGAAATAGGAGTCACCTCATTGGGGAAGATATGGAGTCTAGATTCTCAGTTGCCGTTCCTGGTCTATCTCTAAATATGCCCCTCTGGGTTTCTATTTGCATCCCTCTCATTTTATAGATGACCCAAAAGTCATCTCAAATGGGATTTCCCAATAAGGGAAATGGCATTTGTCCAAGATCAGACAGCTAGTAAATGACTAGGGACTTGATCCCAGCCTTCTGTCTATGACACCACATGCTATCTCTGCAACGCTTCAACTCCAAGCCAACTTCTGACTTTATTGTGGGAATTTCAAAACAAGCTAATAGATATTAAGGAAACTCTGAAAAGTGTTAACATGAAGTTCTAATATAGCAGATAAACAGCCTAATCAGCTGGAAATATACAGTATTTGTCTTTAATATCTTTAAACATCAGATCCCTCGGATATTCCTTGGGGATAGACATTACTCGGAACCTGAAGAAGTGAGAGAGCAGCAGCAACATGCTAAAAAGCAGTACTTGCTAGGGAGTCAGAGCATCATGTTCCAGACTGTACTCTCTCACTAACATGCTGTGCAATCTTTGGCAAATTATTTTCCTCACCTAAAAGTAACGATACGGAACATTTCAAAATGCTCCTCCAGCAAAACCTATGTATTTCCGATGAGTCCCTTCAAATGCTAATTTTTATATTCTGTCTAC
Organism: Antechinus flavipes; assembly: GCF_016432865.1. Lineage (NCBI taxonomy): Eukaryota > Metazoa > Chordata > Mammalia > Dasyuromorphia > Dasyuridae > Antechinus > Antechinus flavipes. The sequence continues at coordinate 191,510,738 of NC_067403.1, read as the reverse complement.
TAGAAGATAGAGTTCTTGTCTAAAAGTTAGGAGAACCCAAGTTCTAATCCAGCTTTGAACATTTACTAGTTGTGTGACCTAGATAAATCACTTTAATGTCTTCTGCCTCATCTATAGAATGGGGAATAATAATAGCTCCCACCTCCCAGAGTTGTTATGAGGATAAAATGGTATATTATTGGTAAAATATCTTGCAACCCTTAAGCTATCAAATGCTAGCCATTACTATTTACTAAAATCTTCCAACTCTGACATTATATGCTCTATTTTTATAAATTGTCACATATGTCCATCTTCTCGGTCTGCTCGTGTCTTCCAAACACTGCTTTCCTCTGCTGATACTACAAAAGAACTTGCCATAGAATCATGAATATAGAGAATGAAAGGACCTTATAGATTTTCTAGTCCAATCCCTTAATTTTACCGATGAGAAAATTGAGGCATTGAGAATGATTTGCCTAAGTTTTCAGAGGCCATAAGTGGTAAAGGCATGTTTATCTATTATATTAAAACCACATGTTAACACTTTTCAAAGTTTCCTTAATATCTATTAGCTTGTTTGGAAATTTCCTTGACAAAGTCAGAGGTTAGCTTGAAATTGAAACATTGCAGAGAGAGCACACAGTATCATAGGGAAAATGCTAAGATCAAGTCCCTAGCCATTTATTAACTATCTGATCTTGGACAAGTGCCTTTTTCCCTCCGTAAAATAAGAGGGGAATACAGCATCCTCAGATTCCAAATCCAGAATTCTATCTATTATACTCATTGCATTTCATTTAGATAGTCTGTTAACATAGAATTTGACTGGATCTATGTTAACATGGTTTCCCTACATTGACTTCATATAAAGGAGTAGGGTGAGGACCTAGAATACAGAACATAATTCAATAGGAATTGGAGTAAAGAAGTTTTCAGTTCATCATCTGCTTCAGACACTATCTTGTGTGATGTTGAAAAAGTCACTTAACTTCTCTGTTCCTCAGTTTCCTTGTCTGTAAAATGGGGATGTTATGAAGACTAAGTGAAATAATATTGGTAAACATTTTAAGATGCTATGTAAGTGCCAATTACTATTACTATTAATTTGATTTTTATTTCCCTATTCTTTCTTTTTCCTTCCTTCCTTCCTTCCTCCCTCCCTCCCTTCCTTCCTCCCTCCCTCCCTTCCTCCCTCCCTCCCTTCCTTCCTCCCTCCCTCCCTTCCTCCCTCCCTCCCTCTCTTTCTTCCTTCCTTCCTTTCTTTCTTTCTTTCTTTCTTTCTTTCTTTCTTTCTTCCTTTCTTTCTTTCTTTCTTTTTTTCTTTCTTTCTTTTTTTCTTTCTTTCTTTTTTTCTCTCTTTCTCATATACTTATACACATATAGAATCCCATCTGGTATTATTATTATTATTAATTTGATTTTTATTTCCCCATCCTTTCTTTATCTCTCTATCTCTCTCTCCTTCCCTTCCTCTCTCCCTCCCTTCCTTCCTTCCTTCCTTCGTCCCTCCCTCCCTTCCTCCTTCTCTCTCTCTCTCTCTCTCTTGCTCTCTTTCTTCCTTTCTCTCTCTAACATATACTCATACACATATAGAAACCCACCTGGTATATGAATGATATGTAAGTTTCAGCTACTATGATTATTATTAATTTTATTTTTATTTCCCCATCCTTTCTCTCTCCCACCCTTCCTCCTCCTCCTCCTTCTTTTTCTTCTTCTTCTTCTTCTTCTTCTTCTTCTTCTTCTTCTTCTTCTTCTTCTTCTTCTTCTTCTTCTTCTTCTTCTCCTCCTCCTCCTCTCTCTCTCTCTCTCTCTCTCTTTCTCTCTCTCTCTCTCTCTCTCTTTCTTCCTTTCTCTCTCTAACATATACTCATACACATATAGAAACCCACCTAGTATATGAATAGTATGTAAGTTTCAGCTACTATGATTATTATTAATTTGATTTTTATTTCCTTATCATTTCTTTCTTTCTCTCTTTAACTTATACTCACACTCATATAGAATCACACCTGGACTTCAGATCTCACTTTCCACACACAATGATAACACAAATGATAACATTTGCCCCGAACTCACCCTCTATCCCATACAAATAATCCCCACATCTTATCCACCCAGCCACACTCTTACAGAATAAAGGGGCTGTACATCAGGGAGAAGTGCTAAGAGTAGGGGTCCAACAGACGTACGCATATATAGAACTTAATGACAAAGTGATCGATCCCCTTCAATATGTCCACTCCTTAAAGGGAACTGGATTATCTAAAGGCAAAGTTCTGAACCAAGTCAAAAATGTTTCTATACAGAAGTGAGTTTGTGCTCTTTGCTGCCCTCTGGTGGCTACTTACCCAATAGTTTCATATGAATCTTGCGTTTTAGAGATACACAGATCCCTCCATATATTTGAATGATCAATGGCTGAGCTCTCTTAAACACATGAGAATGTATGGATTTCTTTGGCTTGCCATTTCTTCTTCACGGTGTGTATCTCCATTGCCTTTAATGGAATCAACATTTGTTTTGATTACTTGAGCTCAATTTTTAAATGAGTATTTAAAAAAGGATTTGGGGGGACAGCATCTCTCATGCAGTGCAAAGCCTGGGTGAGGACTCTTTAAGGAGGAGTGGCAATTATCAACATCTCAAGACCTTTAAATCACATCTATGGTGAAGCTCAATGTAACAGGAGCCTCTCAGGCTGCTTTGGGTCCCCTAATCCCCAGGTCCTTCCATCAGCCGCCTCATCCATTATTGATCTTGTTTCCTTCTTGTTCATCTCGTTAATCTCATAAAATGTTTCCATTTTGTTCATCTCATAAAATAACCTAAAGAGGAAGCCAGTCCCAAGCAACTTGGGTCCATTTCTAGTAGGTATCTAGAAATTCTCTTGGCTTGAGACTAGTTTTTTCCCCTGCTTCCCCAATTTGCCATTAGACTTTCAACCTTGTCTCCCTGTTTCCTAATGAAGAAATCCATTCTGTTTCATAGAAATCCCATTCATCCTGCAAACCTCAATTCAAACCCCCTCCTTGAGACTTTTTTTGATCCTTCACCTTATCTCCCACTCCTCCCAATTCCACAGAAATCTCACCCTCCCTCTTCTCCTACAATCTTTAGTCAGTGCCGCCTCATAGAGGTCCTTTATAGTGTCTTTAGTAATAATCATAATAGGCAGCTGGAAAAGACTTTAAGATTATCTAGTCCAATTCCTGCATTTGTTATATTTTATTTTTAATCTTATTAAAACTTGAAGTTGAACAATGACCTTAGTATATTGGTAATACTAAACCTGATTAGTGAGTATTCACATTTAAATTAATTCAATTCAACACAAAATATGGTAATAGTTTTTCAGTCACACCTTCCAAATTCCCATAGGAATTCTTTATCCATTCATTCTCATTTTACTTTTTCTTTATTATGGTCATTATTTATTGCATTCTTCTGTCACTGTTTTTTTTTCTTTTAAAAAAAGCATTTTAATGATTTTTTCTTGTTTTTACATAATGTTCCTTTCCCTATTCAGCTATCCACAAAACTCTCCTGTAGAATAGAGAACAAAAAAATACAAGGGGAAAACATTTCCTCAAACTAATCTAACTATAGACCAGTCTAACATTGAATGAACTTTTCCAAAAACAATAGTTCAACTCCTTTCCTAAAAACTGGAGGAGGCACATTCTCATCAATCTTCCTTTTGGTTATTATTTTCATATCACTCTGTTGCAACTTTGATAGCTGGATGTTTACTTTTCCCCCATTTTTTTAGTGCTACAAAAAAGTTGTTATGAATATATTAGCATAAAGGATACCTTTCTTTTTGTCCTTGACCTCCTTGGGGTATATGATTAGCACTGGAATATCTGCATCAAAGTATATGGACATGTTAGGGAATCAGAACTTGCTAACACATAAAGATAAATGTGGGGAGGAATCTAGAATACAGAACATTAAAATATCAGAATAAGAAGCATCCTTAAAATACAGAGCACAAAATGTCAAAGCTGGAAGGAATGTATATAATAACTGACATTTGTAGAATATATCATAGTTTGCCAAAAAAATTTCCCTATTTTATCTCATTTGAGGCTCATGATAATCTCATAAAGAGTATACTGCAGATGTTAGTTATCCTATTTTACATGTGAAAAAATAAAAATTCAGGGGGAAAATGTGTCTTATTTATATTTGTATAGAGGAAGAATTCAAAAATAGATCTCTTTGATTCCAGGTCCAAAATGATCAATTATGTCGTATCACCTGCCAATAAAGACGAGAATATCAATTCTAGAGATTTTTATTTCAGATAAGGAAATTGAGGAGTAGAGGTGTTAATCATGCTTCCAGTTTTTATGCATGCTGATTTCCAGACCCTCATCATCCCAAGGAGATAGAAATGTTTTCTCTGTGGCATGTGGAAAAATGAAAATTCCTTCTCTAATTGTTCTTAAAAGTAGAGAAAATATGGAGAAAAATTCTTTACAGCAGTTGGGTAGTTAGGGGAGGTGATATAATTTGAAGAGTGAGTTTGTCTGTTCAATCTCTTTTTCATTGCCTCAAACATCCTTACATGTACACTTATAAAACTATTCACACACACTGCAACATCATTCAGAATTATTATTTAACTCTCTGTCCAAAGATCAGCCAAGAAGATGATATTTTAAAATTTTAGAACATTTTCTGGTAAGAGAATTCAGAACACAGACTCCCTTGGCAGGCAAATGAAGTGAAGGTGAACCCCTTCTTAGAATGTTTGTAAATATACAAAATCACATAGATGGGATTCAATTATATTTAAATATAGTTCAATACTTGTCTCAATGAAGGTCATACTAAAGGCACTCAGTAAATCTTGGGTCAGTGATATAAGTCCTCTACAATTCAAAGGGCATCAATAAAAGGTCCATAAAGTATGATTTCAAGGTTAACATTCCATGTTTTAAAGTCGCTTCTAAATCTGAAATTTTAAATCCTATGAATAAAAGTGATTTCTAGTTCTTTCTGATATGATTTCTTAACTTCCAGTCTAACCATCTGTATTCGTATTTTGTTTCTTTTCAGTCCTAAAGTTCTAAAGTCAATGTAAGTAGGTCTCTCTGATTTGACAATTGATGATCTACATTCTAGGCTGTTTTATGTTTCTCTATTCGATTCCAAAGTCACTACCAATCCTAAATTTTTATTTTTGCCTTAAGGGGCCTTTTTAAGTCTAATTTTTAGATTCAATAGTCTAAGTTTCTTTCCAGTTCAACTTTTCTATAATTCTTCACTTTTCCTACTGTCTGTAATCGATACAACAATATATATATATTTTCTTTTAAGAAACTCTTTTCCCACTCTTAGTATTAAACAAAGGGCTCAATTCAGTCAGAGAAAATAGGTCAAGGCAATTATTGGGTGGCATATTGAACTTGTTAGCATAATAGCCACATGGAGATTAGTTAAAGGTGAAAAGTGGTCTGTTTTCAGAAGATAGACATAAAGTCAGTCAACAAAGTCAATTCTTTAATTCCTAATTTCTTCAATTCCTTCTGTAAAATGACAATATCTGCAATCTAAGATGATATATTATTCACACAATTGATACCACTCACACCAGCTTAAATTCATGCCCAAATTTATAATCCTGATGTTGGCAGGAAACTGAAAAAAATAAATCAAAAAAATCTCAAGGTATCCAATTTAATATTTGGACACTTCTAAGTGAAATTTCTAACTCTGCTATATGCCTGCACAACTGCAAAATATTAAACAATATTACTCATGAAATTCTTGTAGACAAAAGGATTGTGTTCCTAAATGGTAGTATAATCAAATGACCTTTGAACTAGTTTCAATCTCTGATTAATAGATGCTCCCAAATTTCTATCTCTATCTCACAAATTTTCCCTAGAGGTCTAGTACCATATTTAGAGATGTAATTGGGTATCACTACATGAATAATTCACTTCTGTCTCAAATCCATCAAGACTCCAAATAATTTCATTGTCTTACTAGACATCTTCCTCCCTTTAACTTCTTCACTTCTGTTTTTGAGATCACCATTCTCCCAAATTACCCATACTTGAAATCAAAAAGTCATTGTGGAAGAACATCTCCAATGAGAGTTCACTGGCCTTGCTCCATGCAAAGACAAAGCTTTGAGAGACAGTTAGGTGATTCAGTGGATAGAGCACCTGACTTTGAATCAGAAAGAACTAAACGCAAGTATTGCCTCAATATTTACTAATTGTTAGACCATGTTAAACCATCCTTTAGCCTTAATTTCCCATCTGTATAAAAAGAATGATGATTATATCTATATCACAGGGTTCTTAGAAGTATGAATGACACCTATGCTTTCCAAAACAATAAATGTTACCTACTAGTAGACCTATTTGTTTAAGTCTTTTTATCAGTGACTATTTTTCCCACTCTTCAACGTCTTCCTTCAGTCCTTAACATTTAATTGCCCTCTCCTAATATAATATCCTGTTCTTGACTTCTTCCTAGCTTTCTCCCCACCTCTATCTCTTGATGATTTCATGACTTCCTATGATTTCCATTTTAACCTCCATGTAGATAACTCCCAAATTTCTATCTCTACCTCACAATTTCTCCCTAGAGGTCTATTGCCATGTTTAGAGTTGTGGTTGGTTATCAGTACTTGAATAATCCACTTCTGTCTCAAGCCCATCAAGATTCCAAATAATTTCATTGTCTTCTTAAACATCTGCCTCGTTCTTGCTTCTTCACATCTGTTTTTGAGATTCCCATTCTCCAAGTTATCCATCCTTGAAATCAAACAGTCCTTTTGGTACTTTCTTCTTCATCAATACATCCATTCTAAGATTGATATTATATTCAAGCATACCTTGTTTTATTTCACTTTGCAGATGATGTTTTTGTTTTGTACTGATTCATGTTTGAAGCAACCCTGCATTAAGCAAATCTATCAATATCATTTTCTCAATAGCATGTACTCATATTATTTCTTGTACTCCTACCTTTCTAGTAATGGGGCAAGCTTAATTTTTGTCTTGAAAAATTGCTACAATCACCTCAGTCTTCAGCAACAACTAACCTAATCAATCAGCAGTCATCAAAAAATGATGATGACTTACTGAAGGCTTAGGTGATGGTTAGCATTTTTTTTTAGTAATAGTTATTTTTAAATTTATATATATATATATATATATATATATATATATATATATATATATATATATATATATATAATAGTTTTTCAGACAGAATTGCATGCTTAATAGACTGGAGTATAGTGTAAGCATAACATAACTTCCAAAAGCATTGGAAAACCCAAACTACCATGTAATTCATTTTATTACAATGTTTGCTTTATTGTAATGGTCTGGAATTGAACCTGCAATATCACCAAGATATGCCCATATGCTTCTGGTTGCAACTGAATCTTATTTTCATTCCCAATCCTTACTAAGAATCAGATAAAAGAAAGTCAAACTTTTCCATATTTGAGAAGTTCCAAATATATCAGGTTCAAAATGGGCAGCAGTTCATGGACTCCTTCCCATAATTTTATCCTTTCCACCCCAACTCTTATCCCATTTCTCTCCTTTACCAGATCACTCTCACTTGGCTGGGGATCCTGAAAATATTCCTTATTTTCTAAGTTTCAATGAGGTGTGTGAAAGCCTCCTGACAGGTCCCAGAGAATCCACTTAGAAGGTCCAAAAGGGAACAATGGAAGATATGCACATTTCCAGCCTTGTGTCTTCCCATTCTGTGACTTCAGGGCTCAGAATAGCCAAAATAGCAGCACATCTGTACTACAGATCAAATTCCCTCTGTTTGGTCTGTCAGCTCTCAGGTTATCTTGGACCTGGTAAAGAATGCTGTTGGACAGTCAAGTGATTCATTCTCAAGTTTTGCCTTTGCAGAAATCCAACTTAAATGGAAAACAATAGATCTAAAATAATAAATTAAAGAGAGAACTGAAGACTGAGAGCTGATCTGTCTACCCAATGATGATGATAAATCATCTCCCCTGCACTTGCTGACAACAGGGGAAGAAATTGTCAAAGGACATGGAAAGTGGCAGAATTGGAACTGGTTATTTTAAATGGGAGTGAGAATTTTGCCATATCAAGTGGATTTACCTTGAGAGCAATTGCATTAAATTTTTTATCTTCCTAAAATATACTTTTATCCAAATGCACAAACACAAAGATTAATTATTATCAGGAATGAAAACTTATATTTATTAAACATTGTTCAAAAAGCTTTTCTTACAGCATATTAAAGAGACAGTTATTGTAAATATCATGACCATTTTAGAGAGATTCAGAGAATTGATGTCATTTGTCAGCAGCCACACACCTAGTAAGTAAAATTGAACTCAAGCCCTTTTCATTGTTTCTTTGAAATTCTGAGACCTTCAAAGAACCATCAGAGTTGGAAGGAAGTTCAGAGGTTAATTCTATGCTAACTCAGATTTTCCTGATTCCAAGTACTGTGCTCTCTCCACTGGGCCATTTAGCAGGATTTCACCTTAGAGGAGGGAATGGAGAAGAGACTTGTAGTCTAGTTTGTACCATCTTTCTGGATGATAATATGCTGGAGGGATGATTCCAGAGAGCAGCAGGAATCTCTGCACTACCTTCTCCAACAAAGGATCATCCTGCTAGATAGTTCAGTGGATAGGGCACAGTACTTGGAGTCAAGAAGATTTGAATTTGAATATTTTCTTGGATACTAGCTAAGTGACCCTAGACAAGTCTTTATCTTAGTTTTCTTATCTCTAAAATAGTAACAATAACAGCATCTGCTTCAGAGTCTTTGTAAGAATCAATTCAGTTAACATGTAAAGTTACCTTGTAAGCCTTAAAGCACTATGTAAATGTTAGTTTTCAATTATTTAATCTATCCATTTACTCATTACTTCAACTCATTTATTCATTCATTTGTTTATTTAGCAATCTATCCATTTATTCATTATCTATCTTATTTTTTTTTTATTCTGGCAAAGGGAAACCTATTATTTTCTAACTTTCCACCTTATTAGTACAGTTCCTATTTTTGGAAAGTTCTTTGTATCAAGCCAAAATTGATTCAGAACTTTTCCGAAGTTCTCTTGGATTACAAATAAAACAAAGCTAAATTCTTTGTTATGTAACAGTCTTTAAGATAGTTAAAGATAATATTTATAATGGTCTCTTCTGGCCCCTGCTTCTACTCCCTAAGTGTTCTCTTCTCCAGACTAACAACCTATTAATCTCTCCATGATATTATGGTTTTTACTTCCTTCATCAATTAAATCATAGCCTCTGGACAGCCTTCTATGAATAAAATGTTATTTTTATACTCATACTTCTATGAATAAATGACCTTTTTATATGGGGCTTCCAAAAACGGCAAATGTAGACTGACCAGAATAAATGACAGCAGAGCTTTCATCTTCTCTTCCATCTTATATTTCTGACTATTGTTATTCTTGAGAGCCACTAAACTTAACCATATCTTTCCTACACAAACCCTAGCATCACATTTCCCTCATTGTAATTCACTATTCAGTGGAAAGACAATTGACTGGATTTTGAGTGAGAGGACCTAGTCAACAGGAGGTAACTCTCATTTGTTACAGAAGTTACTTTCTGATCTTGAGCTAATCACCAAAAGAGTATTTTATTTTCCCCAATACATGTAAAGATCATTGTCAACATTCATTTTTATAAGACTTTGGATTTCAATTTTTTTCTCCCTCCCTTACTTTTTCTCAACACAGCAAGCCATTCATTATTGGTGCAATCTTTTTAGGCATATAGCCATATTTGTCATATTGTGCAAGAAAAATCAAACCAAAAGAGAAAAAAAAGCACGAGAAAGAAAAACAAAGGCAAAAATACTATGCTTTCATCCACATTCAATCTCCCATATGCTATGCATCCATATGCATATGTTAAAAGCATTCTATTTTTTCTACTTGTTTTTTTTTTTTGTTTGTTTGTTTGTTTGTTTGAGGGTGGGGAATGAAGGAGGCATGAAGAACAAACAAATAAAGAATTGAATGTTAACATTTTTCTCATTTTTCCCTTTTTGATCTGATTTTTCTTGTGCAGCACAATTGTGGAAATATGTACAGAAGAATTACACATGTTTAAACCCCCTCAAAAAAATGTAAACATAAAATACAAGTTAAAAATTTAAAAAAGGACTATATAGGAAACTAGTTCCTCCTCTAATGGAACTCATACTCTAATAAGTAGCATAGAATTTGAATGTGAAGAACATTTTTCATCCCAAGTCTAGTGGAATTGTCTTTAATCACCACATTGTTGAAAAGAGCCATGTCCATCACAGCTGATCCTCACATAATCTTGTTGTTATTGTATTCAGTATTCTCCTGATTTTGCTCATTTCACTCAGCATCAGTTCAGGTAATTCTTTCCATGCTTTTCTGAAATCATCCTGTTCATCATTTTTTATAAAACAATAATATTCCAGTACATTCATTTCCCATTTCTTATTCAGACATTCCCCAACCAATGACCATATTCAATTTCAAACTACAAAAAGAGCTGCTACAAATATTTTTGCACATGTGGATTCTATCCCCTTTAGGATACAGACTCAGTAGTGAGACTGCTGGATCAAAGGGTATGCACAGTTTTATAGCCCTTTGAGCATAGTTCCAAATTGCTCTACAGAATGATTGGATCAGTTTGCAACTCCAACAACTGTATCAGTGTCTCAATTTTCCCACATCCCTTCCAACATTCATCATTATCTTTTCCTATCATCTTAACCAATCTGAGAGATGTGAGGTGATATCTCAGAGTTGTCTTAGTTCACATTTCTCTAATCAATAGTGGTTTATTCCAATCTAAACCACATTTTCTCATGAAGTCACTTAACTCTAAGCCTCAGTGTCTTCATTTCTAAATTAGGGAGTTGAAGTAGGTGATTATCGAGGTGTTTCAATCTGTGATATTTGTAGTTGTGAAGCTGAATTTTTAATCTGTGTTTGTAGGATTTTATATTTATTTTTCTTAAATTTCATCTCTTTAGGCTTGTATTTTATCAAGGTCTTTTTGAATCCTAACTTCAATTTCCAATTTATTAGCTTTTTCCTTCTAGCTTCATGTCATCTACAAATTTATTTAGCTTGTCATCAATGTCTTCTTTCAAGACAAAACAAATAATATCATTTATTGATATTCCAATATGTAATAAGGTATTTCCTTCAAGTTCTATGCTACTTTCTAGACTATGAGCTCCATTAGAGGAGGGATCTCTTTTTCCTCTTTTTAAATTTTTAACTTGTATTTTGTTTTACTTTCCAAGATTTGTTTGTGCTTCATGCCTCCTTTATCCCACTACCCCAAATTAAAAAGAACAACAACAAGGAAAAATAGAATGTTTTTGAAAAACATATACTGTCAGGCAAATCAAATTATTGCTTTGGGTATGTCAAAAATGTATATATTATTATAAATCTTGAGTTCATCTCTTCAGAAAGTGTTCCATCATTAGTCCTTCAGAACTGTGATTGGTCATGATATTTATTAGAGTCCTGTAGTCTTTTAAAGGTTTTTGTTTTTAAAATATTATTATTAGGCATGTTGATATCATGGTTCTACTCAATCCAACAATTCATATATCTTCCAGGGTCTCTCTGAAACCCCTTTTGTTCATTTCTTATTGCAAATTCATAGTTATAGTATATTCATATACCCTAACTTGTTCAGCCATTGATTGATTTGGGACAATTGCTAGGGCACTCATATAGTTTCCCTTCTTTGTCATCAAAAAATAAAGATACTATACTACTGCCATTACTATAATTATATATATGTATATCAACTTCTTCTTTAATATTTTGAAATGTAGTCCTAATAGTGTAATTTCTGGGTCAAAGGGTATATACAGTTTTGTAGATTTTTTGTGAGTAATTTCTAGAATAGTTGGCCCAGTTCAGTAGACCTCCTCTATTAATGTATTTGTTTCCATGAAGTTCCTCCAACATTAATTACTTTTCTTTGTGCCGTGTTGGGAATTTTTCTTTATATACACAATTATCTTTTTATGTCCCCAAGTGACTAATATTTTGTACATATTGCTTTGGACTTCATACAAGTAACTTGTTAAATATTGATTGAATTGAAAACATAGAAATTATTTAGTCCAATCCTCTCACTTCACAAAGAAGGAAACTGAATGCCCTATAATTGTTTGAAATCATGAATGGAAAAACTGTTTTGGTTTTTTTTTGTTACTGTGTTTTTAGTTCTAAGTTCTAACTTTTCATGTTCTAGTTCCTGAGATCTCTTTCATCTCTTCTTCTTATTTATGTGAAACTTACTTTAAAAAAATCTGTCTTCTCAGCTCTTGAAATAATATACTTTAAGGTTTATCAAATGTTTCCTTAATGATACCTTTTTTTAATAGACACAGTAACTGTTGATTTTAACTCTATTGAAGAGATATGATTTGACCAAGGTCATACAGGTTTTAAGAATAAGAGATTCAACTTAAAAACCTAACTTTAAGCTACTCTCTCATTGCATTACATCAGACTGTCCCTCTGGGAATGGTACCATTAAGATAATCCTAGATTCCTAGCTCAATAACTATAGAGATCAATTAACCAATTGGAAGCATGAACTAACTGTGAACAAGACCTAGATATCTTTGTTGAGGCAATCAATAAATCAAAAGTATTTTAACAAGTTGCAAAAAGCTCCTTGATCAATTGAAAAGAATAAAGACCATTGGATGAAGTCAAATAATGCTACATATAAAGTATATTTTGATTGGCTGAAGGAACTCAATCATACCCTTAGTTTTTATATAAAATAGTAGACTATTATAAAGCTTGGGAGACTAATGGGAAGTTAAGAGAAAATCCCCTTTAATAATGGTCTCACATGTGACTTAGCTATTCTCAGCAAATGATGCATGATGATTCCAAAAGACAGATGATGAAAAAATGATATCCATTTCCAGAGAAAGAACTGATGGAGTTTGAATACAAATCAAAGCATGGTAATTTTTTACTTTCTGCATTTTCTTTCCATGTTTTTCTCCTTCTGGGGTCTTTGTATTATCAATATGACTAATATGGTAATATGTTTTGCAAGATTGAATGTATATAACCTATATCAAATTGTAATATCACTTAGGTTGGGAAAAAGGAAAATTTGGAACTCAAGATTTGAAAAAATAAATGTCAAAAGTTGTCTTTATATGTAAATGTATATGTAAAAAATAATTATCTCACACACAGTCTCACTTGATTCTTTACAACAATCCTGATAGAGTAAGAAGAAAAAGAAGAGAATAATATAATTGTTATTTATATATAACACAAGTGCCTCTGAGATATGAGGAAATGCATAACAAGAAATTCATGGGATCAGAGGAAGTCCTCTTCTAATTTCAGTTGAGACATGGACACTATGAACTTATGGGAACTGAATGAGAAAATTTGGTGCCAGTTGAAAGTGAGGGAGCCAGGCAGTAATAGTGTAATGTATTGTTGGTGGAGTTGCAGACTGATTCAGCCATTCTGGAGAGGAATTTGGAACTATACCTAAAGGGCATATCAAACTGTGCAGACCCTTTGATGCAGCAGTGTGTCTCCTGGTCTTATATCCAAAAGAGATCATAAAGGAGGGAAAGAAACCCACATGGGCAAAAATGTTTGCTGCAGCCCTTTTTGTAGTGGCAAGAGGCTGGAAACTGAGTGGATGCCCAATCTGTTGGAGAATGGCTGTAATAAGTTATGGCATATGAATGTTATGGAATATTATTAGTCTATAAGAAATAATCAGCAGGATGATTCAGAGAGATGTGGAGATATTTACATAAACTCCTCAATGAAATGAGCAGAACCAGGAGATCATTATACATGGCAATAGCAACAGCAACATTATAGAAGGAACAATTCTGAAGGACACAGTTCTTCTCAACAATGAGATGATTCAGGCCAGTTCCAATGAGATGAAGAGAGCCATTTAAACCCAGAGAGAGGTCTGTGGGGACTGAGTGTGGACCATCCTTAAAGACCTTAAGTACAAACACATTGATATTAGCTCTTTTGTGTGTGTGACAAAGGCCTGGAAACTAAGGGGTTATTCTTCAAGTAGAAAATAGAATTGCTAAACAAGTTATACTGTATGAACATGATAGAATATTATCGTGCTTAGTTTCAGAAATATCTCAGAAAACTTATATGAACTAAAGCAGAATGAAATGAATAGAACCAGAACAATTTTGAAAGACTTAAGAACTGTGATCAATACAGTGGCCTCCCGTGATTCCAGAGAATCAGCCATGAAGAATGCTACTTACTTTCTGACAGAGCAGTGAAGTACTGACTGGACTGAATGAGACAAACATTTTTGGACAGCTAATATGGGAATTTGTTTTACTTGACTATGTATACTTGTTATAAACTCCTTTTCCTTTTCTTTCTTTATTAATTTTCAGCTACTAGGATATGTGGGAGAGAGGAGAAATAAATGCTTGATAATCAAAAATAAATACAATTTAATTGAAAAAAAGAAAGCATTAGACTGAGTGGCCAGGTTCCAATGTTCTTTACAATGTGAGAAATACTGAAAAGTTAAGTTTCCATAGAATGTTGCAAGCTTCAAGGTGATATAAGATAATAAGTATCATTGATCAGAATGTTTTCAGAATGTAAGAAATTAAGACGATTAAATTTCTACAGAACAATTATAAGTTTCAATTTCTCAAAAACCTTGAGCCAGCAAGGAATTGGGAAGTAGGAAGGACTCAAGCAATCAGAAAGTCTTAAGACTCATGACCTTAAAATAATAGGTGATCCAGCTCAAACTGGTTGGGGTCAATGATCTGACTTGACCAAATCATTATTGTGCTTGCTTAATAGGCTAATTGAATTTTAAATGTCACCTACATAGGAAGAGGTTTTTTTTTTTCTTTTTTTGCCATTTTTGAACATGGGATATATAAGGGAGGGGGAAACATGCTTATACATATTTATGTATACATATACATGTGTATATATATACATACATATGGTGGACATATCAGAAAAAACGTAGTCTAAAAGGGAATGGACCACTCCATTCTCTGAAAGGAAGGACTGTCTTGAGTTAAGAAACCTAAAGTTTCTCTCACTTCTGTGCTTGGTGCTCCCTCTTCCTGAAGGGTACTAGAGCCCACTTTTGGCCAGAAAAGTTAAGAATGATTGCTTAAGATTCCTCTTTAATAAATTTTCCTCAGTATCTGATTTTCAGTGTCAAGTGTGTTTCTAACAATGATTCTGATATTCTGTGTTTATGCTCTAAGGTCCCTGTCAAAACCAATTATTTTATGTCCAGATCTCTTATTCTATGTTCATATGTTCTAAGGTTCCTTCCAAACTCTATACCCTACATCCTAAGATCATTTCCAGTTCCAGCATCTCACATGTTGTGTGCTAAGGGCTCGTCCACTGCTAGCATTCTATGATCTGTAATTATACCTCAAAACAATATCCCATTATATTGATGTAGATGTGTAAAATCTTTAACTGATTCTTGCCTGACCTACAAAGGCCATTTTATCATTGTCTGAGGTTTTAATCATGGACACAGGCCTAATCTTAAACAAATTGCCTCCGATAGCTCCAGCAGTTATGCATTCCATTGGTTTGGGTCTGCCAGAAAATTCTTCTTTTTCAGTAAGCATCATTTGGCCTCTCACTCTGTTCAGTGGCTGGCCACTCACCTATTTCCGGTTTACACTGTCAATAATATTTGCCCATTGGGCCCTTAAATCACCAAGTTTACTTCAGTCTAAGGTGATTTATAGCCAAAGAGAGGCCTTCTCAAATGCCTGTAAACTGCCCATTTGCAGTTTACAGAGGATCAATGGTGGTCCTTAATCGTTCATAATGACTCCAGTTCCTTCTAATTGTTCTATTGCTTAACAGGGGTCAGTAAATTAACTTAAATGAACCTAAGGAGAAATCAGTCTTAGATTGAAATTTGAAAACATCTCAAGCGTCTCCAATTAGTTTGTTCCTGTGATCAATATTCCCTCTACAAGTGGACCTTCCTTTGCACAGTACATGTTTGGAAGGGACCTTCAAAGCTCATTTTCTATAGATTTATAAAGGACTCATCCCACAACAAAAGAAGGTATTGCAGACATCATTATCTCCATTCCACAGATGAGAAAACTGAGGTCCAAATAAGATTGATTTTTGCCCACAATCACACAGCTACTGAGTGTCAGAGCCAGAAAGTGAATTCAGGTCTCCAGACATGCCGGCTCCAACTCTGTACTGAAGGTCCCTGAGAACAAAGAATGTCAGAGCTAGAAGGGATCTGGGGGATTATCCTGGCTCCAATGCTTTCTACCTGACTTATCTCAGGCAGATAATTTAGCCTGTCTGCACTTCATCAGATTGTAATATCATAGATTTAGACTAGAAAGGATTTTTGAAATAGATTATCAATTTTTTTCATTTTACAGTTGAAGAAAATGAAATTCAAAGAGGTTATGTTTTGTCCAAAGTGGTTAATAATAAAGGCTAATATTTATATAGTGTGTATAATATTTATATATGCCAGGCTGTGCTAAGCTCTTTAAGGTTATTTTATTTGGTCCTCACAACAATCTGAGAAGGTAGGTGCTATTTTTATACTCAGTCTTATAGTTGGGGATGTTAAATGATTTAGCCAAGATCATACAGCTATAAGTGTCTGAGACTGGATTTGAACTCAGATCTCCTTGACTATTTAGCTACCCCTAAGTAGGAAATGGTAGAACCAGAATTTGAACTCAGATTCAGTTTCTTCACCTAAAAATTAGGTTGTTGAATTATATAGCCTCCAAGATCCATTCCAGTTCTACATCTATGATTCCATGATTCTATTAATTCATACCACTCTGCATTTTATAGACAAACTGAAACACAGATTGATTCAATCAGACAATTCATATGATGAAAAATTAGATCTTGAACTTAAAGGGATTGGTTGGTAGCAGTTACATGGAATATTTCTGCTTAATATAGGGAAATACTTCCCAAATAACTTTCCTTAGGTAGAACAAACTTCCTTTTATATTTCATTCAAGCAAAGGTTGGATGACCACTTGCCAGGAAATCGTAGAGTATTCTGCCATATAAGTCAAACCTACCTTATTCTCCTTAAGCTCAGAAAGCAGAGGAAAGAATGAAGAGGGAGAAGCAGATTCAGGCTTGATGTAAGAAAATATTTCCTCATAGTTAGACATTTGAATGGACTGCTTCAGAAAATGATAAGTTGCCTTCTGTTAGACTTGTGTTGCTGGTCAGTTATTTTTCACTTGTATCCAACTTCTTTGTGACTTTATTTGGAATTTTCTTGGCAGAGATACTTGAGTGGTTTGCAATTTTCTTCTTCAGCTCATTTTACAAATGAGGAAACTGAGGTTAGTAAGTGTAGTGACTTACCAAGTTTCATACAGCTATTAAGTGTCAGAGATTGGATCTGAACTCAGGAAAGATAAATCTGCCTGACTTCAGGTCTGGTCTATTCACTACACCATCTTGCTACCTCAATATTAACTTTTATTGTCATAAAGAATCCTATATTTAAAGCATTTGAATTTGAATCTAAATTTGAATTCCAATTCTACCTTTTACTAGCTGTGAGACCTAGAATCAATTATTTCATCTTTGTGGGTCACAGTTCATTTGTAAAGGAAAGGGATGATGTTGGATGATTCCAAGGGTCACTTTTGTCCATTACCCTATTATTTTATATTCACTCTGTTTTTGAAATTACTTGCTAACTAATAAGTCATCTCATAGTCATGGAAGTGGTTTAATTGTTCTGGGCAACTAGAGGGTCCTGTGATCATCATTATAAAGTTGGAGTTTCCAACTCCCAAATCCAAAGTCCTGGGTTTTCCACAATTTACTGGGTTTGACTAAAGTTTGTTCCAAGAAAGGGAAAAACAGTTCATAAAGATGAAAAGGGCCATAGTCCTTTTCTGTAAGACTTTACAATCCATTAAAAGGAGAATAACATGTCTTCAAATTATAGAATACAATGTAGACTATAGTAAGAGCAAAGAGAGAGATCTAGACACAGGATCTAGAAACCATTTATTTGTCTGCTTGTTTATTTTCTTATTTAGTTATTAATTCATTTTCTTTTTTGTTTGTTTACTTATTTATTTGTGTTGGGAGAAGGGAAATATTACTTTTAACTAGTGGGATCAGGAAAGGTTTCATGAAATGAGAAGGGCTAGGAGATCATTATATACTTCAACAACAATACTATATGATGACCAATTCTGATGGAGGTGGCCATCTTCAGCAATGAGATGAACTAAATCAGTTCCAATGGAACAGTAATGAACTGAACCAGCTACACCCAGCGAAAGAACTCTGGGAGATGATTAAGAACCATTATATTGAATTCCCAATCCCTATATTTTTGCCTGTCTGCATTTTTGAGTTCCTTCACAGGCTAATTGTACAATATTTCAGAGTCCGATTCTTTTTGTACAGAAAAATAACGGTTTGGTCATGTATACTTATTATGTATCTAATTTATATTTTAATATATTTAACATCTACTGGTCATCCTGCCATCTGGGGGAGGAGGGGAAAAATTGAAACAAGAGGTTTGGTAATTGTCAATGCTGTAAAATTACCTATACATATAACCTGTAAATAAAGGCTATTAAAATTAAAATTAAAAAAAAAAAAAAGGAAAGGTTTCATAGAAGAAGAGGTACTTGAGTTGGGACTGGATGGAAGAAAGCCTTAAGTAGACATCAATATGAATGACATGTTCTAGAAACACAAGATATTGTGCACAGGAGTAAGTAGGGGAGACTAGGGAACATTTAGGTGGCCAGTCTGACTGGAGCAGAGTAAAAATAAAGAATATTGGTGACATAATAGTAGAGATACAGATGGATACCAAATTGGGGAGTACTTCAAATATCAGCAAAAGCTTTTACTAAGAGCTTTAATGAAGACTAGAAACAATGCCAAGTTTTGTTAACATTTAACCAAGGACTAAGGCACTAATAATTATAAAGGATCTCTTCCTCCAGTCAGGTTGTATATTTGTTTTCCCAGATGTAATCTGGGAGAGCATCTATAAAGTCAGAGAGGGATTGTAGATAAAGTATTCTCACATACACACTCATATCAGTGAAATTGTAGATGCTTGAAGTGAAAGAAAAATTTATCATTAAATAAAGTGTAATGTTATATATTGGACTACTTGCCATCTGGAGAGTGGGTGGGGAAAAGGGGGGGGTGATTGGAACAGAAGGTTTACAAGGGTTATTGTTGAAAAATTATCCACATATATGTTTTGAAAATAAAAAACTTTAATAAAAAATAAAATAAAGTATAAAATTATCAATGAACAACATTACTCATCCATATTAATAATTATTGACTTAACAGTAACAAAGGACTTTCATATGTTCTCTTATTTTATCCTCCTCATAGCTCCATAAAGGAGGCAGAGGTATAGTGAAAAGAGCAGTCATCTTGGAGTTAGGAAATGTGGATTCGACTCATCTCTTAACATAAATTACTTGTGTGATCACAGGCTAATCACTAAAATTTTCTGAGCTTCAATTTCCTCATCTGTAAGTTGGAGAAGATAAATAGCACAATGTAAATGGCAGGCGGGCTTTCTTGCTTTGTCATGACTTACTGAGTTCAAATCTTGCCTCTGATATATACTAGCTGCATGATCTTAGCCTCGTAGTGCCTTCAGATACCAGTGATAGAGAAAAAATGCCAACTGATATCTGTGAAGAGAGTTTCCACATTAAGATTTCCTTCTGAGACTCACTGCCTCTCACCCACCCACTTACACAGTAAAAGTCAAGGTACATACATGCCCCACCTCACAATTTTATTTTGGTGAAAATGCCTTGTATACTTTAAGGTATTAAGAGGTCATTATTATCATTCTTGATTTACAGAAAAAGAAACTGAACATTAGCAAAGAGGAGTCACTCACTCAAGATCATAAAACTAAAAAAGTAAATCAAAACCTCTAAGAAAGAAATTAGTCAGTTCCTGCCTTTGATAAAACAGGTCAATGCTACAATATGACAGGTAAGATGAAAAGCTGAGATACTCCTCTGATGCTGTTCTCCACCCTCCGCCTCAGGCCTGGTTGTCCATGCTTAGTTAAACTGTTTTTATCTTCCATAAATCCTAGTAAGCTACTTTAAGACCCATCAGACTCCCTCAATTGATACTTAAGTGTTTTTTTCTGCACTAACTGCTTCTTGTTAAATAGTTTGACATTTATGTGTCTAGACTTGGACTGTTTTGATATTGATTTGGTGAAGAAGGATAATGGAGTCCAGTGGCAACATTATTCTTGCTGTCATACGCCGCCGCCACCACCGCCGCCATCTCTCTCCTGGGAACCATTTTTGTTTCCCGGATTGGAAGCCCAAACAAAAATGAGCCATATGGGGATCTGAAAAAATCGGCACTGAAGGCCCTTCTCCCTTGACAAAAACTTATTGTGTTGCTGCGTTACCTGGGGAAGAGAGAATTCAAATGGCTGACATGGCACGGACCCTTAGTTTTCTATTTGAACATGGTTTAAAACTCATCCCTCATATAGACTTCTGCATAGGACTACCCATAGGACTGCTCTCTCGTCTGTTAAAAAATAAAAATAAAAACCTCCATTGGTACCTTATCACTTGCCCAAAGTTGATTCTTTTGCCTGTTATTCCAAGTCACATACAATTTTATATCACCTTTCCTTTCCAATCTTATTGTTATATTCCAGTCAAATCAATCTGCCTTCTTTCCTCTGATTCTTCCATGCACCGTCCCCCATCCACCTCTATACTTTTCTTTATTCCATTTCCTGTACCTGGACTAGCATCTGTCTTCTTCCCCATATATTAAGGTCTGATGCTTCTGAGAGAAATGATTTTTGATAACCAGTGATTTGGGGGAACTCATATTTCCCCCTTTTTCTTTTATCCTCAGTCTCTGAACGTTGAATTTTTCCACTCTATCTAGACCCACTCAAGTAAGCAGTCATTGGGTTCTGCTCAGTTTTGAGTGAGGATAAATTCTTTAGATTGCCCAAAGCTAGGGAAAACTTAAGAAGCAAATTTTAAAATCAAAGTTCACGTCTAGACCTTCATTGTAATATTCATTTTCTCATTAATTGTTAACCAATAACATCCTCAGAACACCCCTATTCCAATGAGCATATAAAGCCATGAGCTCACTCCATGTTTATCTTTGGTCTAAGAGGGAGAGAGATAGTCAAATGATCATCAAATCACTGTCTTTTCAATGGACTTATAAAAGGCTTATAGAATATAAGCCAATCACTTGATTGAAAATTAAATAATATATTCTAAAGCATAAAATGCTTCTTTTTCATTCCCCATAATACAAAAGTTAGTCTTTGAAAGGACATTGGTTGATTTCAAGGACAATTTTCAGAATGAAAGGGCATTGTTCAGAAAATGATTAAATTATCCAGAAATGTAATCTTTTAAATGTTTTAAAATGTCATACTTCCCTAAGAGCCTAACTCAAATGCCCATTTCTCCATGAAGTTTTACTTGTCATCCATGGATGCCTTCTTTTAGACTTTACATCATATCAAGTTTTCCACCTTCCTAATTCTTTGGACAATACCTGACATTTATATAGTATCTTGAGTTTTATAAAGTGCCTTACATATTTGATGCCATCTACTTCTCACAATTACTATGGGTATTATTACCACAAGAAGTATTCTGGTAAATGTTTAAGAACTGGACCTCAAGAAAAAGACATGAGAAATACTGAAAAGTTGGATGTGCAAGCTTCAAGGTAGTAGAGGATAGTGAGTACCACTGACCAATAGGTTTTCATAATGCAAGAGGTTAAGGAAGGCTAAAATTCCACAGAACAATTAAGTTTCCAGCTCTCAGAAGCCTTGAGCAAACAAGGAATTGGAGGGCTTCCGTGGATTCCGCCAATGAGAAAGAGTCTTGTGATTTTGAGAAAACCCACAAACTTAAGATAATAGCTGATCCAGTCCAAACTAGTTGTCATCAATGACCTGACAATCAAATCATTATTGTGCCACTTAATAGGCTAATTAAAAATTGAATAACCTACCTCATAGGAGGAATTTTCTATCATTTTTGAAAATGGAATGTAAGATAAGGGAGGGGGAACATGCTTATATATATTTAGGGGAAAACATATAATGGGTATATCAAAAGTATTGTAGCCTAGAAGGAAAGAACCAATCTGTTCTCAGAAGGGAGGGACTGCGCCAAACTACAAATGTAAAGCTTACTTTACATTACTTCTTACTTCTATGCTCAGGGTTCCCTTTTCCTGAAGAAGGGAATAGCCTGCTTCTGGCCAAAAACATTAGGATGTTTCTTTAAGATTCTCCTTTAATAAAATTTCCCTGATATCTGATTTTCAGTGTCAAGAGTATGTTTCTATATATTGGATTGCTTGCCATCTAGGGGAGAGGGTCGGGGGAAGGAGGAGAAAATCTTAAACACAAGGCTATTGCAAGGGTCAGTGTTGTCAAATTATCCATGCATATGTTTTGAAAATAAAAGGCTTAAATATACATATGTATATATACATAAAAGAGTATATTTCTAACACTCATGACATGCTTTTAATTTTAATCCATATTATTAACATTTTCTGCATCACTTCAAATTTAGATAATCAATAAAACAATAAGTTCTGATTTGCAATGTTTGTATTTCTGAGGTGCAAATGCTCATATTAAAATTTTAACAATCAACTTAGACACCAATACAAGCTGATTCCAGAATACCCCTGATTATTAAATTTATTGATATTATCTAAGTTTTTAGATGAAAGAAATGAAGTTCAGGGAAAATATGCAAGCTTATGACCACATGTAGAATAAATGCAGAAAGTGAGACTTGAATCTGTACCCTGAGTCAAGGACCAGGTACTGTTCTACCATACAAGTTCTACCTTCCAGTTTTAGGACCACCTCCCGTAAAAATTTAATTGTTTTTGTATATTAGCCTCATGCCTGTCTGTAAGTTCCATGACAGCAATAATTTTTCCTCATCTAAACTTTCTATCTTCCTCAACACTCACCACAGTACTCTGTATCCAGCAGGCAATTAACAAACGTTTGCTAAATGACTGACTAAATGAAAATTCTTCACTGATTCCATATGGCATAATAACTAAAGTCAAAATTTCCAACCTGAATCTACCTTTGAAAACTTACTTTCCTACTTTGCATTCATAAACTATAAATTAATGGAACCATTCAACATCTTTTTAAAAATTCCCAATTCTACACATCTATCATCTTCTCCCTCCATCTAGATTGCCTCTTCTTCAACCCTGCTCGTCTCCATGTTGATATTCTACTCATCCTTCAAAGCCTAGTATAGAAGCTACTGCCTCCATTCAGCCTTTACTAGTCACACCAGATTAAAATGAGGTCTCCTTCTAAACACTCAAAGAATTTGTTACAGACCAACTACAAGTGCTTTAAGGGGAATCCCCACAGTACTAAGTATAGGGCCTAATTTATTTTGGCAATAAGCAAATGTTTATTGAATGAGTAAGTGAATGAGTGAATAATACCACAACAAATAAAAAGAGGGGAAATTTTCAATTAAAATAATTTGTTATATTTTTCTCCCTGTCTGTATATAGACAAGTTTCCTTCACTGAAGCTTCGCTCAGTCCCTCAATATGACTTGAAGGAGTCCTTAGGTTTTTTCAGGCAATGTTAATGAAGCCCCAAGCTCTGGAAATTCCTATTTTGAGCATGGTTTATTATGATTTTAGAAGTAATCTAGCTAAAGTGAAAAGACTCATAACTGAAAAGATGAAAACTTTTTTTCCAGTAATAGAAATCCTCTGAGATCATCTATGAAATCAAAGAACTGTTGTGATCTGGGTTGGGGAAAGGATTATTTCTAGTGCCTAAATCATAGATTGAGGTATGGAAGGATGTAATGTTAGGGTTGAGAGGGAACTTTAAACATAAAAGGTTGTTGGAGTTGGAAAGAAGCTGAAATATAGAATATCAGAACTAGAAGCCATCTTAGAACATTGAATGTCAGAGCTGGAAGGAATCTTAGAATATAAAATGTTAAAAATGAAATACATCTTAGAGCACTGAAAGTCAGAATTGAGAGGAACCTCAGAAAACAAAGCATAGAATGTTAGAATGAAAAGAGACATATCCAGTTTACTCAAATATATAGATGAATAAACCAAAGCCAGAAGGGATAAATACTATTTTTGCTTCCCCTTATTTTGAGAAAATGTTTTTATATAAATGAGAGTTGTTATTATTTTTATATTATAGAAAAGAATGACAGTTAATTAAGGGGAATTTTCTAACACAGCTATTCAGCAACAAAATGAATTGTTTTAGTAGATAGGAAATTTCTTCGTTTGTTGACATTCTCAAATTGTAACTATATGACTGTCAGATACTGTTGAAGAAATTCATGCTTTGAAAAAGGCTTAGTTTAAGTTACCTTTGAGGTTTCTTAAAACTAACTTTCCATAATCTGGTGATTCAAAGTCTTATCTTTCATACTCAAACTGGTTACACCTGGTCTGAAGAGCTACAGGTTTTCAGAAACTAAAATCCAGGGCATTGTTCATATCGCTTCTCCTGAAATTTGTCCAAAAGTGTAATGATTACCCTGAGAAGTGACGGATTCTCCCTCCTTGGAGATTTCTAAGCAGTCTAAATTTACCACATGTAATGGAAATTCCTTTTTGTGTGTTATTGTACTAAATGGATGCTGAGAGCCCTTCCAACTGTCAAAATCTGTGATTCTGAAATAGAGAGTGTGACAGCATCATCCAGGAAGCAAAGATAGAAGACATATCGGTAGAGTGTGGTTTCTCAGAAATAATACAAAAGGTGAGATAAGCACTTCTTGCTTCTCCCCTGGGCTTCTCTACGTGTCCCTGTCTGCTGAGTGGTTCTGGTGTTTGTTAATAACCTGCCTTGACGAATGAATCCATAGAAATAAATACAAGGCATTATTATCCTTGGCATTATTACTGTCTGGCAAAGCTTGCCCGGGTCAGTTGGGGAGCAGAAGTCACCCAACTAATATTCATTTCAAGTCAGACATTATTTCCAGCTCACTAATCTCTTTATGGGATACACAGAACTAATACAATGGGCATTTTGTGATGTACAATTCATCGGAAATAAGATTCTTTTTTTTCCCCTTTCAAGGTAAATTGGATGGTGTAATAGATAAGAAAAAGGTGGTTTTAAAGCCATTTAGATTTGGGTTCAAATCCTGTTCTTGACACACACTGACTGTGTCACTAAACTTTGGTATCCAAGGAAATTGTTGTTGCTTTTCATCCTTTGTTCTCAAAGAGAACCAGTAACATTACAAGGCTGTTGTCTTGGGTGATTATAAGACTGTAAATCATAGAACAGGAAGATAAAATTATCTTCCTGAGTTCAAATGTGGAGATTTTGAACCAAGGAATAATTTGGGTTGATTGCAAACACTGAAAAACTTCCTAGCTGAAATTTTCTTCAGTAAATTTCTCAAATTTTCAGTAAACCTATTCAATTTTGGACTCAACTCATTGCCCATAAATCATTCCTGCCATAAACTTACATAGTTAACACTATTATTCAATGGGTTAATCATAAAACCAAATGTTCTGGGTTGGAAAGTGGACATAGTTCAACCACTTAAGATTTTTGTGTGAATTGGTAGGCTAATATCTTTTTAGTAATAATAGAAAAAGGCATGGATTAAATCCTGTACAAGGTTCAAATTGAAATAAGAGATGATGCTGTGTTGTTCAAATGAAGATCATTTCAGTCTTCTCATTAAGACCATGATTATTCAGGGGAACTAAGAGTAAGCAAAATAGAATATAAGACTTATAAAGGACCTCAGAGAGCACCTAGGACAATTTTTTTATTTTAATAGAGAAGGAAATATGTGGAGGGACTCAGAACTGATTTGTCCAAGTTAACATTCATATGTTTATAACAAAAGTTCATGATAGCAAGACAAAAACTGGTTTTGAATATGTTTCTTGACTTTTATGCTAACATGTCCACCAGTACTCCATGCCATAGAAATTAAAAAGAAAATGTTTTATTGCACAAATAATTTCTGTCTCACAATCTCACTTGTCAAAACACACAAACACACATTCAAAAAAACCCAACAAAAAGCATGCTGGCCAGAAAAATAAAATATCTATTTTTGGGGGGGAGAGGAAAAACAGGTATGAGAATGATAAGTGCAACTTGCAAATTATTCATGTGATTCTCTTGTCTTTGGTGACTAATACCGTTTCAATCCCATATATAGAACCGTTTTTTAAAGGGGAGGGAATTGATTTCTTTGCTAAAAGCAAGTAAGCATAATTTATTTAGATAAATATTTTAGATATAATCAGCTAATATATGCCTCTAGAATCTTTTGGTTGATCAAAAGTCCAGAAGAAATACCAACTTGAATGTAGGGATCATCTTTTTCATTCAATGCAATTTAGTAGAAAAGTCCCTAAACTTAGTGTTGAAAGTTCTTATTCTTAATTGTAAAATTACTCATTCTTGGCTGTCAATGAGATTTTGATTAAATTTCTTTATTTCTCTGTTTTCCATTCCTTGTCTATATGATTGCCATGACTATATTAATAGAGTTGTTGTTGAGACTTAAAGATAATCATGAAATTCAGTGAAGTACTTTGTAAACAAGCCAAAAGAGAAATGTGAATTTTCATTATGATGAGTTTAAGTTTTAACTATATTTTTTTCAATGATGAATTTTAATTTATTCTCTAATAGGGAAATTTAGAGTCAATTAAAGACCCTGTAAATTAAAAACAAAAGTACCTCTGAAGTCATCCCTGATCTAAATCTATGATCCCAACTATTTACAAGGCTGTCACACAGAGTGAGAACTAGACTGAGATTCAGAAGTACTTTCTATTTCCTTTAATGTATAAATAAAATATATTCCACATTTGGTGACTTGGGAGTTGGAATGCTTATAAATGTAGGCTATACTAATCCATATAGAGGAGACAGGAGTTTTTTAGTTCAGTATGAGTTGGAGCAAATCAGCCCCCTAGTTACTTTGTGTCAGAAAATACAAAGGCTACTGGGGGGTCCATCATGCACAGAATACCCTGACCTGGATTCAGGAACACTTATTTTCCTGAGTTCAAATTAAGCCTCAGACACTTATTAACTATGTTACCCTGAGCAAGTCACTTTGCCCCTATCTGCCTCAGTTTTCTCATCAGTAAAATAGGGATAATAATAGCACCTATCTCACAGGATTTTCATAAGAATAAAGAATCATTGCACAGTGCTTAGAATAGTATCTAGCATATCAATGATAGCAATGATAATGTTGATGATAATGATTAGATCTCTAACCAAAAGGACAAATAAAAATGAAAAGTGGTACAGCTCTTGTCCTCAAAAATCTTACCATCTGATCTTGAATGGTGAGGAGGAAGAATATAATTGAATATTAACCAAAGGAAAATTTCATAGGGTAAAAGTAAGAGTCAAACATTTCATCATTTTATAGAAAAGCAAAAGAGGCTCCCAAATGAATTGCTGCTGATCACATGATCAGCTGGTGCCAAAGCAAGAGGGAAACCCCCATCTTCTGTTCTAATTTGGCAGCCCATGCCCATTTCCAACACCAATGGATACCATGATACCTCATAAATAAATTGACCATGAAGGAAAATCAATCTCTTCTTTCTGCTCCCCAGTGAGCTTTTGCATTTCCTCTTCCCTTTGGCCAATTCTGCTTTTTAAAGAATTCTTCTCCTCATTGGCTTTTTGTACTTTCTTTACCATTTGTTCTAGTGTACTTTTTAAGTTGTTATCTTCTTCAATATTTTTGTATCCCCTTTACCAAACTGTTGACTTGTTTTTCGTGATTTTCTCACATCACTAACATTTATTTTTCCATTTTTTTTCTATCTCCTCTCCTACTTGAATTTCAAAATCCCTTTTGAGCTCTTCCATATTCTGAGACCAATTCATATTTTTCATGGAGGCTTTAGATGTGGGAGCTTTAACTTTGTTATCTTTTTTCAAATTATATGTTTTATCTTCCTTGTTGAGAATTTTTTTTTTATTGTTATTTGGTTATTTCCCCTTGACTTTTAATTCTGTTAAAATAGAATTCCATGATGGAGGGTGCATTGACCCAAACTTCAGAGGTTTTGTACAGCTGTTTTCAGACATACTTCTAGGAACTTTTCAATTCTTCCAAGATGATATGATCTAAAGAGATGTGTTTTCTACTCTCCTGTCCTGTTCTCTGATCTGAGAATGAACACAAACATTCATTTCTGTGAAAACTGTGTCAAAGGTTCCTACTCTACTATGGCTGCAAGCTTTAGTGTGCTAATGCTCTTCCTCATCCTGGGACTACCACCCAGAAGTGCAACCTGGCTCTGAGTTTAGACCAAGCAACAGGAGTCCTGCCTCAGTACTAGCAAAGAGACCCCTGTAATCTCCATCTGACCAGTTGTTTGACTCTCTTACCATTTTGTGTTCTTAGAGCTCCAGAATCATTCACCACTGCCACTGATTCAGTTGCCCTATGTCTGTTCCTGGTTGGCTGAGCCTGATCTGTCCTGGCCTGCATTGTAATTTTGTCTTACCCTGGTGCCTGAGACATTTCCTGATGACTTTCTAAGCTGTTTTAGGTTGGAAAATTATTTCCCTCTGTCTTTTTGTTGGTTGTGCTGCTCTAGAATTTGTCCAGAATCATTATTTTAAGGTATTTACCATACCTTTATTTACTACACTCATCTCTCTGTTCCTAATACACAGTGTTTCTTCACTTCCCCACAAGAGTATTTATTTCAGGCTCTGCTTTTCCCATTTACTTCAAGGGTCTGTAAAGCATTAGAAGAGCAGAACACTTTATTCAATTTTTGGCAAATTCTCTCCTGCTGCCTGGGTTTTATTTCAACTACTTTTCTCTGAGTGCTTCCCCCTCTGCAGTTTTGTCTACAGCATCTTCAACAGGACAGAAAGAAAGTCTGCTTCTTGTTTTTCCAGGGAGGATATGGTATCAGTAGTCCAAAGAGCATTTCTGGTCAGTATACAAAGAGTAGTTCACATGTGGCAAATTTGGGGATTGACAATAGAAAGCTTTGATGTGTGTTCTAGTCAAATAGATGGAAATAATAAAGGCAAAGAAAGTCATTTTTCATGCCAGTCACAAAGGAATGAATGTCAAATTAATGCTCTCTTTAACAGACAGGTAAAGGGCTAAATTTTCTCTCTTTCAAAGCCATGAGGGAGCTTCTTAGAGCCATAGAATCAGAGCAAAAAGAGACTGTAGAAAGTATCTGATTTGAGCAATCCATTCATTTTATAGATAAAACTGATATCTAGATAGGCTATGACTTGCATAAATTAATATAGCACAGCTGGGACTTAAAACCAAGTGTTCTCATCCCCAGGCCAATAATCTTTCCTTTCTCAAATTGATCTGCTAGTTGTTCCCCTGTATTCCATATTCCATCTCTTTCCTCCAAAGTTTTGTGCAATTCCATTCTCCTACTCCCCTCCCTCCACAGCCCCCATACTCAACTCCAAGTCTGGAATACACTTGCTCAATTCACCTTGTTACATCCCTTCAAAGCATAGCTCAGGTGTTGTTTTCTAGATGAGGAAGGTCTTTCCTGATCCCTGCATTTATTAGCCCTCTCTTCCTCTTGAAAATCCTTCATGTTACTTTGTATTAACTTATTTATGTATTCATCCAGCCTTTCCTCTCTTTACCTGCCAGTAGAAAGTAAGTTCCCTGAGTTCAGGGACCTTTTTGGATTTAGCACAGTTCCTGACACTTCTTTCAAGGATGTTGTGTGGCTGATCAAATACCATAGAGTAACCAAAGACTCTCAATCTCAAAGTTGGAAAATGCGCATAGAAAACACTAATCCGAGGTATTCCATCTCCTTTATAACATGCCAGATAACTGGATATGGAATCTCCTCAAAGACCTTCAGGAAAAAACCACATTTGGTGGCCATATTGCCCATGATTTCTGTTGAAAAGCAATGGAAATTAGTGAAAATAGCCCTGGCCTTGGAGACAAAAGATGTGGACCTAAATTGCCAGCATTAACACTTAATAGCCAGATGAGTCACTTATTCTACCTGCCTTAGTTTCCTCAACTATAAAATGGGGATAATAATGTCATCCACTTCTCAGGATTGTTGTGAGGATCAAACAAGATATTTGTAAAGTAATTTGCACAGTGGTAAATATTAGGTGTTCAATAAATGATTTTTTTTCCTTTCCCTCTTTGCCTAGGTCTCATTTTCTATGACCAATCTGAGGCACAATCCATTCAATACTTTATTGAATAACCAAAATTAGATAATTATATATATATATATATATATAAAATATATAAAATGAAATAAAATTAAAACTGAAAATAATTTGTCAATGCACAATGAACATTCTGTTTTGCTGTGGAACTTGGGCTATCCACTTAACTTCTTTGTCTTTATTCTGCTTAGATTTCTTATATTTAAAAAGTAAATAACAGGGTCACACAGCTAGTATATGTCTGAAAATGGATCTGAACACAAATAACAGTTATTTGTTCTTTCAATTTTATAGAATTAGAATTATTATAGGGAGAATACTAGTTATAACTTTTAAAGTACTATAGAACTGTGGGTTGCTATGAATATTATTGTAATAGAGAATAATATTGTAATAGAGAAATAGAGTAATAGAGAGAATATTATTGTAATAGAGAATTACCTGATTCTGACCTAAAAATGTCCTGGTGAGAGTAGCCCAATTTGGAGCATACTAGAAGCTGAAGTGGATTCCTCTGGCCATTTCCAGAGAGATGAGTAGCTCATTGCTGAAAGGTTTGCAGTTTAAAATAATGAAGCATTTATTCATTGATTCCATGGTTATAGCAAGCGGTACCTGTGTCAAACAAGATTTGGCATTGATCCAGGAAGAGTCGATTTTTAAAGGTAAAGGGAAGACAGCCTCTCCTATTGCCTTCTTCTAACTCTCTCCTGAATATGAAACTATGGTAATGACATCAGGTACACATGATATCTAGGTGAGATTGAGAGAGGATCACAAATTTCTGGCTGTCTCTTTTTGCTTTATATTTCTTTCCCTGAACTGAATAAGTAAATAACAATGATAAGAAATAGACTTTTGAGAAATGGTTACCTCTAGAGGGCAGGAGTTTCTTCTTTTTAATGAAAGCTATCTTTAATAAAACCATTTGGTATATATCTAATATTTTTGTTAGCCCTAGAACTTTCAGGGGATTAAAGTACCCCTTGAGAGGTACAAGTAATATTTTTTATTCTTTTTTTTCACAAGCAAGATTCTAATGTTTCCAGGAGGAGCCATAAAATGGAATCATGTTTTGGTGGTAGCAATAATGCTTAAACCAATCAATAAACATTTCTTAAGTACTTACTATGTACCAGAATCTTTGCTAATCCCCTGTCATTTTCACAGAGCTACTGTGCAGAGATTGGTTTGGGAGGAGAGTCATTGTAAATCTGTATCATCCAAGTTTATCAATTTTTATAAGGGTCAGGAGGCTAAGATCCTTGCACCAGTAATGCATGGTGAGGCATGAGTATAGGGAATGTGTTTTGGAAATGAGTGAACATCAGAGTTAAAAGTTAGTGGAGGAATAGACTTTTGACATCAGGTACACATGATATCTAGGTGAGATTGAGAGAGGATCACAAATTTCTGGCTGTCTCTTTTTGCTTTATATTTCTTTCCCTGAACTGAATAAGTAAATAATAATGATAAGAAATAGACTTTTGAGAAATGGTTGAGAAAGTGCCATTCTCATCCAAAGAGAGAACTGTGGAGTTGATAAAAGCATAGTATTTTCACTTTTTTTGTTGGTGGTGATGGTTTGTTTGCTTGTTTTTTTTTTCTTTCTTGTGTTTTCCCCCTTTGATCTGATTTTTCCTTCACTAGCATGATGAATATGGAACTATGTTTAGAATTGACGTTTAACCTATATCAGATTGCTGACTGCCTTGGGGACAAGGGGAGAGAGGCAGAAAAATTTGGAACACAAAGTTTTGCAAAGATGAATGTTAAAAACTATCTTTGCATGTATTTGGAAAAGAAAAATACTATTAAAAATAAAACAAAAATAGAGCAAATCACATCTTTCTTCTGTGTGATTTCTCTTAGAAGATTTAAAAACAGCAAACACAAGAAAGAGCCTTGGAATTTTGTGTAGGAGATATGAGCTCCAAACCTGGTCCTGAGATTTAGGATCATAGCATTCCATACCTCAAGTTAAAAGGATCCACTGCTGCTGTTCAGTTGTTTTTTTAAAATCATATTTGACTCTCCATGACCCCATTTGGGATTTTCTTGACAGAAATAATGGAGTGGTGTCCATTTTCTTCTCCAGCTCATTTTGCAGATAAGAAAACTGAAGTAAACAGAATTAAGTGACTTGTCCAGGGTCACACAGCTAGTATATGTCTGAAAATGGATCTGAACACAGGCTGATGAGTTTTTTGGACTCTAAAACCAACTCTCTGTTCACTATGGTACTTCATAGTTTCCTCCTTACAATTCATAGGGACTCCACCCAATTAGCAATTTTGGGCAAAAGTTGATATACTGTTCCTCCACTAATTGTTTTTTTTTTTTTTTTTTTTTTTTGTGGTCCCTGTCATAAGAGATATTCAAGCAGAGTCTTATTGACCTCTCCTTCCAGAAATGTTGTAGGAACTTTCCCTACAGAGGATAGAACAATCCTTGCATAGGCTAGAACATGGGATAGAATGATCCCTCCATGGGATAGAATACAGGCTAGAACAATTCATACATGGCATAGAAGATGGGCTAGAAAAATCCCAACTTGGGTAGAACACAAATGTTCAGTGAGCTTTTGAGTGTGACTGAAATGATGTACACAGCTGCACAGGGCAGCTTAGCAGTGCCTCAATGCCTCTCACATAGGAATCAGTGAGTGAGCAGCCCTGGAGGGGCCTGACACTGATGCATTCTGGCAGCTCAAAGAGGCTGCCCATGACTTTCTCAGCCTCCCTAAGTAAATTATGGCCTTTGACCTTCCCCCTCTACACAATGTCCCATGAGTGGCTGGGGAGACCCACTCCAGGGAAACCCTGGGGTCAGCCCAAAGTTGGATTGTCTGCACTTCAAACAGTTGACCCTCTTCCTCTCTCAACTTTTTCTCACACCTAAAGATCAGGCCTTTGACCTCAGAGACTATACTTTGATCAGTACATGGAGTGATTTGTTTATCTTGCATATTAGCTCAGGCAGATAGGTTTGAACTGTAGAATATCAGTTTGTTGGTTTTTTCCCTTCCCCCATCCTTTCTTTTGGGAAAAGAACAGCTACCTCTGAGTCTTTCAGCTTCTTTTCACTTGGACCTTGTTGGGAATTTGATGGAAGGGGATGTGACTTTCACTATGTTTTTGCTTCAGGTTTTGACTCATAAATTATCAGAGATCAAACTGATTTTGGAACACAAAATGTTAGAGCTGGAGGAGACCTTAAAACACAGGATATTAAGAGATAGAGGACACCTTGGAACACAGGATATTAGAGGTGAAAGAAACTTTAGAATACAGGATATTACAGTTGGAGGGGATCTTGGAACACAAGGATAAGAGCTAGAGGAAACCTTAGAACACAGGATGTTAGAGCTGGAGGAGACTTTAGAACACAGGATATTAGAACTAGAAGAGACCTTAGAACACAGAATGTTACATATAAAGAATAGCTTAGAACCCAGGATGTTAGAGCTGAAAAAAACCTTAGAACACAGGATGTTAGAGCTGGAGGAGACTTTAGAACACAGGATATTAGAGCTAGAAGAGACCTTAGAATACAGAATGTTACATCTAAAGAATAGCTAGGAACACAGGATATTAGAGCTGAAAATAACCTTAAAACACAGAATATTAGAACTAGAAGAGACTTTAGAACACAGAATGTTGTAACATTCATCTAAAGAATAGCTTGAAACACAGGATGTTAGAGCTGAAAAGAACCTTAGAACACCAAATATTAGAGTTGTAGGAAATCTCAGAACATAAGGATTAGAGCTAAAAGAAATTTTAGAATATAAGGATGCTAGTGCTGTGGGGGGGGGGGACACCTTAAAACACAATCTGCTAGAGCTGGAAGACATCTTGGAACAGAAGATATTAGATCTGCAAAAGATCTTAGAACACAGAATATCAGAGCTAAAAGATTAGAACACAGGATGCCAGAGCTGGAGGGGACTTTAGAACTCAGCAAATCAAAGCTAGAAAGAACTAGCTTTTTCATCATAGGGAACAGAATGCTGGAGATGAAAGGCACTTTATAAATGATCTGATTCAATCAGCTTATTTTATAGATAAGGGAACAAGACATGACTCAGGCAAGTTCACACAGCTACTCAAGAATAGAGCCAGTACTCAAAGTCAGGTCTGCCACACTCCAGGTCTGTCTATGTCCATTATATTGCGCTATATTGAGAAAATATGAGTAGCATCTTTGAGTCATAGGAATGACAAAAGATAGGACCTCTTCAATGAGTGGATGCATCTATGATCTCACCAACATGAGATTCCTGATAATGAACAAGTCATGGACTTTCTCAGTTTTCTGATCTGTAAAATCAGGAAAATGATGATTCACAGGGTCTATCTCAAAGATTGGTGGGAGGAATAAATAAAATTATACATGTAAAGTGCTTTGCAAACATTTATGTGCTGTATTAGTGCCAGCTTTCATTAGCATCCAGGAAAATATTGGCATTAAAAAGATAAGTTTTTGTTTCAGGATTCAATGAAAGTGCTACAAGGTATTCCAAATGTAATCCATCTAACTTTTTTTCATCCCATTTAATTCTAGGCCCAGCACATATTCAATCTGGAGCTTCTGACCAAGATATATTATGCTGATGAACTAATTCAATGGACTATCCAACAAGCTACATGTCATTGTGTGGACAATAGGCATTCTTGGTTTTTGTGTCTGCTTTTCTTGCATGGGTTGTTAAGCTAAGCTCTTTTGAATAGTTATGGATTTCATTTAGTAGGCTCTACAGTGATCTGGGGCCTGATGCAATCAGCACAATGTCTTCCACAAAGAGGAGTATCCAGAGGACCTCACCATCTACAGGGAATCTCTCTTCCATTTGGACTCTGCTTGGGAAACCTCCATGATGGAAGGCAAGCATATGTCTGTCTCCCTATCAGTCATTGTTTGACATTTGTCATCAGAGAAAAGTTGAACAGAGTGACATCTGTAGTTGGTATTTAACCAAGAATCATATATGATCTTAATGTTAATGTCAAGTGGAAATAGTTTATTGGAAAAAAGCCTCAAAGTTGAATTTTACCCAATGGTATCAATTATTAATTTGAAAAGAAAATAGTCAACAGATGATACAAACAGTAGGATCTAGTATTCTCTGTATTTTGTAGTCAATTGTTTGATCATAAAGGTGTAGTTTTATTTAGAATACTTGAAAACTTTTACCTGTGTCCTTATGTTTTCATCAGATGTCATATATACTTTATAGATCTTTTTGTAAAGATGAGAAAAAAGATATTTGGATCAGTAACTATTGATGTCTTGTTGGTTGACTTTTTGTAGTGACAATTCTGTGTAATTTTTTTTTAACTAATCGCAGAAGCTCAGACTTGAAAGGAACCAAGGAAGCCTCCACATGAAAAAGACATTGTTCTATGATATAACTGACAAGGGGTTATCTAGGCTTTTTTGTTAGCTTATAGTTACAGTTGTTTAGGGATAAGGGTTGGAGAAGGGATAGGGGCTGGGTGCTATATTACAGCATTAAAGGCATTCAGGGATTAATCATGGAGCAGCGGTAAGGGATAATAGTTAGAAATATCAAGTACAGCAAAAGGTCATCAATACATTGGGTCAATCTTCTATGAAGGATTAGTGAGAACAGAAGACATATCCTGGGTATTGTATAGATCATTCTCATATAATTCGTAAAATTTTTGTAAAGATGTTTACACCTAGGATATCTCAGATCTATGAAAGCAGTAAAAAAAAAAAAAATACTGTAGCTGATGGTCCCTGGTACTGAATAACACTATATAGTGTTCCTTTATAGTGTTATTCAGTACCAGGACCATCAGCTACAGTATAGACTGTAGAATAAATGACACTAGAATAAATGAACACACAGGACTCACCAAAGTCACATAATTTTAAAAAGTTTATTACAGCCTATAGTCACAAAGCTTTGCCCTAAATCCAGTTCCCCATCACTGTTTTCAAGAGGCACCAGAAGAGTGTTTTGATATTGGCTGCTTGAGTTGCACTGCAGAGTTCAAGGATTTCCAGTGTTACCTTGGCTACACCAGCCCTGATTATTCTCAGAAATGCAATCAGTGGCAGCCAACCCCCAGCTGGTAGCAAACATCTCCTATGTGGATGTGCACAAATGCAGGAGTGTGGGGCTACCCTACTGTTTTTTATTGACAGCATTGTTATATGGTAGAGAAAAGAAGTTAAGCAATATATTAAGGCTGCTTATAACTTCTTCTCTCACTTTTTTAGATGCAGAAATCCCAGTGTGCTAAGTTTTGAAATCCAGCATACCCTCCAAGTCAGGAAAAAAAAAATCTTCTGGCAATTTAAAGAGCCAGTTGCTACCAGCGACAGCCCATTTTCATGTACAAATCAATTTGTCTCCACTGATGGAAAAGAATTGCAAAGCAAACAAATTATCCATGCACCATTGAGCTCAAGTCACTCCAGGGATGCTTAGCTTAAAGCATCAGAAGTTGTTGAGTTGGTTGTGCTGCCCGCCCCACCCCCCCCATGTCTTTTTTTAAAATGACCCCTCAGGGCTGAAGACAAAAAAAAAAAAAAAAAAAAAAAAGACATTATTGTCAAGGTACTGAAAGATAACTTCCAAGTTCATTTTCTCCAAAACTCAACTCTAGTGGAATCATTAAGTTCCAGCTTGTTGTAACTTGGAACTGATCTCTTCACATATTCTTTACTACAACTCCAGTGACCTACACATTCTTTAGAATTTCCTGAACTTTTTCCACTCATGACTCCTTTATGGCCCCATATTTTGTAATGTGGCCCTGAGTATATAGGTATATAAAATAGGCATACAAATCAAACATTTACTGGTAATAAATCATAATTTCATGACTCTCTCCTTTCAGTTACATGACCCCATACTGGGGTTGAGACTCACAGTTTAAGAAGCTTTGCCCTAGACCTCCTCTAACCAGACAGGATGACCCCAAGTCTTAGTGCAAGTTTAAAGATTTAATAGTCTTTTTTCTTAAAAAGCAAATAAAATGTAAACGATTTAGGGACACATATTTCAAATGAACTTAAGACTTTGGGATACCTTATATTTCTTACAAATTTAGATAGCACAGGATGCATTCATTAAATGTCTATCTATGGCATTCTCCATATGGCAGGCTCCAGAGAAGATGCAAGGTTTAGATGAAGCTGACAAGTTTTTAGATGATGAGAAATCAATAATATAGCAACATGGGTAGCTATAATATGCATTTAGAGAGTCATC
This sequence comes from Antechinus flavipes, assembly GCF_016432865.1. Taxonomy (NCBI): domain Eukaryota; kingdom Metazoa; phylum Chordata; class Mammalia; order Dasyuromorphia; family Dasyuridae; genus Antechinus; species Antechinus flavipes. The sequence continues at coordinate 191,473,157 of NC_067403.1, read as the reverse complement.
AGAGATGCAAAGTGCCATTTGAGGTCATAATGGGATGTCATTCATTCATTCATTCAACAAACATTAATAAAGCACTCATTCTCTGCTATATGCTGGGGATATAGATTAAAAGCAAACTCAGCACTGCCTGAAAATGGTTTACATTCTACTTGAATAAATGTGGCTAAGAGGATGGATTAGGGACAACATTTTTCTTAGGGAGCTACTACAGGAAATTTTTTTTTTTTGAGCTAATCAGGGTTCAGTGACTTGACTAGGATCAAACAGCGAGTGTAAGTTTTTTTTTTATTCAAATGATGAAAGTCACAATAGAAAAAGGACTCAAAACCTCATGTCTTCTGAGGACAAATCCAATATTCCTTCTCTCAGATCTTGGTGCCTCCCCAAAGATCTCATTTTACATATAGGGAAACTGAAGCTCAGAAATGATTAAGTGATAGATCTCCCTCTAATCAGTTACAAAGATGAGGAGCCAGGACTTACTTTTAGAACTTCTAACTCACAGGGCTCCTGCCATTCCACTCCATACCACTGCCTTTCCCATAAGACATAGGCCTGTGGAATGACTTAATCCATTAGTCTTCAATTACCTTGTACTGGATTTTACACCAGGCAACTGTCCCAGGGAATCAGTCCAACCATTTATCACAACCTGATTAAGAGGTTCCTATTAGATCTTATTAGTGCTTGTAAATGTAAATAATATATTGTTTCACTCTCCAGTCTTGGTGGCCCCAGATCCCTTAGAGCATTTTCTTTGCTTAACATTTCAATTCAACAAGTCCCCCTAAGCTGGCATAGTAGCTACTCACTTTTTAATTTATTTCAATGTCTAAAGTATCATAAATAATTTAGACACTTGTTCAAAGTCCTTAGGAATCTTTATTCATTTATTCTTAATTACTTTTCCTCCTATATAATTATAGGTAATTCATTCTTCTCTGGGTTTGTTGTTTTGCCTTATTTTAGAGCTTTTTCCAGTTTTTTGTAGTTCCTATAAAATATAAATGCATCCAACACCCAATGGTTTCAACCATTTGCCCATAAATGGACACAAAATCATTTCCCCTTTTTTCTAAGACCCAGAAACCTGCTGTGAAAAATCTGTAACACAGATACAATACCCAAATTTGATAACACTAATTGGATTACAAAGGGTTTCTCAGGTCCATAACCCTACCAAGAATATCTCTATTTTATATAATAAATACTGAGTTCTTCCAGAGAAGTTACTTTCCTAGTATCACATAGTAAACATACAAACTAGTACTTAGATGATGAGAAATCAATAATATAGCAACATGGGTAGCTATAATATGCATTTAGAGAGTCATCAGAGATGCAAAGTGCCATTTGAGGTCATAATGCCTTCTCATGTCTTCTGAGGACATACAAACTAGTACTAAAACTTAAGTCTTTGATAGTCCAATTGCAGAGTATTTTCTACGCCACCCCCATGTTAACCTCTCTGGTCACATTTGTGGGTCTGGTCATATATGGAACAGGAAGCCAGGGTCACAAAGACAAAATTATAAATTATTCCTTGAGCTCAAGGAACTTTTATCCTACCAAAGGGATACAACTTCTAGAAAATAAATACAAAGTAATTGTGAGATTAAACCAGTCTGAAGTAGAAAGAGAGAAAGCAGCAACAAGGCTTGCAATCAAGAAAGATCAGAGTAGGAGGTGTTTCATGTGTAGGACCTCAAGGGAAGGGGAGGATTCTAAGAAGTGAGGCAAGGAGGGAGTACAGTGCTCAACCTGTGCCATATACCAAGGGCTTCTCCCAAATACATCAGAATTATTGCATTTCCTCTCTCTGCTTCAATATTTTTGCTTAGCCCCAGCAAGGACAAAACCATTCTCTCAGTCCAGAAGGTGCCCCTATTCCCTTCCTCTACCAGTGGCTCTGCCTTTTCTGTTGTGCTAACAAAAACATAAATATGATAAACACACCATGGCATTTCAATCCAGTTTTTATCCCCACAGCTGGGAAAGCTATGTTTACATCTAGCTGCTTCTTTGTTTTCTGATTAGATTTATCCAGGCTCACAGTCTCTTCCTATCTCTATGGGCAGTTCCTCTTGATCTACTTAGATAAAATCTCTCTTGAGTCTGAATTTCCTCATTTGTAAAATGGAGATAGCAATACTCACACCACCTATGATAGCTTCCAATTATATAGCCCTTGAAGGCTTTGAAAGTGGTTATTTTGTAAGCCTTGGAAGGCTACATAAATAGGAACTATGTCATTAATATCTGTAACTATTTCTTTGATCCTGGTTGTCTTGACTCCTTGCCTTTAAAAAAATCCCCCAGTCACTGATAATTGGGATCCTAGATAGATTTTAACCAGTTAACTTTATCACATTGTAGATCAGAGGGAAATAGTTTCATAGGAATTGTCTTCCTGAGAAAAATTCTCCCAAAGATGATGAAATTGTTACTTAAAGAGAAGGTACCGAGAGAATGTTGCATAGACTATTCCAGCCTCAGAAGACTTCACCCATTCACAAAGAGTTGGCTTTAGAATGTATCTAATTAGGGCTACAAGCTACCTATGCTTCTACCCAAAAGGCTTTGGTGGGGCATTCATTCATAACAACCTCATCTATTAGATGATGCATGAAATTCTTTCTTGAGAACTCTCTCCCCTTAAAGCAGTAGTTTGCTACTGTAATCATTTCCCCCAATTTAGACCTCAGTTTTCTAATTGGTAAAATGTTGGGAGTTGGACTAGTGATTTTCTACATCTTTTTCAGGATCTGATCTTAAGATCTTAAAGCCCTTCTAAAATGTCAAAGTCTTTGGTACAAATCATGCTTCAAGTGCTTTCTGGTTGTTGACAAAACCATGTGAATCAAATCCCTTTTTGAGAGCATGCTTTGAATGACAGGAGGAAGAGGTTAGGTGAGATCAGAAAAATACTAATCACATCAGGCAGGGGCATCTTAAATGAAGAAGAAAAAAGGCCCAGTTATAGGAATACCAAGATGTGGCACGCAAGCTTTGCCTCCTTAGTGATTTTGGTGAAGGTTGGCCCTGAAGAAACAATTGCACAAAGAGTCTTTCTCCTGGTTTCATTTGGATGAATGGTCCCTGAAAAGGTCAATTTGCCATCCCTATGTTGTTTGAACAAGATCGAAAAGCCACCATCAAAATCATATTTACTCAAATTCATCAAGGTATTAATTCTCTGTGAACTTTCTGCAGGCAACCAATCCATCAAATTACGAAATTGTTAAGTACTTTCTATGTTCCAGACAATATACTAAGGGCTAGATATATAAAAATAAAAGTTAAAACAAGACCCGTTCTCAAGGAGGTTATGATCTAGCCTAACTAGACAAGCATAACGAAAATTGATACAAGGTGATTTGGAGATATAGGGAAAGACATTGGGATTAAAGGGCATTAGGAAAATGCTCACATAGGAGTGGTACTACAGCATAAATAACAAGAGCCATCAACCACATGACCTACCTATAAATCTGAGACCATGCAAAAAAAGCTAAAGAAATGGGAAGAATCTGAATACAGAATGTTAGAAGTGAAAAGGACTTTAAAACATAAACAATGAATTGCAGTGACAAACAGAAACCAATTGTAGAAAATAGGAGTCAGAACTCAGAAAGATAATCTTCGGGGATTATCCGAACTCATTATTTTAGGAATTATGAAAGATGATCATAGCAGGGCAAGGAGCTTACTAAGGTTACACAGGTAGAGGTTAAGGTAAACTGCTTTGAAATTTTTTAAGGTATTCAAATGTAATATTTTATTGGATCAAAAAAGTTGAATTTCTATTCTATCTTGGTCTAGTATTTGGAAGTGTACAAAATGTGTGTGCAAAGTGAAATGTAGAATGGTAGGAGTTAAAGTTTTAAGAATTTTTAGCTTAGATTAGTCTAATGGATATAAAGATGGAGAGCATGTGAGAAATAATATCATAGCTGAGTCAATAGGACTTGATAATTAAATGAATGTAAAAAATCAAGGGAGAGGGAGTAGTCTAAGATGCCTCCAAATTCCCAGGCTTAGGTGATTGGTAAGTGACTGTTCTGATGACAAAGACAACAAAAACAAAAAGAGAATCTCATCATTTGAAAAGATTTCAGAAGTCATCTTATGCAAGATTTACCTGAATAAGAACTATTTTTCCTTGTAAAAAAATCCATTCCACTTTGGAACAGCTCAAGTTATTAATAAATTCTTCCTTATATTAAACTAAAATCTGTCTCTCTGCCAGCTCTGCTCATCTAATGGGAGGAGCAAAGATTATGGATTCTATTCTAGAGCTAAATCCCACTTATACAAGCTTGGATTTTACTTATTTGCTTGTTTTTTTTTTTTTTTTTAATTTTTCTAAATCCTTTCCATGCTTTTTTTGGTCTTAAATTGAGATGTGAATTCTGAAGGGGAGAGAGAGAGAAAAAGAGAGAAAGAGACAGAGATAGAGACAATGAGACAGAGAGAGAGAGAGAGAGAGAGACACAGAAACAGAGAGAAAGAGACAAGGCAGAGAGACAGAAAAACACAGGGAGACAGAGACAGAAAGAGACAAAGAAACTGAGAGACACAAAGAGACACACAGAGAGACAAAGACAGAGACAGAGACAAAAAGAGAGAGAATGAACAACTTATTCTGCTTCTTAATAGGGTGGTTGGGGATTTATGGAAACTCCTTTCTGATGACAAAAAAATTATCTTCATCCCCAATTAAAAGTAAATAAATATAACACAGAGGTCTAAAGCCAATTCATGTCCTTAATCAAAATGGTTTCCTGCTTATCATTTCCTTGACATATATCATCTGCAATGGATCATGGGAGGGGCTAAAATATACAAAATCATCCGAGAACCACATTAGAAGAGGGACCATAAATTGCATCAAAATTTAATCTAAACGAAAAAGTCTGTAGATAAAAAGTGCAGTAGACAGCTGAGAATCCATATCTAATAGCAATTGCTTCTCTTCATGTGGAATTAGATGGTTAAGCAGAACAGTAAAATATGGGGCTGTCAACTAATCAATTACATTTGAGTAATTGATCGTATAATATTATTGGTGAAAGCCCATAATGCGTGAGTTAGAAGAGAACAAGCTCTGAAAATATTAGATTTGCAGCCAAGAGGAGGTGGGGAGAATTGGTCCTCATAAAAAATGCCAGGGACATTTTTTTTTGTTTGTTTTTACAATTTTAAAGTAATATCTATCTAAAAAAGGCACACTATATTCCAACAAATCGCCTCTCTCTGGGAGTGCCTGTAAGATGAAAGAAAAAAAAAAAAGATAGGAATATTTACCTGGAAAAAGAAAAGGATTGGAAGCAGGTTTCAGGGAATAGGCTGTGATAGTAATTAACTAATGGCTTATTGAGAAGTGGTACAGTGGATAGAGCACTGGGCTTGGAATGAAGAACTCATCTTTCTAAGTTCAAATCCTGCCTCAGACACTTGTTGGTTATAGAACCATCACACAAGCCACTTTAAACCCATTTGCCTTGATTTCTTCATCTTTAAAATGAAATGGAAAAGGAAATGGCAGACCACTCTATTATCTTTGCCAAGGAAATCCCAAATGTTGTCATGGAGAAAAAACAAAACTGAGCAATATTGAAAGTAAAGAATATTAGACTTTTCTTTTTGATCCAATGGGTGGAACAAAAAATAATTGAAGTTACAGGGAAACAAATCATTAGAACTGCACAGTAATGGAATCCTTTAATAATGATCTCCCTTTTATTGACGATGTTTGATCAGAAGTTGAATGATCACTTGTCAGGGATGCAATGAAAGGGATTCTTGTTTCAGATGGAGGGTTGAACTAAAATGTCAATGATCTCAGTATTCTTCCCGCTCTGATATTCTGCCTTTTGTTTAAAATTCCAGTCGTTCTGTGTAAAACTCTCTAAAACTCTAAAAGTCAGTGTACCAATTCTTTTCTAGCAATGACATTTTATGTTCTAGGGTACTTACTTCACAAAGTTTTTTTGATTCTCAAGGAATTTATATCCTACTAGCTGTATTATCATGGACAAGTCATTTACTGTTTTAACCTCTGAGACAGCTAAAACTTAAAAGTCATGAAAGAGTTTGTCGTCATGGTGGTAGGAGCTCCCACACTGACAATACTTATTCAATACATTCAATAATGATACTTAAATTCTTCAAAATATCTATGATTTTTCAGGCTCACATATTCTCTTAATTCACATAGATCCTGATCTTTCCATAATTTAGAAGATAGCCTTTATGTAAGTACTTGTGACTGGTGAAAAATTAGATTCTCAACTTAGGCTGGTTGTTGAAGGATAAACACAGATCATCTCTGGGCCTAAGATAGAAGTCTATGGAAATCCAAAGATCTGGCAGAGCTGGTACATTCACGGAAATCCAAAATTGCCTCCATAATGACACATAAAAGAAGAACCTTATATGAACCCAGATGACAGTAAATATTGTGGTCACTGATTTTCGTATAGTACTTTCTGTTTATAAAATGTTTAATTTCACTAATGCCAGTGTCCCCTGGGGTCCCATCCAACTCTGAAATTCTATAAGTCTTATTTGATGAAAACCTTAGATTAAGCCTAAGAGGGAGGTTGGGTTGGTGATTAACCCCAAAGACTCACCTGTAAAATCACAGATACTTTGAAGTATCATCATCATTAAATGTACCATGGTAGAGTCAAGGAGAATGATTATCATATTTTGTGGCAGATACAACCATTTTTAATGAAAGTCAATCCAATGAGGGCCAGAAAATGCCAAAAATATAATACAGAAAAAATGGAGAAATTAGCATTTGGGTTTTCCTATTTGCAATTATTTAATTCTTGAGATGATCGTTGCGATGATACCCTACCATGCAGGCTGGTAAAAGGATCATTTTGGAGACGAGCATAACAAGACATGGGAATTGATGAGTCTAATGATATTTGAGGAGCCAGGTGGGCTTGTGATGATTTAGAGAGGTGAAATAGGACCACCACCATGGCTTGCCTCCATCATGCACAGGCTTCCTTCTTTCACCTACAAAGTCTCCATTGTTTTCTGCATGGGGATCGAAATCCTCTAGAGGGTCATGGCGCTTGTAGCCATTTCTCCGTGGCCCTCTCATGAACTTCTTGGGATGCAGATCTAAAGGATGAAGGATGAAATCTACCCTGCCAGCCCTCTTCATCCTAAGGGGGATGGTAACTTTCTTGATCATCTTGGTGTAACCGGGGGCTTGGGCGATGACAATATGAGTGCCTGGGGGCAGTAGCCTCCAATAGTCACCATCAGCAGCTGAGGAAACAAAAAATGGGAGCCATTGTGAGGTCATAGGCCAAATGACACACCCTTGGTAATAGGGGAAAAGGGAGAATTTAGGAGGAAATAACAACAACAACAACAAATTTTCACAGATATCATGGCATATTAGAAAAGGTATTGATAAGGACTGGAAGAACTGAGTTCAAATCTTTATTCCAACACTAAGTTCCTCTATGATCACAGGCAAATAAATCACTGCATCATTTTGAACATATTTCTCAATTTGTTAAATGGAGATGATCAACATTTATGAGAACCTCCTCACTGGCTTCTATAAAGAAAGTGCTTTGGAAGAACTAGAGATCAGCATTGATGACAAAATAGAAAATGTTGATTATATCAAGTTAAAAAGCTTTTGTACAAACAAAACAAAACGAATGCAGACAAGATTAGAAAGGAAACAATAAACTGGGAAAACATTTTTACAGTTAAAGGTTCTGATAAAGGCCTCATTTCCAAAATATATAGAGAATTGACTCTAATTTATAAGAAATCAAGCCATTTTCCAGTTGATAAGTGGTCAAAGGATATGAAGAGACAGTTTTCAGATGATGAAGTTTGAACTACTTCTACTCATATGAAAGGATGTTCCAAATCATAGTTGATCAGAGAAATGCAAATTAAGACAACTCTGAGATACCACCACATACTTGTCAGATTGGCTAAGATGACAGGAAAAAATAATGATGAATGTTATAGGAGATGTGGGAAAACTAGGATACTGATGCATTGTTGGTGGAGTTGTGAACAGATCCAGCCATTCTGGAGAGCAATTTGGAACTATGTTCAAAAAGTTATCAAACTGTGCATACCCTTTGATCCAGCAGTGTTACTACTGGGCTTATATCCCAAAGAGATATTAAAGAAGGGAAAGGGACCCATATATGCAAAAATGTTTGTGGCAGCCCTTTTCGTAGTGGCTAGAAACTGGAAATTGAATGGATGCCCATCAATTAAAGAAGGCTGGGTAAATTATGGTATATGAATGTCATGGAATATTATTGTTCTGTAAGAAATGATAGCAGGATGATTTCAGAGAATCCTGGAGAGACTCACATGAACTGATGCTGAGTGAAAGGAGCAGAATCAGGAGATCATTATACACTTCAACAACAATACTATATGAGGATCAATTCTGATGGATGTGGCTATCTTCAATAATGAGATGAACCAAATCAGTTCCAATAGAGTAGTAATGAACAGAACCAGCTATACCCAGGGTAAAAATACTGGGAAATCAATATGGATCAGAGCATACACTCTTTCTGTTATTGTTTGCTTGCTTTTGGTTTTTCTTCCAGGTTATTTTTATCTTCTTTCTAAATCCAATTTTCTTGTGCAACAAGATAACTATATAAATATGTATACATATATTGTATTTAACATATACTTTAACATATTTAACATGTATGGGATTACCTTCATCTAGGGAAGGGGAGGGAGGGAAGGAAGGGAATAGAAGTTTTTGCAAGAGTCAATGTTGAAAAATTACCTGTGCGTATGTTTTGTCAAAAAAAAAAAGCTATAATAAAAAAAGAAAGTGCTTTGGAAGCTACTAAGGACAATAGAAATAGGATCTATTATTAATATTATTATTTTAGGAACTTCAGAATTTTCCTGGTATCCCAGGTGATGATGAAGAAACATAGCAATTAAATGAAGCAATTAGGTGGCTCAGTGGATAAGCAGTGGGCCTGGAGTCAAGAAGACCTGACTTCCTATGGAGGCTCAGACACTTTCTAGTTGTGTGATCCTGAGCAGTCACTTAACTTCTGCCTCAGATTCCCCAACTATAAAATGGGGATTATAATAGAACCTATTATGCGAAGTTGTGAGAATCGAATGAGATAATATTTCTAAGTGCTTACAACAGGGCCTGAAACATAATAGGTGCTATACAAATGCTGGTTTCCTGCCTTTAATAATGGGGAGACAAGGGCAGCTAGGCAGGCACAATGGATAGAGCACCAGCCCTGAAGTCAGTAGAACCTGAGCCTCTGCCTCAAATCTGGCCTCTGCCACTTAACGCTTCCTAGCTATGTGACCCTGGGCAAGTCACTTAACCCTAATTGTCTCAGGAAAAATACTACTACTAATAATAATGGACAGAAAGCATGATATAATAAAAAGGCATATAAACCTGGGAATGAGAAAATTCCAGTCCTGTTACCCATATGATTTTGAACAAGTCATCTAATAATCTGAAGTTGAAAAAAACTAGTACATAAAATGGGAATAACAATTGTGTTTTCTCATTCCCAAAACTCTTTTGATCATAAATTTGAGACCATGAAAAAAGCTTAGCAGTTTTCTCATACAGTATTCTCATTTTACCAAAGAAGAAATTGAAGAGACTCAGATGAACTGGGGTGGGGTAGGGGATCACTCAAGATTACAAAGCTAGTAATTCACAGAAGTAAGTCTTCTGAATTCAAACTAAGAATTCTCCATGGCACCTCATGGCAAACCTTGAAGACATCACTGAAGTTATGTATACCTTTAAAATGCCCTTAGAAGCTCAGCTCACCTGCCTACTCACCTCATCTACCATCAAATGAGCATGTATTTGTAGGGCTACAACTACTTGGAGAAGTGTTATAGGGTTGTGATGTGACCATGGAAGGACCAATAAATTCTGTTTATATTAAAAATCCAATATTGTTATTGTTGATAATAACCACAAAATTGAAACACACGAATTTGGTTTAGAATGTATAATAAACATACCCGTAGTAATATCATGGCGGATTCCTCTGACCAGGATGCGTGCATTTTTGATGGGTTTTCCAAATTTATCTGTTACTGTACCTTTAATTCCTCGGTGTACCTGAAAAAATATAAAGTAGAGGAATGATTTTCAGATGGCATTATGACCAAGCTCTATGAAATCTTCCTTCCACCTATATATTTACTCTGTTCCACATATGGGAAGAGCAGAGAATCATCAAGCTAGATAGGACTTCAGAGCTCATATCAAGTTTATCATTTTATAGATGAAGAAACTAAGTTCCAGAGAAACTAAAATGGTTTGTCCAGGGTCACACAACCCCTAAATGTTTGAGACAGGATTTGAACCCAGCTCTTCCTGATTCTGAGTCCAGTGTCCTAATCACTATTTCATGTTGCTTTGCATGCATACATCCATATGGATGCATAGAAAAACATATGCTATGGGAAAAAAAATCTAATTCTAACTGATATTCCCTCAGAATTAAAAGTAGTTAGATTGGTCGTATTTACAGTTGGGAGAGCTGCAGAACTACTAAAAAACACATCTAGTCCAATCAGTTCATTTTGCAAAGAGGGAAAGTGAGATGCAGAAAGGTTGAATGATTTGTCCATGCTCTCATAAGCAATCAGTGGCAGAGTCAGCATCCAAACCCAAACCCTTTGTAATCCAGGAATCCCCCCCCCCACTCCACTAATTACACCCTTGGTAAGAAAAAGATGAAAAATACTAAAACACAGACATTTGGGGTGCAGATATGGCCTTCCTTTATTCAAATACAGGAAAAATGCCCAAATCTGCATTTCTGGAACTTTAACTCATTTCTCCTGTCCTATTGGATCAAGGTAAATAGATTCATACATCCTGATGGCAGCATGTCAGCTATTTTTCTGAATTGTAAGCTACAAAGACTAGCATCCAAAGACCAAAGTTTATCTACCTCAATGGAGGGAGTCCCTTTTGTGGTGAGATATGTACAAGGCACAGTGCTCAGTGCTAGATGAAAGGTGAAAAATGATAATATCCCTGCCCACCGGAAGTTTACAATCTAATGGAAGAAGAGAGGAATGATACATGTTCACATAAACAAATAATACTGTACAGATAGATTGGGATAAGAAGAGTGAAGAGATCCAAATAAAATACTATGAGAAATTTCAGGGGGAAAAAAACAAATATTGTGCATTCAATCAACAAAATATAAAAATCTTTTTTCATATGCATGTCTTCTTAGTCTCATTTCCCCTAACTGGCATTAATATAGTTTTTTTTTTTTTCAGTCCAAGCATAGAAATCTATACTTTTTAGTTTTGGCCCTTTATTCTAGTCTTCTGAACTATTTTTACATCTTTCCAATGCAATCTGATTTGTTAAACAGGGGATCAAGTTTCATGTTGTCCAAAATTTTGAAATGTAATTTAATGCTCAATTCAATAAGTATTTTATTAAGCATCCATCATATGCCAGGCACTGTGGTAAGTGCTAAAAGCGTGAAAGCTTTCATCCAACAGCTTGATAAAACTACTGAAATGCTAAAAAATCGTCCACTCCCAAATCAATTCATTTGTGAAGGCAAACTAAGTCCTCTTTTGCCTCAATTCTTACCTATTCTTTAATCACTGAATGGTGTTGCCTCAGACAAACTGAGACAAACTTTGGAAAGACTTAGTTTATAAAGGCCATCCCGACCCATATCTTGCTCCCACATTCTGATGACCCTGGAAAAGAGAATAAGGCTGATGGCTTTGCACAGCCCTGTCTCCCTTAAATCCAATTAATTCACTTTTAAGTCAAGATATCACTCTCCTAATGTCATTGTTTCTCATCAAGAATGAACAACAACAAAACTACTGAGCAAACAGAATGGAGGACAGAACCCCAAAGCTTGATTAGAGACTTCTTAACATTACTTCCATCTCCATTACATTCAACTCTATTGACTATCTACTGAGTAAATGCTATGTATAAGAATGTAATCTACGCTTGACAGGCCTATTTTGGGCACCTAGATGATGCAGTGGATGAAGTGTCAGGCCTGGAGTCAGCAAGACTCACCTTCAAGAGTTCAAATCTGGCCCCAGACACATACTAGTTGAGTGACCTTGGGCATAATTACAGGGTTATTTAACCCTGATTGCCTCAGTTTTCTTATCTGTAAAATGAGATAGAAAAGGAAATGGCAAACCATTATCTGCTAAGAAAACTCTAAATGCAGTCATGGAGATTTGGACATGACTAAAAAAATAACTGAACATTATAGACAAGATCATATAGTATATATAGGGGACACAAAAATATATGTGTTTATTTTTGCTAATGGTCAGATTTTAGAAATAACTCATTTGCAGAACTTTTAAAAAAGACTTTATACTACATCTTTGAATAAATGAACAAGCCTTTCTAATTAAAAATATTTCACCCATCGGACAGCTGTCAATTAGTAATAATTACAATTTAATATATTTCCATATCATTTTAAGGTTCATAGTGTTTTTCCCTATCACAATCCAAGGAGTGAAATATTGAAAATTTTAGTATCACTCTTTAAAGATGAAGGGACTGAAGTTCAGTTACTTGTTCAAGAACATACAACATCAGAGCTGAGGCTTGAATCTAGGACTCCAGAACTTCCTACCCTTCCCATTGCACTATCCTGCCTTCTATAAGAACTGCGTGGAGTATATCTACTTGAGCTTGGGTTTTTCCTCATCAACTGTGGATGAAATGAAATCTTCAAAGAGAACAGGCAATTAGAGCCTTTCAGCATGGACCTGAAGATGTGTTTCCATGGGGTAGCCAGGGGATATTTATGAGCTCAATATGAAAATCTGTCCAATGTCAACAGGGAAAGGGCTTCAATTGGCTATGGCAGACTAATTCTTTATCAGAAATAATTTACTCAGTCTTATCTGGGGGATGAGGGGGTGCTTTTGGGCCTGGGTCTGTGTTTCCTCTAAAGATGCTATAACATAGACTTTTACAGTATCTGCCCATTAGTATCTTTATATCCCTAACCTTCAGGCACAATAGGAACGGAGCAAGTCCAGTCCCATTTGGGTTCTGCAAAACTCATTTTCACTAGACGGCCATAAAATGAAATGAGCTTGGCAGTCTGGATGGCCTGTAATTATTTTATGACACTACTTTGCTGAGAGATGCAGGAGGTCACTGGCAAAACCCATAAACAAGGAAAGTAAAACAATGCTAATAACTTTATATTATACTCCAGGCTTTCTGCTACTGTAGTCAATGAGGTCTGTACTGAGGTGGGATCAAGAAAAACATTTTTTCATTCATCAAAGGGGATGACTTGGATGCTCTTATTTATTTTTACCTGTCTTTAAGACTACAGGAAGCCTGGTCTATAAAATCTTGTATAAAACATGGCAAGAAAAATATGGCAAAAGCTTCTGCATGAGGGCCAAGAGAAGCATTGTTCTGGAAGTTAAGACACCTGGATCCTAGTCTTTCAACACCAACATTCTGTGTTCTAAAGTCCCTTTGAGCTCTGACATATGATATATTCTAAATACTAAAGGTTCCTCTCAGTTCATATATTCCTTGTTCTGAAGTCCTCGTCTCTGATAATCTAGAATTCTAAGACCACACAAATAGCCCGAGTCTGAAAATTCAATATTTGAGACAGAATTTCAATGAAGGAAATCAGGAAACAAATCCAACAGGGCAAATAATACAATACCATTTCCATAAAATTCAGGAGTGATTCTTTGTTGTGTTGCCAGAGTGTGTAGAGAGCTTCCTCTGGGGGAAACTTCACACATCCCAACTCCACAGTGATTTCAAAGCAGTTGGTGTGAAGATAATTGAAATCTGACATACCTACATGCAGACAAGAGGGGAAAAAAAGAGAAATTAGACATGATCTGGGCCTAGTTAATAAGCAAGAGGTACAAAGATTATCAGGTTTGACGCCAAAAACAAAAAGAATGACCAGTATTCTTTTGTGTACTTTTTAATTTTTTGCCTCTCTTTGTATCCTCAGCATTTAACACAATACCTGGAACAAAGCAGGTACTTAATAAATAAATGTTGATTGTCTAACTAACTGCCTCTGCTGTTACAATTCCATAGCTTCTCTAAAGTTTAAAAAGTAGATGATTTATTTTTTAAATGTCTATTTTGAAAAGGTAGAAATCACTCTGATTTTGGAAGGGAAAAAACACAGAAGTTTCAACAAAACAGTCATTCGTGGGACTCAAACTCCCAAAATTCCTGGGTGAACATTTCATAGTATGGCTCTTAAGAACAAACAAGATAATGGGGAATAATAGCAACAACCATTAATTGATTATCTTCCTATGTGCAAGGTCATGGGATCCTATACAAAAAGTCATCCAGCCTCTCCAAGCCTCAGTTTCATTATCTATAAAATGGAGACAATGGTAACAACAACATGTGATCAGTGGGGATATAGACAAAAATGTTTTTTAAAAGTCTCTGCTCCTAAGGGGTTTGGTGTTCTGTAGGAAGCTGTAGTTAGCAAAGAATAATTTAAGGAGGGATCTAGCACCAACAACTAAAAGAACCAGGGATGGTTTCCCATAGCTGGGAGCATGTAAGTTGAGCCTTGAAGGATGCTCAGGGTTATAAAGTGGAGCACAAGACAGAATGCATTCTAGACATGGAAAATAGATGCAGAGACAGGAGCAGGATACTTCAAGGTGAAGATATAGCAAACCTAGGTCAGATAGGTTGGAATATGGAGAATATGTATGGGAGTAACATGATAATAGTCTGGAAAGGCTTTAAATGTCAAGTTGAGCAAGGTCTTAATGATAGATGCCATAGGGAGCTATTGAAGATTCTTAAGTGGGAGAGTAACATGGCTAGAACTTTGCTTTAGAAAATTAAATTCGATAGTTTTATAAAAAATGGATTGGAAGAGGGAGGGATCAGATACAGAGTAATCAATTAAGATGTTATTGCAATAGTCAGGATGAAGGTAATCATGATCTGAAGTAGGATGGAAAGATGCTAATAATGGTCTGAAAGATTTTTTAGATGTAGGATGCTAAAATTTGGTAACTGACTAGAATATGAAAGTAGAGTGTGAGAAAGAATGATGAGTCAAAACCAATTCTTTGGCAAACCTTGTTAGAACAATGTGACAGATAATAAAGTTTAGAATGTGTAATATTTATGAGGAAAGAGAGTTGTGTAATGGAAAAAATGGGTGAAGGTGGAGAATCTAGGTTCAAATCTCTATAGTCATTTACTACAAGGCAACTGGGGTTAAGTGACTTGCACAAGGTCACACAGCTAGTAAGGGTTAAGTGTCTGAGGCTGGATATGAATTCAGATCCTTCTTGACTCCAGGGCTGAGACTCTATTCATGGCACCATCTGTGAATGCTGCCCCAAGAGACATTTCTGAAAGGTAGAATGGCATGGCTGTTTTCATCTTGCAATCCTTTTTAAACAATCCCCCAGAAATCCCTCTACTAAACCTTTTCCTCTCCTCAAAAACCTACCATAGGGAGACTTACCTCCTGTAAAACTATACCAGTCAGCACCGTTGATAATACTGCCCCTTTTCAGAAAGTTGCCACCACATCTATTCTCTGATTTGTCCATCATCATGGGGTGAACATTGGCATAGGCCCTGGACAGTAACCTGAACATCTGAAAAGAAGATGTAAAATGTATATTATTTCTCCAGCAAAGACCAGAATTCTCAGGAAACAGAGAGGCCAAACAATGGGCAGAATGTAGAATGTCAGAACTAGCACTGGACTCCCCATTCATTTCAGGATTAAACAGAAATCAAAGAGCATTAGACTTGGAATTAAAATAAAATAAACAAACAAAAAAATTAACAACCAAGTGAAGTTCAAATTCCAGCCAACTTCTCTGGGATACAGTTTCCCTATTTTCAAAATGAAAGTGGTTAGACTTGATATTCCTTGATGTCTCTTCCAATGTTAATATTTTATGACTATTAATAACAAAAATCGTATCTTAGATATTCACTCTTCATTTTATAAATAAAGAAATTAAGGCTCAGAAAAGTCAAGGAATTTGCCCACCTCAGAATGCTTACCCTCTTAGGTGATAAAGACTTCATTAAAGACTCATTTCAAATCCCCCATGCTTTAAGAGACTTTTCTTACTCTGTTTAGACCTTCCCCTCTCAGGATCTCTCCCATCTGCTCTGCATCTACCCATTGATTAATGCATTGAATGCATCTACCCATTACATGTTTTCCCTATTAAAATACAAGCACATTGAGCTCAAGGGTTAGCTTTGACAAAACACTTGGCACAATATAGAAAGAATTTAATACATTTTAACTTGTTCAAGGACACAGATCTCTTTACTCAGGTCTAATGAGCTTTCTGCCATATTATTAAGCTGACTCATTTAGAAGTCTCTTTTTTACAGACGGAAAAGTCAATGTATTTGTCACAGGTTGCAAGGCAATAAGTTGCTCAAATTTAATCCATGTCTCTTAAAAAAAAAAACAAATCCAACTCTACTACGCCATGATGCATTCCAACTCTGCCTATAACCACATGACCTGGGCAGGATACATGCCCTCTCTGAGCTTCAGTTAGCTCATCCACTGAATGAGGATAATAATATTCACCATCCCTATTTCATAGTGGTCATTTCACAAATTATAAAGTACGACTTGAATTCAAGTTATTATTACTAGAAATTTAACACCAGACCTTAAGTTCTATCACATTAATGACCCATCTTTACCTAAACTTAATATCATTCCCAAGGTCTAGCACAATGCTTTTTATTGTTAATATTATATTGAAAAATATCTAATAACATCTTTATATGATACTTTAAGTTTTGTTAAAAAAAATGACAACTGTTTTGACAACCCTCTGAAGTGGGTAATTTAATCATAGCTGGTTGGCAAAGTGGATAGAGTGCCAGGCCTGGAGTCAGGAAGACTCATCTTCCTGAATTTAAAACTAGCCTCAGAAACTTTCTAGCTGTGTCATCCAGGCAATTTAATCCTGTTTGCTTCAGTTCTTCATGTGTAAAATGAACTGGAGAAGGAAATAACAAACCCAGTCTAGTATTTTTGCAAAGAAAATCCCAAATGGGGTCACCAAGAGTTGGACACAACTGGAAATTCCTAAACAGCAATTTCAGCAACAAAACCTGTACTTCGTAGGAGTAGAAAAAAATCTATGGAGACTAAATGACTGACTGAGGTTGTAAGATTAGTGGGTGCTGGAGATGAGAATGGAGCCCAGGTCCAATGCTGTTATTTTTCATGACAGTGCTTCTCCATAATAATAGTACCCTTCCCCAAACTAGCACCATAAGCTCACCCACAGCATTCATCTCCCCAGAGACTATGGGTTTTCAGAGAGACCTCTATTTGTTGAGGGGCCAGTATTGATAGCTGATTTATTACTGAGGTGAGATGGTGTTTTTTTTTTTTTTCTTTCCAACTTGTCTTCTGGGATTCACTTAAGCAAACTGCCCGCCCATTGAGACTCTTTTACTCATCCTTGTTTATGCTTGGTAGGAGATGGTACCCAAAAGAATCAGACCTATTACTTATTAGTGCATTGAATAAATAGCCCTGCTCATTAATGTACTTCCTCTGGCAGCTCCCTGGTGTTTAAGACTGTGCCCAGCCAACTCCCTTTCCAAGAAAAGGGAAATGGACTCAAGGCACTGAGGAGAGTTCATATAATAACAGAGTACTGGCCAGGCCCTGCCCCAAGCCCAAGTTGCCTCCTTATTCCTGGGTCTCTTAAACTCCTCCACAACTGAATTCCTTGCTCGGTAAAAGGAAGAAGGTAGATTAGAAGTTCTCCAATTCCCTCTTATCCTAAGAACTCATTAACTTCTCAGCAGCAAATACTTGAAGCTGGAGGTTGAGATAATGTAATGCAATGGGAGAAATGTCAGACTTGAAGTTTATGGGCAGCTCATTTTATTTCTTCAGTTGTAAAATTAGATCACTTATATCTGTACTGATGAAATCATGTCCCAAACATGAAGAAACTTTTTTTCATTGACCCTCTACTTCTCCTAAATTCTCATGATGTCAGTGAACTTCATGGAAAGGGAGTTGATCAGATGCTGTCACAAACACATATATGTCCACACACACACACACACCTCCATACATATAATTTTGATGGGATTTCATTTTACAGGAGAGAGAACTGAGGCCTAAAATGGCAAAGGCAAGAGACAAAGGATTGATTTCTGGTCAGTATTCTTTCTCCCAGACACTTTTGCATGAAAAAGAGTCCTCTCTACAGGGAAAGGGATCAAATTGATTGATTTCTAAGACATGAAATTTCTAAGTCACAAGGAATCTAAGAAATAACTCAGATTATTCAGTTAAATTCAATACAGCTTTTTTTAAAGTATCTGCTATTTGCAGGACACTATGCTAAGAGGAATAAAGAAAGAAAGAAACATAAGAAAGAAAGTTAAGAAAGGAACATAAGAAAGAAAGAAAAGAAGGAAGGAAGGAAGGAAGGAAGGAAGGAAGGAAGGAAGGAAGGAGGAAAAGAAGGAAGAAAGGGAAAAAAAGAAAAAGGAAAGAAGAAAGGGAGAAAGAAAAGAAGGAAGAAAGGGGAAAAGACAAAAATGAAGGAAGAAAGGGAGAAAGAAAAGAAGGAAAGAAGGAAGGAAAAATTAAAGAAGGAAGAGAGAAAGGAAGGAAAACTTCCTGTCTGTTTTTAAGTAGCTTATATTCTACCAGAGGGATATAGCCTATATCTAGAGGAATAAATACAAATATGTACAAAGTTATTCAAAGAGGTAGAGAACACTTAATAACTAAGTGAAGAGGGAGAATAAGGAAGAAAGGGCTCATGTAACGTGACACTTGAGAAGATGCTTGAAGAAGCTCTATATTCCTAATTGCAGAGGAAAAAAGGATGGGTGAAAAGGACAGTCATGGAGCAGGGGCACCAGTGGACCACTTGAATTGAAGGATCATAATATGAAATCTGCCTTGAAAAGTAGATAACACTTTGCCTGCTGACAATTTTGCTTTATGGACAAGAAAACTAAAGGAGGTCCCTCATCCAAGGTCATACTGTTCTTTCCAGT
The DNA here is from genome assembly GCF_016432865.1 of Antechinus flavipes. Classification (NCBI taxonomy): domain Eukaryota; kingdom Metazoa; phylum Chordata; class Mammalia; order Dasyuromorphia; family Dasyuridae; genus Antechinus; species Antechinus flavipes. The sequence continues at coordinate 191,454,043 of NC_067403.1, read as the reverse complement.
GAAATATTCTACCTCTCAAGAAGCGAACTGATAGCAATATCTTACATTTGAAGAAACACTGGAGTACTGCGGAAGGCACACAGAAGTCCAGGTCAGAGAGCTGAGTTCGAGTTCTATCATTAACTACAATTTCGGACAGCTAGAAGGTTCCGTAGATCATTAACCTTAGAATCAGAAAGATTTGAATTCAAATTCTGTTTTAGGAACTGATTATCAGTGTTACCCTGGACAATGGAAAGGGAACTGATTGGATGTTGAGCAATTTAATCAGTTTACCTCTATTTCCTTATTTATACAATGGGGATAATAATAGTGCCTACCTCCCAGGGTTATTATGAGGAACAAATGATATGATATTTATAAATCTTTTTAAACTTTCAAATTCTACATAAAATAATACATAGATTCTATCTATTATTCTAGCATCATAGAATGGTTCTATTGGGAAACACCTTATAGATCATCTACTCATAGGATCATAAGGTTATAAATTTACAAGGGATTTGGGGAGATGATGAGTCCATAGCCCTCATTTTTACAATCCTTGCTTTCCTCTGAAAACCATTCATCTGCTTGTTCCTGATCATTTGAGTCACCCATTTGAAAATTTTAGGAGAGTCTTTTGATTCTTCAATCAGTCAATCAAGGATTTACCAAGAGCCTTCCACACTTGAGGCATTTTATTTGCTTCTATGGCTACAAAGACAACATGAAAGCAATGACTAACCTCAAGGAGCCTCTTAGGCTAGTCAAGAAAGATCATGCATGTCTATGATGTGTTTTTAAGTATAGAATAGATACAATAATTTGGGGGAGAATCTGATGGGGGCATTAGGGGAACCTAAAGCTATGGATCCCCCATAATCAATTAAATACCAAGTCCTATCAATTTTTTTTGGCAACATTTCTCTACTCCACAAATTATTCCCATCACCCTAGAGATGATCATTTCAAAGTCATCCGAACTATGCTCAAAAAGTTATCAAACTGTGCATACCCTTTGATCCAGTAGTGTTTCTACTGGGCTTATACCCCAAAGAGATACTAAAGAAGGGAAAGGGACCTGTATGTGCCAGAATGTTTGTGGCAGCCCTGTTTGTAGTGGCTAGAAGCTGGAAAATGAATGGATGCCCATCACTTGGAGAATGGTTGAGTAAATTGTGGTATATGAATGTTATGGAATATTATTGTTCTGTAAGGAATGACCAGCAGGATGAATACAGAAAGGACTGGTGAGACTTACAAGAACTGATGCTGAGTGAAATGAGCAGAACCAGGAGATCATTACTTACCTCAACAACGATACTGTTTGAGGATGTATTCTGATGGAAGTGGATCTCTTTGATAAAGAGAGCTAATTTAGTTTCAATAGATCAAAGATAGACAGAAGCAGCTACACCCAAAGAAAGAACACTGGGAAATGAATATAAACTGCTTGCATTTTGTTTTTCTTCCCGGGTTATTTATACCTTCTAAATTCGATTCTCCCTGTGCAACAAGAGAACTGTTCAGTTCTGCACACATATATTGTATCTAGGATATACTGTAACCTATTCAACATGTAAAGGATTGCTTGCCATCTGGGGGAGGGGGTGAAGGGAGGGAGGGGAAAAATCGGAACAGAAGTGAGTGCAAGGGATAATGCTGTAAAAAAATTACCCTGGCATGGGTTCTATCAATAAAAAGTTATTTAAAAAAAAAAAGTCATCCGAGCTATTGCAAAAAATCCCTGCTTCTACTGGATTCTCTTAGATCAGTCCTTCATAGTACTGACAGACTTTTTTTTTTTTTTTTTTTTTTGTTATGTATATGTTAATGGGGTGATAAGACTGAACATGGTATGGTCTCCTCCAGTCGCAAAAGTCACATCCCAGTTACTCAAAGATCTGATTATATCACTTTTCAGTTTAAAACACTTCAGTATTGTCATATTGTTTATTTAACAGTTAAAATTGTTCTTCCTGGCACACAAGATCCTCCACAATCAATTGATGCACTACAAATAACTTTCTACATAGTCTATTTTCCAGTTGGTTTCTAGTTAAACTGAACAAACTGTTATTTCCTTTATTTGTTCAGTCATTTTTCTTTTTGTTTTCTTGCCTTTTTAATATTTTTATTTCCCCCAGTTAAATATATCAATTTTTTACATTTGTTTTTAAAATTAAAAAAAAAAAAAACAAAGGTTCCTACTCAATTATAAGGAAGAAACTTTAAAATGGAATAAAGAATATTAAGCTGGGGGGTATTTTAGACATTGTAAATAGACTATACTAAGTTAGAGCTGGAAATGACTTTACAATTTTGTTTAGTTCTCAGCATTGTTCAGTTACACACAAAGAGGGCAGATACAATGAAAAAAGGAATGGATCCTATAAGTTCCTCCAAGTGAGTAGACAAGGGGAGGAATCTTCTAAAGTCACTAAGGTATCATCTAATTTATGTACTGATGACATTTTGAGAATAGAGTGCTGGATCAGGAGTCAAGAAGACTCATCTTCCTGAGTTTAAATCCAGTCTCATACATTTAGTAGCTGTGTGACCCTGGCCAAGTCACTTAACCATGTGTGCATCAGTTTCCTCATCTATAAAATGAATTGGAAAAGGAAATGGCAAACCACATCAGTGTCTTTTCTAAGAAAACCCCAAATGGAATCAACAAGACTAAGATATGACTGAAAATAATTGAACAACAAACAGCAAGTTCCAAGAGAGGGGAAGGTTGAGAAAAGAAAGTAGCAGGTGATCTAGTTGAAAGAAAAATAAAGTGATGAGGCATTCCACTGAGGACAGTGGGTTTTTAGCTCCAGTTCTATTATCAGCTTTTGATCTGAAAAAAAAGAGATTTTCCTTTTCATTTATATTTATATTCCTTTCATTTACAAAATTAGGACTTGAACTATCTTCAATGATCAAAGAAGTATCTTCCAACTCTGATAGTCTATGTTCTAGGTCTAATATCTCTTCTAGATTTAAAAGTTTATGTTCTGTGATCTAAGGTCCCTTCCAGCTTTCTCAGTCTATGTTCTAAGCTCATTTCTAACTATAAAATCTTATGTTCTAAAACTCCTTCTAGCTCTAACAATCAAAGTTCTAAGTTCTACCTTAGAACAACTCTAATCTGTGTCCTAAGGTCCACCTTCTAAAGTCCACCTAAATTTTGACCTTCTATGTTTAATGATACTCAGAATTGGAGGAGGATTTAAAGACAATCCAATCTAAATCTTCATTGAATCAGGACTATCCTATGAGTAATCCTTGATTAGTAATTACCTAGCCTCTACTTGAAGAGTGCTAGTAATGGTCAACCTACAAAACCACTGATGCAGCTGGATGGTCTCAGGCAATGACCAAAGATTTTTTTAAATTAAATTTTATTTTATTTTCTATTAAAATTTTCTCCATTCCACTTCCTCCTACTGCCCATTGAGAGAGCAGGAAAAACAAAACCAGCTACAAATATAGTCAAGAAAAAAATTCTCATATCAACCATATTTTATCTATCTCTCTATCACTATCATTATATCTATGCCTATATCTATCATCTATTTATATTTATAATCTGGTTCTAACTATACCTGTCTCTATCCATCCATCCATCCACCCATCCATCTACTTACTTGTTTATCTCTCTCTCTCTGTTTCTGTATTTCTGTATATCATACACAAACACTTTTCTATCCATCTACCTATCTGCCTATCCATCTCATCCATGTATCTATCTATCTATCTATCTATCTATCTATTCATCTATCTGTCTATTTATTAATCCATCCATCTGTCTACTTATCTACCTATATATCTGCCTGTATGTCTGTCTATTTACCTATCCATTCATCTATCTACCCACCTACCTACTTGTCTATTTGTCTCTATCTATCTATCCATCTATTTATATACTTATCTATCATCTGTTTATCTGTCTGTCTATCTGCCTGTCTGTCTATTTATCAATCCATCCATCTGTCTGTCTACCTATCTACCTATATATCTTCCTGTATGTCTACCTATTTATCTATCCATTCATCTCTCTCTCTCTCTCTCTCTCTCTCTCTCTCTCTGTCTCTCTCTCCATCCATCTATCTATGTACTTATCTATCTGTCTATCACCTATTCATCTATTTGTCTGTCTGTCTGTCTATTTATCAATCCATCCATTTGTCTACCTATCTACCTACATACCTATATATCTTCCTCAATGTCTACCTATTTATCCATCCATTCATCTACCTATCTCTCTCTCTTTCTCTCTCTCTCTCTCTCTCTCTCTCTCTCTCTCTCTCTCTCTCTCTCTCTCTCTCTCTCTCTCTCTCTCTCTCTCTCTCCATCCATCTATGTATTATCTATTCATCTATCTGCCTTGATTTGCCCTCTGAGTCCATCACCTCTCTAGCTGGAAATGGAAAGCATATTCCATAATGAGTCCTCTGGAATTGGGATTGGGGTGAGCAAGCATTAATGAAGGCAAGAGCCAGCATGGAAAATAGGTTGGTTATACAAAAGCAAATTGAGGCTTGTAATAATACTGGCAAAAGTATCATAGTTTCTAGAAACAAGGCTACGTGAGTGATTCATGTTGCAACACTGACCTCTAATGGTCGTATTCTGTATGTCAGAATCGCATAATAACAAGCAGTTTTGTCCTGGATCTCAGCAGCCATCTATCTAGTCCAAGGGTTGTTGATTTTTTTTTTTTCTGTATCTTAAACTGTACACTAACTTGCATATATCTTTTTCAAATAAACTGTTATCTAACCATACCCCCTGCATCTTAAGGAAATCTTTTCTTTATAGCCAAGTTTAAAACTCTATCTTTATCCTTATTAAATTTATTTGAACAGCCTGAACCCATCCAGATGTCTGTCAAGATGCTTTTTTTGTGAACCCAGACTTACATTTCTCCCAGCTTATTTCATAGAAAAATATTAACTGTGCCTTTATCCAAGCCATTGACAAAAATTTTAAATAACACAGATCCCTGAAACAATCTTATCAAGTTAAAATTGAACCATTAATGATTACTCTGAATAGAGCCATTTGACCTGTTCTTATGTTTTTATTGTACTATCATCTAAGCCATATCTCTCCAATTGATGCACGAGAAGAACATGAAATATTTAATTAATTGCTATGCCAAAATCTGAGTAAACTATGAATTATTTTTCTGATCTCTAAGTTTAGAGACCCTGCCAAAAAAGGAAATGAGGTTATCCCAGCATATTATGTGCTTCCTGAACATGCTGGCTCTTTGTGGGTACTGCTTCCTTTTCTTGATGCTTCTTAACCATCCTTTTCATAATTCATACTAGAATTCTCCCAGGAACTAGAGTTCCTTGTCCTGTGGTTAGCAGATTCTATTTTTATGACTTGTTTGAAAATAGGGACAGAAACTGGGCCCTTCTCTGGGCCTGTCCTATCAGTTTTGTTTCCTAAGAACATTAATGGTTATGGAAAAGCTTCAAATGAATGGTGGACAATGAGTTGAGAGCATTCCAAAAGGCAAAGGTGAAAATGGGGTGTATCGTAGGCATGGAGGCAAAGCCTGAACAAAGACTCAGGGACGGGATATAAAATTTGGGAAATGGTAAGGAAGCCTTTTTGGTGGGAGGAAAGCAAATGAAAGAAAGTAATGGAATATGAATCTGTTTATCTGTCTGTCTGTCTATTTATCATTCCATGCATCTACAGGTTGAAGTAAGATTGTAATGGGCTTTCAAAGGTAATCTGAGAAGTGTATTTTATCCTAGCATCAAAAGAAGTCACTAAGGATTCTTGAAAATGATGATTATATGGTTAGATCTATCTTTAAGAATCTGTGTGAAAAATGAATTGGAGAATAAAGAGACTAGTAGCAGAAAGATCAACTAGGAGGTTACTATGATAGTCCTGTTAAAAAGTAGCAAGGGCCTGATGTAGGCTGGTGGTCACGTGAATGGAGAGAATGGAATGGGTGAGAGAGAAAAGAAAATATTTAGATATGGAGGTGAAGGGGAGGGAAGAATTGAAGATGATTACAAGGTGGCAAGGGGGTGACTAAAAGGATGTTGTGCCCTTAATAAAAATAGTTTGCTTAACTCTTTGGAGTTAAACAAAGAAACAGGGATTAGTTATATAGATTTGGAGAGATAGTCAGGTGGCTTAGTGCAGAGAGTAGTGATCTGTAAGTATGAAGATCTGAGTTCAAATACAACTTCAGACACTAAACCTGGGCAAGTAATTTAATATGTTTGTCTTAATCCCCTAGATAAGGAAATGGCAAATCATTCCAATGACAAACTTCCTGACAAAGAAAACTTCATGCATTGGTGTGCTAGGACATGACTGAATGATGAACAATATAGATTTGGAAGTCATTTGTTAATAGATAATTAAACCCATGGTGTCTAATGAGACCATCAAAAAAAGAAAGTGAATTGACTGGAGAGAACAGGAGACTTGAGGGTTATTTGTAGTTGGTGGAGGGAGATGGATGATCCCTCAACAAAGGAGACTTAGAAGAATGATTAGAGAGATAGGGAGGAAATCTGAAAAGGGAGAGCTTGGAAGGCAACAGAGTAGATGGTATCCAGGAGAAGAGATAGTAACAAGTTAACAGTGTCAAAAACTGCAGAGGAAGCAATAAGGATGAGCACTAAGAAAAGATTTAGTAATTAATAAGTCATTATAATCTTGGAGATAGCAGCTTCATTCAAGTGATGGGGATGGAAACAAGAATCCAAAGAGCTGAGGAAAGTGTGAGGGATGAGGAAAGACAGGTTAAAAGTGTATACTACTTGATTTTGGAGTTTGACTGAGATTGAGAGACTAGATATAGCATAATAGCTTGAGGGATACCAGGATCAAGTAAAGATTTTATTTTAAAAGATAGATACCTATGGACGTTTGGAGACAACAAAGAAGAAATCAATAGATAAAGCAAAAATGGCAATGGGAGAAGGAAATATAGATAGCCCCTGTGCCTTTTTAATCTCCTACTTGCATGTATCAAGTGCTTAATAATGGTTTGTTGAGTTGCATTAAATGTTTACAGGACCAAACTCATGGAGTCTAAGGAGAGGGATTGCACTTTACCAGGGGAAAAAACATCTCTTCCTCAGAGATTGGAGCCAAGGAGTAGGAAATGAAGAATGATGGAAACATGAAGATGAGGAAGGAAGAAGTCTAAGCCCAAAGCCAAATCATTTCTATTTTCTCAGTTAAGTGAAAAGAAGAGAAAGCAGAAGCAAAATAAAGGTTAATGAGTTTTTCTCCTCTGTGTCAACTATTAAAATCATCCCATTTAAACCAAGCTGCATTTTTATTCTATCAGTATTTAAAGTTGTGATTGCACACATATACACACACATACATACAGTGAACCACATTTTTAATTTTTCTAACTGAAAAGTACAGTTTTCTCTTAATATATTAGAAAACTGACCTTAAATCCAAGAAGATCTGGATTTAAGTCATGTTTCTGAAATATACTTGCATGACCCTAGGTAAGTATCTATCAGTATTTTAATAATCAATACCTATTAGTATCTGAAATTGTGAGTTGCATCGGTAGTGAGTTTCCTCACCTAGGAATTCCTTACACCAATGAATTCATAGATCTAGTTAGTCTCCATTCTTACAGAAGTAAACACATTAAGTACATTGCTTACCTTAAACTAACTGCTTCCATTTCTATAGAGCTCTATAGAATGCACTCTGGGACATTCACCAAGAAAGTGGTTCAGGCTGGAACAGAACTCAACTTTCCTGATTTTTCTTTTTCATAAGATACAACTCTGAAGAAGACCTCGAAGATCTTCTAGTTCAGCTCCCAAACTTGGTCTTAACCAAGTGAGGCTGATTGATTTGCCTAATGTTAATACGGGCAGTAAGGAATAGTTAATATTTGAATCTAGGGTCTTTTAAATACAAATTTCATAGTGTTTCTCCTACCACAAGCTTCCTTAGGCAATATAACATTGTCACTTCATAAGAAAACCATGGCGTTTCCATGAGGAAAATATTTTCACTTACCATGAAAAGTTTATATTACCTTTTCATCGGGTGTAGGGGAGAACATTTTTTCTTCCAGGGGATGCTTCGAGAAATCAAAAGGATAGGAAACCACCAAATCGCCTCCATGGAGACTGGCGGACAGCACAAATGGGATGGTCCTCATCCACTTCATGATGGCCTTGGTCTCTGGAGCCACCTGAACCAAGAGAACAAAGACTGGAAGTGACCTTGGGTATCACTAAATTCAAAGATTTTACTTACAAACTGAAGATCAGGAAGGAAAGAGTGACTTGTTTAATGTCACACAGCCAAGTCAGTAAAATTAATGAGATTTAAAGACTTTTTTATTCCAAATCTAGCCCTACCAAACCACATTGTATAACTTCTTTCGAGGCTCAGTTCACTACCTACATAAAGTTTTTCCAGATTAGTTATTAGTGTCCTTATTGTTATCAATATATTAATGTATATTATAAATATTATATAATATATTAGCTATTGATTAGTGTTCTCTCCCTCCTTAAGTTATGAGGGATATACTAATCTATTTACACATTGTATTTATTCTCTGTCCATTTTAACCCTCACAGAAAAAAAACTTAGAGAATATTTTAATTTTATCTTGTTTTTATATCCTTAGTATCTAGCATAGTACTTTGAACACTGTAGGCATTTAATAAATGCTTTCTGGATTAAACTGTTGACATCTATTTCTTACATGATCCCCATCAGACTTGAATTTCTTATTAAGGAAAACTGAAAGGCCAAAACCAAGTTAGCAATCACTTATTAAGCAACAAAGGCTGTGATGTTAAAAAAATAAGGACCTGGGATAAAGGTGGCTGTGATCTCTAGGTAAGGAATAATTTAAGTCATTGCCTACTATTTATGGAGCACAATGCTTGAAAATAGAGATGCAAAATTTAAACCATTTAGTTACTGCCATCATGTAGTTTAAGGTCTAATAACATGCAGAATAGACATAAAGGGATAATTTTAATGCATAATAATAGAGAATTTCAAAAAAGAAATACTAGACTTGTAATTTCATTGAAATAGGAATTTCCTTTGTTAATGTAGTATAATGTTGAAAGGGCCACTAGATGGTGCCCTAGAGCACTAGACCTGGATTCAGGAAAGTCCAAGTTCAAATTTAGTTTTACACACTTCCTAGTGATGTGATCCTGGACAAGTGACTTAACCCTACTTGCCTCAGTTTCTTCCTATGTAAAACTAACTGAAGAAGGAAAGCACAAACTATTCTAATGTTTTTTCCAAGAAAACCCCAACAGGAATCATGAAGAGCTGTACATAACTGAAATGAATGAATAATAACAAAAAATCCTGAAAAATTAAAGATTTTTCCCTCAAGTTCATTTGGCAGTATGTATCAGAGCTGAGACTTGAACCAGATCTTCTTGATTTCAAGATCATCTTTTTCTCCATTATGCTATGTCTTTAGTAAGAAGAGATGCAAAGTGTTCAATGAGGTTTTAGGAAAAGGTGATTGTTGAGTTGGGAGGGGCAGGGTAAGTAGCTAGAGAGATACCAGCTGGCGTCTCAGTAAATTCCATTGTGTTCCAAGAAAAATTAGACACAAAGATCCTGATGAAGCTTACTATCTCAGTTTGGTTGTAGTTAATATTAAAAGGCTGAGACTTTGGGCTAACCCATACATGAGCTATCTTATAGGCAAAATAAGTTTTTTTCTTTCTCATTTAACTTTTAGAGGAAATAAATGGTTTGACAAGTTTGAAACATCTCTATGCTGGTCCTCAGATAATGTTATATTGCAGCAGCATCATTTTGGTATGGTGAGGATACTAGCTAATCTTGGAATTTATTCCCAACTCTAATATTTGTTGACTACAAGGCCACATCAACCCTTCCCCCCTTTCTAAGCTTTGGGTATTTTATCTGTAAAAATGGATATGATTCCGTCATTTACACACTCACAGGTCTATTATAAGAGGTGTGTTATAGGTGAAGGAAAGATCATTATCTTTAGGTAAATATATTGTACAAGACCTTTGTTGAGAGATGGGAAAATATCCTTGCAAAGGTTTAAGGTTTTTTTTTTTTATTTGTTTTGATTTAGTTTTTTTGTCATATAGTCTTTCATGCTTCCCTCTACATATCTGAGGGTCAGTATAATGTAGAAGATAGGGCACTAGATTTATGTTCAAACCCTGGCTTTGCTACCTACCACTGGATGCTACTGGGTGAGTCACTTAATGCTTATGGGTCCCAGTTGCCACATGTGTAAGAAGAGGGGATTGGGTTAAATGATCTCTGAAGCCCCTCTACTTTGGAATCTCTGTATTATAACTCAATCTGCTCTTGTCCAAGTGTTCCTTAGCTACCTGGGGTCACTTTGCATCCCAAACTATCTTTCAAACAACTATTTTTAGCTATTGTCATAACATGAACCTGTATTGTAGGGATGGGTGGTCCATCTTCTTCTGTCTTCCCCACCTCACTTTTTTTTATCCCCCCATCCTAACTGGCCTAGGTCTTATTCATCCTCCAACTGCCCTTAAGGAAGATTTAATGTAAGTATCTCCTTAGAAAATGTTTATCAAACTTAATTCAAATCACAGAAAAATGGTAAAACTCCTATATGATGGGTCAACATAGTAAGAACCATCTTTGGTAAAACAAACATATTACCTTCCATTGGGTTGAAATCTACCTCCCTACAATCTTTATATTATTCCTCATTTTGTCCCATGGATCAAGCAGAACAGGCTTTGTAACTCATGATATAGATACAGCATTAAAGACCACCATCTAAGTTACATGAATTTTTAACATTAGTTATATTAACTCTGATTTAATTACATTATTAGCTATTATATTATTAGCTTTATTATATGTTGGCTATGATTTCTTGGAGGTCTGATTATCAATTAACCAATCAACAAGCATTTATCATATGGTTATATATGTTATTATATGGGTATTTTATTGCTTGCTTTCTCTTTGCTGGATAAAGGAGGGAGAAAATTTGGAACTCAAAATAAGAAATAACAAGTATTTTAAAGCCTTATATATGCTTATTGTGTGCCAGACATTGTACTAAGCATTAGGATTAGAAGGAAAAAAGAATAAATATTTATTAAAGCTTGTTATGTGCTAGGCACTATGCTAAAACAATTTTTAAACAAATATTATATCATTTGATTTTTCACAATAATCCTAAAATGTAGGTGCTGTTATTATCCCCATTTCAAAGTTGAAAAAACTGAGTTGAATAGAGGTTTATACCTCTACCCATTGGATTTGAACTCATTTTCCTGACTTCAGGCCAGAACTCTATTTACTAAGTCACTTAGCTGCATCAAAAATTAAAAATAAAATTATTATTGAGTCATTTCATTTATGTCTGATTTTTATGATCCCACTTAGGGTTTTGTTGGGAAAAATACTTGACCAGTTTGTCATTTTCTTCTCCATCTCGTTTTACAAATGAGGAAACTGAGGCAAATAGACTTTCCAAGAATCACACAATTAATCAGTGTCTGAGGCTGGATTTGAATTTGGGTCTCTCTGACTCCAGGTTCATGCTGCAGGCTCAGACTCTACCTATTGTTCTAAAAACCCTGGTCTCATGATTTTATTCCTGATTCATCTGCTAATTAATTTACTGTAACTTTGAGTAAGGCACTATCTGGGTGCATTGGTTTCATCATCTGTTAAAATAAATAGATTAGACTACAGGACCTTGAATCTTCTTTAATCTCTAATTAAATATGTCTTACTCTTTTCACTATAATAAGCTATCTCTATAGTCATAGGACATTTATATATATATATATATTATTTTTTATAATAATAGCTTTTTATTTTTCCAAATACATGCAAAGATGGTTTTCAACATTCACTTTTGTAAAATTTTGTGTTCCAAACTTTTCTTTCTCCCTCTCCCCTATCTCTTTCCCAAGATAGCAAGTAATTCAACATAGGCTAACCATGTGTAACTCTTCTAAACATAATTCTACATCTATCACAGTATCGTATTTTGTTTCTTTTTTGAAAAATAGCTTTTAGATTTTTCCAAATACAGATAAACATAGTTTCAAACATTCACCTTGCAACCTTGTATTCCAAATTTTTCTCCCTCCTTTGCCCCTCTCCCTTTCCTAGACAGTAAATAATCTAATACAGGTTAAATGTGTGCAATTCTTCAAAACATAGTTCCATATTCATCATTATGCACAAGAAAAATCAAATCAAAATGGAAAAAAAATAAATATAAGAAATAAAAAAAAACCACAACCAAAAAACTGAAAATATTATGCTTTGATCCATCTCTGTGATTCTCTCTCTGTATGTTCATGGCTCTTTCTATCACAAGAGGATATATTTTTATGCAAGAAAAGAAAGACACAAAATCTTCTCAAACACTTTTCCCCTTTAAAACTTTCTCAAAGTTTTGCATTTCTCATAAAGACTTCACAAAGAATGTGTTAGTCAACTTTGTTCTGCATGGACATTTCAGACATGCTGCTGGCTGAACGCTTTTTAAAATGTACACTCAGCAGGGCAGGTTTTAATGAAAGCTTTCGAAGCTGGAAGCAAAGAAGCCTGGGGAATAGTAGCAGAGATGGGGGATACAGCTGTAACCCCTAAGTTATCACCCACCCCCTTTGGGGAGAAAAAAGCAAATAATGAGACAACATGCTGATATTGGGGGTTTATTCAGTAAAACAAATTCCAGGGGATGTCTTAGGTCTGGGCTTTTTATTTCTAGTCATGTACAGTAAGGACTGATGGGAATGGTAGGTAGAAAGGACCCTCAGTGATAAGTCTCCAGACCCTCATGTCCATTACCCAACTATAGAGGCTACAAAATTATGGAGCTGGTCCTTCCTTGGCCACAAACTAACTCCTTAGAGGATCTTCTACTCTCATTTCATGTCTGTACCTCTCAGAAACTATATTTATAAAATGAGGGAGATTTGACTCCATCCCCCACATAGTAGTTTTTGATCATCATATCTCACGTCCTCCCCCATACCTACATACTTTTTACTTCCCTGGCTTCCTTTAAGACCTTGCTCAAACCCACTTTCTTCAATAGGCCTTTCAGGATTCAGATTAGCTTCTATCTACCCTATATAATCTTATGTTTCTAGAATATGAGTTCCTTGGTGGTAAAGATTTGTATTTTGCCTTTCTATTTATTCCTAGAACTTAGCACAATGCCCGGTACATGGTAAGTCCTCAAGGACTGCTGAATGAGATGACTGAAGCCAATTTCAATTGTTCAGTGATGAAGAGAGCCATCTACATGCAGGGAGAGAACTGTGGAAACTGAGAGGGGACCACAACATAGCGTTTTCACTCTTTTTGTTGTTGTTTGCTTGCATTTTGTTTTCTTTCTTATTTTTCCCCCTTTGATCTTATTTTTCTTGTGCAGCAAAAGGACTGTATAATAACATATATTTTAACATGTTTTACATATTTTGAATCACTTGCCATCTACGGGAGAGGATAGAAGGAAGGAAAGGAAATTTGGAACACAAGGTTTTAAAAGAGTCAATGTTGAAAAATTATCCATGCATATGGAAAATAAAATATTTGGAAATAAAAAAGCTTTAATAAAAATAAAAAATATATGTTAGTGATTCAAAAAAAAAAACCTGCTGTTGACTCTTGACTAATAGATTTCTAAAATCACTTCCATTAGTCTATGAGCTTCTAAACTACTGTTTTTTGCCTTTCTTTTTATCCCAGTACAGCCCAGTTCTGATACATGGTATATCCCTCCCCCCAAAAAATGCTTGTTTTATATCAAAGATTCTAGGATTTTGCCTGACTTTATCACTAACTTACTCTGAGTGACTCTCATGTCACTGAAGGTAAAACAAAACAAAATAATACAAACAAACAAACCAAAAAACATGTAGTAGAATATACCCTGGACTAGGTGTCAAAGATCTGGCTTCAAATCCTGAATCTGCATTTACTAGCTCTGTGACCTTAGGTAAATTACTCAAGGTTCAGTTTTTTTTTTTTTAAAGCATTAGATAATTTCCATGGTTCCCTCTTATTTTAAGTCCCTAATACTCCAAGAATTCTCTCAATCCTAACCTTCCTATGATCTATAAGAATCTTTAAAAAGGCACCAGTCCAACCCTTTCCTCTGTATCAGAGAACTTGGTGGCCCAATACCTCTCCCAAAAAACAAAGGAGGGGATTCTACCCACACCCTCTGATTCCATCTCCAGAACTGTTTCTAGGGGATCAACCTCAGGAGGCAATAATCACATGGCTTTGGTGCTGAGCATCCAACTACCAAAAGTCATCCAAATGATAGATTGTTTGGGTGAAAGATGTCAGGATGGAAAAAGAATTTTATATTTGTTCTATGATCCTAGGAGAGTCCCTTTTGTTCCCATTGGCTTGATCCAAGAACATAGTCTAACAAGAGGGAGACAATCCATTCAGATAAATTCTAGACAGTGCTAGATGGCTTATATATAAAGATGCTAGGAACAGAATTTCTAAAAGAAATATGCAAAATATTATAAGTTTCTTTTATAACCTCATATTTTCTAGCACAGGGATGGGCTGCAAGTAGAGTAGGTATCTGATAAAAGCCTATTGATTAAAATAAATTGAAGAAAAACATCTTTGAAACTAAGGGACACTGTTCATAATGCCCTTTTCCCCTCCTAACTTTCACCTAGCTTTTTGTGTTATACTCATAAAATTCCCTGGGGTACATTGTGTATTATAGTTTTATGTATTTATAGTTTATTCCTATTCTAGGTTCCCCATGGAGGTCAACCTTTCCCCCACATAAGCAGAGAGGTCTGTACGCAGTAGCCACTTAGCCAATATAGTAATGAATGGATGGTATGGGGTTAGCTTGGACTGTCTGAAATCATCTGAGTACAGTAGTCTACATCCCCCTTGGAAGTTAAAAAAAAAAACTGATTGTGATGTTGGTAAAAGATGTGTAATTCATACCTTACCCCACCAGTAATACTCTGGAATGGGAATGTGGTCAGTTCGAACTCCTCGGGTATTTGCTAGCTGGTAATATTCTGAAGTCAGGTCAGGGAAGTTGCGGTTGAGGTCCAGATGCTGAGAGTTTTGCCGGCCACTTGTCCATCCATTATATCCTGCACCCTGAAATCAGGCAGTGTTTAAGTCAATTTAATATATCAACTACTCAATTCCCAGATAAGGCAAGTATGGAAAGGATGAAGCAATGTGGTAAAGGATAAGAGCAACATATTGGGAGTAAGGAAATTTGGATCTATCAATCAATCAATATTTATTAAACACCTATTATGCACCAAGTTAACACTGTGGTAAGTGTTGGGTTCTAGTCCTACCTCCTATCATCAGATCCTTGTTTGACCTAGAACAAGACCCTTATTTTTTTATATCTTATTTTTGGTTGTATTAATTAAGAGATTTTAACTAGAAAATCCATGTCAGCACTACCACACCAGGTATATCATTCATTTTTTGTTTGAATAGGTGCCTGGAATCCAGATGTAGCTAAGCAAATTGTGGCATATTGTGCTATCAGAAATGATGATATGGCAAGTTTCACTGGAAACTAGAAAGACCCCTGTGAACTTATTCAGAGGAAAATGAGCAGAACCAAGAAATCAATTTGTACAATGACAAAAGCATCAAAGAGAAAAAGCAGTAGGAAGATTTTGATGTTCTGATCCATGCAATGACAGTCCCAAAAAGCTGAAAATAAAGCATTCAACTCCAGCTGAAGAGGTGATGAACTTAAAATGAAGAGAAAGACATCTTCAGGCATGGTCAGTATTAAAAATTTTTTTGCTAGAATATATATATATATATATATATATATATATATATATATATATACAGAGAGAGAGAGAGAGAGAGAGAGAGAGAGAGAGAGAGATAAGAGAAGCAAATAAAAATATGCAGACAGTGTCAGAGTCAGATAGTGAAAGAGAGAAACAGGAAGGGGCAAATTAAAAACACAGGCCTAGATAGAAATAGGATAGAAAAAGGACAGACAGACAGACAGAGAGATGAAGCTAGACAAATAGGTAGATGGACAAAAAGATGGTGACAGAAAGATATAAAAGATGAGGAAAAGAGAGACAAATAGACATGTAGATATAGACAGATATTTAGACAAAAGACAGAGATAAACAGATGATAGAAATAGATGATAGATGGATAGAGACAAATAGACAAACAGATATAAATTGAATCAGATAGTGACAGAGAGAAAAGGGGGGAGAGAGAGAAAGAGAAAGAGACAGACATACACACACAGAGAGAAAGTAACAAAGAGACAAACACAGAAACACAGAGAGACAGAGGCAGAAACAGAGAAAAAGAGAGATGCAGAGAAATGGACAGACTAGATAGTTATAAACAGGATAGACAAATAAATAAAAGATAGATAGATAGATTTCACTGGACAGAAATGATTATGCAATGGGAGGATGGAGAGAGGGCAGTAGGAATGATAGATTATAAGTAAATGGTGAATTTTTAAAGAAACAAAGTCCAAATGCAGATCATCATGCCCTGGTCAGACCAAACGTAGGGTAAATGTTGCATTTAGTGCTGGTCATTGCATTTTTAAAAGGACAGTATAAGCTAGAGTTGGTCCAGAGCAGAATAATCAGAATAATAAGAGAGCTGGACATCATTATATCCCATTGATAAGTTGAAGGCCCTAGTAATAGGAGACTGAAGAAAACATTTAAGGAGGTGAGGATGAGAGTTACCTTCAAATGGCCAAAGTGTTATCATGGAAAAGGGGGATTCTACATGTCCTGCCAAGGATCAGTAGACATAAAGTGCTAAAAATATGCTAATTATAGTCCTTCTATATTATAATCTAGTAGTCTTCCATTTCTAATAGTTTATATTTTGTATTTTAAAGTGCCTTTCACTTCTGATAAGGAGGAAGATTTCATTTTAATATAGCCTTATCTAACATTGGAAGCAACTACTTCATTAAGAGAAGTTCTGCCTCATCAGGAGGGGTATTAAATCAAAGGCTATTGAAGGTTGTTAAAAATTCACTCATCAGAGTTGGAATCAAAGCTGGAAGAAATTTGTGAGTGAGTGAGAGAGAGAGAGAGAGAGAGAGAGAGAGAGAGAGAGAAAGAGAGAGAGAGAGAAAGAAAGAGAAAGAGAGAGAGAGAGAAAGAGAGAGAGAAAGAGAGAGAGAGAGAAAAAGAGAGAGAGAAAGAGAGAGAAAGAGAAAGAGAGAGAGAAAGAGAGAGAGAAAGAGAAAGAGAGAAAGAAAGAGAAAGAGAGAGAGAAAGAGAGAGAAAGAGAAAGAGAGAGAGAAAGAGAAAAAGAGAGAGAGAAAGAGAGAGAGAGAAAGAGAGAGAGAGAGTAAGAGAGAAAGAGAGAGAGAGAGAAAGAGAGAGAGAGAGAGAGAGAGATCCTCTGCTCTATCTATCTATCGTTATATCTAAACTTCATTTGAGCAGATGGTATTTTTGTTTAGGTATGGGTCGTACTTGAGAATCTCTCAGGTTTTTTCCAATGACAAAACTTTCTTGGTACAATATCAATGTTCTAAAAAGCCTTTCATCTCCACCATTTTATATTCCATGTTCTAAATGCCTTTCCATCTTTATCATCCTATATTTTAAAGTTTCTTACATTTCTTACATTCTATAATCTTTGCTCTAAGGTTCTGTGTTCTAAGGTTCCTTCCATCAATCATGTGTTATTTTAGAATGCTAGACCCGGAACCAGGAAAACTCACATGGTCTGTCATAGTTACTTGCTATTTCTTCCGCCTCAGTTTCCTCATTCATAAAATGAATATAACTGTCTCATACTCCAAGCTCAAAGGAGATAATATAATAGCTAGCAATAATACAATACCTATTCTATGTCAGGCATTGTGTTAAGCACCTTGCAAACATTTTATCCTCACAACAACCCTTTAAGGTATATGCATTACTATCCCCATTTTACAGTTGAAGAAACTAAAGCCAAAAGAAATTAGTTGTCTAAAGCAGAATATGAACTCAGTCTCCATAGCCAGCACTCTATTCACTGAACCATTCAACTGCCTATATTTGCCTAATCTATGCAAAATACTTTACAAATCATAAAGTGCTGAAATCGTGCAAGTTATCATTATTATATTTCACAATCTAATAATTTTCCATTTCTAAAGCATTCCATATTGTAAGATCCGTTCCACTTCTGACATCCTATGATCTATGTGCCAAGCCCCGTCCAGTTCCAATATGCCATGATTCTAAGGCTCATTGGTAAGCTCCATTGAACCGGCTCTTTGTCCTTTTGTTTAATAGAGTATATAATGAAACCATTCTCAAGGACGCAGTCTACATTAGACAGGGGCCTCTCCCTCCTGATGTGCTGTCCTCTCTAATGTGTCCTGGCGGTAACTATTGAAAGCTTACCCGCCCAGTGGGACATAAGAGGATAAAAGCTTCAGAAACTCACAAACAGTGGAATAGAGAACTCTATGGGCCATAATTACTTTCAATGGGATTTGGCCAGAGCTCAAGGGGTAAACCCATAGACCTCGTCTTGAGAAAAATGTACTAGTTTCTAAGTCACCATGGGGAGTAAGTGAGGGCAGCTCTGTATCCCGCTGTGTACAAGACAGGCCCCTTAAGGCCAAACCAGGCCAGCAGCTCAGGACTAAATCATCCTGTCCATTCCCAGGTTCATCCTTTTTAGGCCAGCCCTGTAGGAAGCCTTCATCTTTAGGTAACTTTTATCCTCAGGTTGTTCCAAGGATGTAATCTGCTTAAATTTGTCAATTCTATCTCAATCTCAACAAATTTTTTTTCATTTGTCTCTTGCTTCCTATTTCTATTGCCATTATACAAGCTGAAGTCTTACCATCCCTTGCTTAACAAGTTGCAATAGTCTCTAGAATGGGCTTGATGCATCCATGAAATTATGTGGCCTTGTGACGAGAGCTCCAGCCTTAGAGTCAATAAGACTTGGTTTGGTTCATGCCTTATGTTCTAACTAGCTAGAGATCTATAGATAGGTCATTGACCACTCCTGGTTTCATTTAATATTTTTATAAAATTATGAGATTGTATTATATTATAAAACTTAACCTATGATTCCATGAGCCATTCACTTTCATTCTGATCCACCCAAAATAATCTTAATATATTTCTTCATTTCTCAGTTTGGTTCATGACCCTTTAATAGCCTCTGATTACTCATAGGATAATTCTTTTTTTTTAATTTTATTTTATAATAACTTTTTATTGACAGAACCCATGCCAGGGTAATTTTTTTTTACAACATTATCCCTTGCACTCACTTCTGTTCCGATTTTTCCCCACCCTCCCTCTACCCCCTCCCCTAGATGGCAAGCAGTCCTATATATGTTAAATATGTTGCAGTATATCATAAGATAATTCTTATTCCTTAGCCTGAGGTATTAAAAGTCATTTATAACAAGGAGTTTTGTCATTGATCTTCACAAACTCCATTTTCTAATATACCCCTCTCCCCCCAAAAAAATACACCTGGAGTTCCCAATCCCCATGCCTTTGCTCACATCATGCATTATTCCTGCAAAGGTTCAGTACCTTACTCAGCTCCAGTTGATATCTTCCTATCTATCTTTCAAAGCCAGATTATAATATAACCTTCTCCATGAAGAAAACTGACTTCTCCAAGCAAAAGCATGTCCTGCTCTAATTGAAGAACTCTTAGCTTGTTCTCTGTAACTGAGACTGACCATCATTTCCTTTCTCTCCTACAAGTTAGCCTTATTAAATGATCTCACAATCCAAGAGAAGATCTTTTCATATCCTATAGACTTCCCACCATGTCAAAAAGTTTGGCTTATTTATAGTGAATAGAATTCAGTGCTTAAAGTCAGAAAAACTCAAGGGTGAATTCTACTCTAGCTCTGAGAATATGGGACTTCTTGGTATCATGTTTCCTCATCTGTAATAATGATAATAATACAATTAGCATTTATATGATGACTTTTAAGGTTTATAAAACACATTACAAATATTATCTAATTTTATTTTCACAACAACCATGAGAGATAATTATTTGTTATTCTTACTGAAGCAGACAGAGGTCAAGAAACTTTCCCAAGATCACATGACTAGTAAATGTCTGGGGAAGAATTTGGACAGGTCTTCATGATTTCAGGTCTATGCACTATGGACCCACCTAGCTGCTCCCAAATGAGACAATTGGACTCAGTGGCCTCTAATAGTCTTGCCCATTCCAAATCTTGATCCTATGTTTCATAGCTCTCAAATACATATGCCTACATAAAGCCAAAAATGCAGAAGAAAAACAAAGAAAATATTCATGCAAATGATATCTCATTATTATTTTCCCAAACAACTGCTTTTGAGTCACATAATTGGCACTTAGATGGCACAATGGATAGAACACTAAACCAGGAGTCAAGAGGACCTGAGTTTAAATTTGGCCTTAGATACTAAACATTATTAGCTGTATGACCCTGAAAAAGTCTCAACCCCACCTGCCTCAAAAAATATCACTAAAGAATCACAGAATCTCAGGGAACAAAAGAAACATCAGATATATATATCCAAAAGACCCACAGAAAGCACAGATCTGCTATTTACTGTTTATCTGACTTTGTAAGTTCCCTTTATTAGCCTAAATTTTCTAATTTATCAAATGAGATTTTGGACTAATCTCTATAGTCTTTTCCAGGAATAAAATCTATTGTCTTAGCACTGAGGTACCACTACACACCTCTCATATAAAAGAGGCTAAGATGCCAGGAAAAGATAATGATAAATGTTGGAGGAGATGTGAGAAAACTGGAACACTAATACATTGTTGGTGGAATTGTGAACTGATCCAACCATTTGGACTATGCCCAAAAGGTTATCAAACTGTGCATACCTTTTGATCTAATGGTGTTTCTACTGGAATAGTAGTTCTTCAACTACAAAATGGGGATAATAATGCATATACCTTACAGGGTATGTGTATGGTATGTATCCCAAAGAGATCATAAAAAAGAGAAAAGGATCTATGTGTCCAAAAATGTTTGTTTGTAGCAGTCTTTTTTGTAGTGGAAAAAAAACTGGAAACTGAGTGGATGCCCATCAGTTGGAGAATGGCTGAATAAATTATGGTATATGAATGTTGTAGAATATTATTGTCCTATGAGAAATGATCAACAGATAATTTCAGAGCGGCTTGGAAAGACCTACTTAAACTGATGCTAAGTGAAGTGAGTAGAACCAGAAGAACATTATACACAGCAACAAGAAGATTATGCAATGATCAATTCTGATGGACATGGCTTTTTTCAACAGTGAGGTGATTGAGGCCAGTTCCAATAAACTTGTGATGGAGATAGTCATCTGCATTCAAAGAAAGGACTGTGGGGATTGAGTGTGGATTAACACCTTTTTACTATTGTTTGCTTGCTTTTTTTTTCCTTTCTCATTTTTCCCTTTGATATGATTTTTCTTGTGCAGCATGCTAATTATAGAAATATGTACTTAAAAATTTCAGATGCTTAACATATATTGGATTATTTGCTGTCTAGGGGAGGGATGGAGGAAGAGAGGGAGAAAAAATTTGGAACACAAGGTTTTGCAAATGTGAATGTTGAAAACTATCTTTGTATAAATTTTGAAAATAAGCTTAAAAAAAACATTGTCTTATGTAATTGTAAAAAGAATCACTCACATGTGACCATTTAGAAATTCACAAAGTGAAGCTCTTTCAATTCCTTCGATAAGTGTTGTTTTCCCCAATTAGGGTATAAGCTCCATGAGAACAGAAGCTGCTTTTCTTTTCCTTCATGTTTGTATTTTTATTCAAATGTTTAGCACAGTGCTAAACACATGGTAAACACTTTATCAGGGCTTATAAATTTTACTAGCTGTCTAATTTCACCAATTATAGATGAAGAAGCTTTGGCGTTGTTATGAAGTCATTTTCAGTTATAAGCAACTCCTCATGATCCAATTTGAGGTTCTCTTGGCAAAAATTCTCGAGTGCTTTACCATTTTCCCCCATATTATTTTACAAATGAGGAAACTGAAACAAACAGGGTAAAGTGACTTACCAAAGGTCGTGCAGCTAGAAAGTATCTGAGGCCAGATATGAACTCATGAAGATGAGTTTTCCTGATTCTGAGCCTAGTGGTCTATCTATTGTACCACCTAACTGAAAAGAAATTTAGAAAAATGTTTCATAAGAACACAGCCAATAAATAGCAGGATCCACTCTGAATCCTGGACCTCTAACCCCTAATCCAGTGCTATTTCCACCAATCCACACGAGACTTATTGCCCTATTCTAGTCCTATTTCCCAAGGAATAAGAGGTCAGACTTTCACCTCTGCTGCTGCCACATCATAGCCATCAGGATTCATGGAAGGTAGCAGGTGAATCCGGGTGGTATTAATCAGGGTCTGGATTCGTGGATTGCCCAGCAAGTATTCTGAGCACAGATACTGAGCAAGGTAAATGAGCATCTCCTTCCCGGTCACTTCATTTCCATGTATGTTGCCAATGTACTTAAATTCTGGTTCAACTGTGGAAAGAGACATTGAAAGAGGACATCACTTAGAAATGATGCTGTCTTTTGAAAGCCAGACATGCCATTGGTCAATGAGTTACAAAAAGTGATTGGTGGTCATTTAGCACAAATGTGTCCATTGAGATATCTTTCAAAGACACTGAATTGTAGAATCATGGAATAAAAGACTTGAAAAGAATTAGAAGTCATTTCATCCCCATCTTTCACCTACTATAGAAAGCTTCTCCAGAAAATCCCTCCCATACTCTACTTGAAATGCTTGGACAATAGATTTAACAATGGGAAAAAAACCTTTTACGTCTTCAAATCCAATCTCATTTTATAAATGAGGAAATTCAATCTCAGAGAAGTTATGGGACTTGTTTTAGGTCAAACAATTAGTGTGGTTCAAACCAAGTCTTCCTGATTCCAAATTCAGTGCTCAATTTACTCTACTAAGCTGTCTCATGAATATACCTAGAAAGGTTGTAATCTTCATCATTGGAAGGAATATCAACATAGATGAAGTCTCAGATTTACCATCCAACAAGGCAATATATATGGTTATGGAGAAAAGCTTTCCACTTTTCTGAGCCTAGTCTTTTTCCCAAAGAGCAATCTCTATTCTAGTTATGTTCCCTCACAGAATTTTGACATCCCAAATTTAAAGCTAGAAAAAAATTTAGAGGTCATTGAGTGCAAATCTTCCTCCATTCTTTTTTTTTTTTAACATTGAGAAAAATGAAGGCAGAATAAAGTGGCCAGAATCAAAAAGCAACTAAGAATCTGAGAGAGAATTTGAACCCACACTTTCCTGACTCAATATTCTGTCCATTCTTTCATGCCATTTTCTTCTTCTTAAATTCCCAGTTTCCCAAGGGCTTCTTGCTTGTGACCGCAGAGATGAGATGCCAATTGAACTACTTTGTGAAAACCATGTCACTTCACATAAAATCCCTAGTACTCTCCAGCATCTTCATACTACAGTGACTCTGTATGCTCTGAACTAGAAGAAGTGGCAAAAGCTTAGTGTAACCATATTCCCTACTTGTTCTCCCTGCTTCGTGTTTTGTGCTCCAATTTGGGGTATCTCCAACTAATCCACATGATATGCCAAATAAAAGCTTACTACTTTTAGCATTGAATAGCCTGCCTACTAATTCTGCAAAGTTCCCTAGGATTCCACAAGCTTTATGGTTCAGGCACTGAAGCATCTGGGTTGGACCACTGTGTCACTATGGAAACTTTAAATAGAACCAGCATTGGCTTCCAATCTTTGCTCTTAATTTAGCCCTCTGAGGCCAAAGTAAATAAGTTAGCCATTTTTGATAGTCTTTCAAATACCTCAATAGCTATCATTTTCTCCTAAAGTCCTTTTTCTTTAAGTTAGGCATCATGAGTTCCTTTAATAGACTTTTGAAAGACCTATTGTATCAAACCTTGGAAATTCATGTCTATCTAATTTATCAATGAATCATTATTCACGTGATGATAGTCTACTCACTTTTACTTTTTACATCCATTATTCCTTAAAAACTCATTGAAACCAAATAGAAATAAATGCCCATTATACCAGCTCAAATTTTCTAGCTTAAAAATTTTAAGGTTTGTGAAGAACTATTATTTCCATTATTCTACTTCATCCTCACAGCCTGTGAAGAGATACAATTAGTATTTCTATTTTATCCATTAAAAAACTGAGGCACAAAAGAAGTCTTCTATCCTAATTACCCTGCTCTGCATGAGAAGGCAGAGAAAAGTTATATGGATTGTTGGAAGGAGTTCATATGAATATGGTGAGTCATTTACACTAACAAATCATTCCAGATCCACATAGAGGAGGTATTCAAAGAGTCAGGGATGAACAGGACAAGTGCTGAGAAAGGAAGAAATGAAGTTTGCTAGCCTTATGACTGTAAATCATTTAATTTCTCTGTGTTTTCTTTCTTTTTTTTTTTTTTCATTTGTAAGACTAGGGGATTGGATTTGATGACTTTTAATGTCATTTTTAGTTCTAAACCTCTAAATCCTCTAAAGGAGGACCAATGAAACAATAAGCAACCAAATACCTCAAATCAGTGTGATACATGGCAAAAATGGACATTGAAATCTAGGGCAACTAAAGAACTTGCCCAAAATTAAGGCTGGGGCAACTACTGAATTCAGGTCCAAGGCTGTTTGACATTAACTGAAATCAAGTTTGCATCTGGAGAATATCTGCTGAAAGTTTCACAAGCCACTGTAAACAGGAATGTCTTAGAAATAAAAAATGAATCTCTCTCTACAATACATTATTAATTTAAGAGGAAAATCTAAAATGCATTTAAAGATTTTAAAAAACCATACACAAAAATACATATCCATGATCTCTTACCTTGCTGTATAAAGAACAAGACCCAGCTGGGGAAAGCTAAAGAAATCTAATCAAGTGAAAGCATCTGAATCAAAAATGAAACTCACCTATCTGAGATCCATGATGAGCAAAATGCAAAATAGGAAAAACAAAAAAGGAATTTATATATAACATAATTTCACATTTTCCCCCTATAAAACCTCAGCACTCAAACAACATCAGTGAGAATAACTAAATTACTTAACTAAATAAATACTCTACTCTTTTTCTTTGTCAGACCTTGGAAACTCAGATTTACCTAATTGATCAATGAATCATTATTCACATGATGGTGTTCTATTTACTTCTACTCTCCACATCAATTATTCCTTAAAAAACAAAACTAAACCAAAAAAAAAAAACTCTTTAAAACTAGATATAAATAAATTTTCATTATTCTAACAAAATTTTCTTACTTTTTCTAGCACTTTAAGGTTTATGAAGAACTGTACACACATTACCCTATTTCACCCTCACAATCTATGAAGAGATTCTATTAGTATTTCCATTTTATGCATGAAGAAACTGAGACACAGAGATATTAAGTAACTCACCTAGATACACATAGCAAATGAGTATTTGAGGAAAGATTCAAATCCAGGCCACCTTGACTCCTGATCTAGTACACTATCCACTTTACCATGATTAAACATATAGAATAATTTCAGAAAATGTAATTTCTCATTACTTACTGATTATAGTTAGGTTCTTAAAACAATGTCTACTTAACATGAAGTAAAAATTTAGCAGTTATCCATTTCATGTGATCAGTATATCCAAAGTGAATAATTCAAGCTAAAATAAAATAATAACAATATGTAGCAATATCTTATATTAGTAACAATAACTCCCTCAACTGAATGTGGATCACAACATATTTTCACGTTTTTTGTAATTGTCTGCTTGCTTTTTTTTCTTTCTCATTTTTTGATCTGATTTTTTTAATCTGATTTTTCTTGTGCAGCATGATAAATATGTAAATGTATACAGAAGAATTGCAGAGGTTTAACATGTATTAGATTCCTTGCTGTCTGGGGAGGAGGTCGGGGAAGGGAGGGAGAAAAATGTGGAACACAAGATTTTACAAGGATGAATGTTTAAAACTATCTTTGCATATAATTTGAAAATAAAAATCCATGATTAAAAAAACTGACTCCCTCATGTATATAGGAAGCTTATAAAGTGTTTCACAAAATGTCAGCTACAAGACATCTCAGGGATAATCTAGGTCAACTCCTACCTGAAAAAGGATCCTCCCTAGGGTTTCAGTAAAATCAGCATATCAATACACTGCTCTTAGAACCGTAAACTGGTTCAGCTATTTTGAAAAGCAATTTAGAACTATGCCCCAAAAGTTATTAAATCTTGCATATCCTTTGACCTGGTGAATCTATATCCTCCTAAAGAGAGCAAAGAAAAATTAAAAAGATTGATTTGTACACAAATATTTATAGCAACTTTTTTTTTGTATTGGCAAAGAATGAGTGTCCACTACTTATTGCTCACTTCCGGGTAGAAAGGTGATGAATTCAGTGATGATTAAAGCATATTCATATATGTGTGTGTATATATATATATATATGGATGTGTGTATATTTTATATATATATATATATATATATATATATATATATATATATATATATATATACATACATTTTATTTTTCCCCTTTTCTCAATGGGGGGAAGAAGAGAGAAAGAGAGTCAATTTTAATCGATTTAATAAAATAAAGCTAAATTAAAAAAATAAGTTCCTCTATTTTGTCATTATCAGCTAGTGATCCATGCTTAATAGCACTAGAAAGAGGAATAAAACACAGGCTTCCCAGTGCTGTCTGGGCTCTTTCCACCACACCCTACCACACTGATTGTTTCAGACAGCAATATTAATCTCACCAGGCTTAAGTTATCAAATTTTCATTTTATTTGAAATTTTAGCAGTTTAATAAGGTGCTTCAATTCAGAAATGGTTTAAGGTGAGACTGGAGTCTCATAAATACAATATAACAGTAAAATCCTGAGTATTGGTACAAATAATGTGGTCTAGTAGAAAGAACATCAGAATCTGAATCAGAGCATATGGGTTCACTTATTGAATGAATTGTTTTGGTGAAGTCAGCTTCAGTTTCTTATTCTGTAACATGAAGGTCTTGGACTAATTCACCTTTGAGGTGACTTAGAACTCTATGACTACTTTAGAGATGATATAATGTGCAGAAAGAGCATACCTGGTTTTAAAAACCAGTTTTTGAATCCTGACTTGCGCACCTAACAGTTAAGGGATCACAAGATTGTCCCTTAGCTCATAGGAATTAAATATCCTCATCTGTAAAATATGAGAGTAATAAGGTATTAATCTCTACATCCCTATTGAAGTTGCTTTAGTGAAGAAGTTACGTTGCCTATCTTACATTAATACATCTCACATTATTGTTAGCCATCATTATAATTAGTCAAACCTCTTTTATCCATTCTCTGTCCCCTTCTATAACACAACTTGCTTATCCATGAAAAATGTTCTCTTGCTTACGTAATTCATGTTGGCCTGGTCGATTTGAAAACTCAATCACAAGAAGATCCTTCCCATCAAAGCTACGGCCAATGCTGTAGGTCTTGGCAATATGAGAGCATCGGGAAGCTGTCTTCTTCAGCACTCTTACCATCTGTGGGTATGAGTGATGTGTAAATTGGATGAATGAGGAGGGCATGTTGGAGGGTGTCTCTTCATTCTCATCTATGCTTCCTGTGAAAAGAAAAGGAATGATCAAATTGTGCATATCCTTTGACCCAACAGTGTTTCTATTGGGCTTATATCCCAAAGAGATCTTAAAGGAGGGAAAGGGACCCACATGTGCAAAAATGTCTGTGGCAGCACTTTTTGTAGTGGCAAGAAACTGGAAACTGAGTGGGTGCCCATCAACTGGAGAATGACCGAATAAATTGTGGTATATGAATGTTATGGAATATTATTTTTCTACAAGAAAGGATCAGCAAGTTTTCAGAGAGGCCTGAAGAGACTTACATGAACTGATGCTGAGTGAAATGAGCAGAACCAAGAGATCATTATATACTTCAACCAAAAAAACAACAACAACAACAAAAAAAAAAACTATGCAATGATCAATTCTGACGGACGTGGCTCTCTTCAACAAAGATGATTCAAACCAGTTGCAGTTGTTCAGTGATGAAGAGAGCCATCTACACCCAGAGAGAGGATTATGGGTGAACTGAGTATGGACCACAACATAGCATTTTCACTCTTTCTGTTGACATTTGCTTACATTTGGTTTTCTTTCTCAGGTTTTTTTTTTCCTTCTTGATCTGATTTTTCTTGTGCAGCAAGATAACTATATAAATATGTACACATATATTGGATTTAACATATACTTTAACATATTTAACATGTAATAGACTACTGGCTATCTAGGAGAGGAGATGGGGGGAAGGAGGGGAAAATTTGGAACAGAAAGTTTTGCAAGGGTCAATGTTGAAAAATTCCCACGTATATGTTTTATAAATAAAAAGCTTTAATAGAAGAAAAAAAGAAAAGAGAAGGAATATTACATACAGTGTGAGGGGGCAAGTCAACATCCCCTTTCTAGAACTTGGTTCCCTCTTCTTCAAAATAAAGGGGTTAGGAGAGAAAGTTCTTGTTAGGTGCTCTATGTTCTACAGCTGATTAAAATTCTCTCTTCCAAGGTCCCTTCTATCTCTAACATCCTCTGTTCTAAGATTCCTTTTATTTCTAAAATTCTCCATTCTAATCTCCTTTCCATCCCAAACATTCTCTATTCTCAAATCCCTTCCATTATTATCATTTTATGTTCCAAGATCTCTTCCAACCCTGACATTGTCTGTTCTAAAGACCCTTCTTTTTCTAGCATTCCCTGTTCTAATATCCCTTCCAGCCTTGACATTCTCTGTTCTAAGGTCCCTTCCAGCTGTCACATTCTATTTTCTGAGATTGCTTTCCATCACTGACAGTATGTGTCATATGTTCTAAGAGGAAGCTAAGTGACACAGTCAATAGATCTAGATTCACAAAGACCTGAATTCAAATCCAGCCTCAGACACTTATGATAGATTGTAGTCCTGAATAAGTTAACCTCTGCAACAGTTTCCTCAACTCTAAAGTGGCCAACTTTTAAGTCTCTAAAATCCCTCTGATTTTGATTTTATGAGTCCATGACATTGGTGCAAACAAATGTTCCCTCTGGCATTCTGGCAGATGGTCATTATCTGATAATGATGGAAGGATTCAGACATATCCATCAACTCTTCTACTCCCCAATGTCTTGAAAGAATTTCTTAAACATGTAACATAAATTAAAATAGCTTCATGCCTCTGAGCCTATGTATTCACCTCTCAATTTTTCTTGCTTTTTTTTTTTTACCTCTCAATTTTTCTAAAGGGTTATAGCATCCTTCTTCTTCATTGACAAAAAAGCGATCACAGTCCAGAAAGTAGGGCCAGGCCATGTCAATCCCATCAAAGGCAGGTTGGCAACTTTTCCTCAAGCTCTCACAGACATGTCGACAGGGCCTCATGACTCTGCCTGCGTCACATCGAGGAGCCAGGATGGAACAACCAAGGAACCTCAGATCGGGATTGCATTCTCCTTGGAGCAAGTTGTGAATCACACTCAAGAGGATATACTCAGAGCTGAATTCCACCACCTCCCGAGACTTCTGATCCAGCAAGTTGGGATAGAAAGTCTTGTTGTAGGATACATCATTGCAGTAGAGAAGATCAAGGTCCACACACTTGGCTGCAGAAACAACAAAGATCAGAGGGTAGAAAAATAATCCTTCCAACATTACATATTAGAACTATAAAAGAACCTTAGAATATCAAGAATAAAAGCAGTAATATGCTGGTAAATGTTTAACAACCAAGTGGTCTCTGAAAAAAAGTATAGAAAACATACTTGTAAGTCTTGTCTGAATTAACATTTTTCCATCATTTTCTTGAGTCTAGACAGTCAATAGAACAACAACAAAAAAATCAAGCCCAGATTTGTAGCATTTGCTGATTTCCAAGGTGTAAAACAAATGCTCATGATAAAAATTTAACAAGCAGTCCTAGAAAGGTAACTTAACCTATCTGCATATAGCCTTGAATGAAAGAGACATTAATATATTGTGTGTAGAACTTCAGGGATGGAAGGGATCTTAGAACCTAAAACAGAGGCCTGAAAAGAACTTTGTACCATAGAATGGCAGAGCTGGAAAGGAGCTTAGAAATCTTTTGATCCAATCTTCTTGTTTTACAAGGGAAAATTTTAAGAGATAGAATGATTTTTCTGAAGGTCATACCAGTAACAAGTAGCAGAGATCAAATCTGAGGAGTTTGTATTCTTATGACTGTTAACACTTTGAGAGCAGAGACCACACTAATCAAAAATGTTTATTTTGCTCATCATGTTAATCAGTTTTATAATGTAGAAAGCACTTAGTTAAAGAATTGAATAGAAAACAAGAAGAAATGAATGAATGGATTGATCTAGTCAAAATTTAAAATAAAAAAATTCAATTGTATTTAATGTAAAAATATTAAAAACATAAAAGTATAAATTTCCTTTTTGTTTTATTATTTTGCTTATAATGTCAGACTATTCAATTTAATTCAAAAATATTTATTAAACACTAACTATATACAGAGCATTGATAGGTGGTACAGCAGGTAGAGTGCCAGGCCTGGAGTCAGGAAGATTCGTCTTCTTTAGTTCAAATTTGTCTTTACTTACTAGCTGTGTGACCTTGGACAGGTCACTTTATCCTGTTTGCCTCAGTTTCTTCATCTGTA
This sequence comes from Antechinus flavipes, assembly GCF_016432865.1. NCBI lineage: Eukaryota > Metazoa > Chordata > Mammalia > Dasyuromorphia > Dasyuridae > Antechinus > Antechinus flavipes. Next base: position 191,423,330 of record NC_067403.1, on the reverse strand, counting down.
AAATGAGCTGGAGAAGGAAATGGCAAACCACTTCAATATCTTTGCCAGGAAAACTCCAAATGGGATCATGAAGAATCAGACATGACTAAAGAATAACAACTCCCAAATATATGGAACACTATGCTAAATGTTGGGTGAAATTAAATGTTTAGATATCACATGGTCTCTGTTCTTATGGAGTTTATAGTTTATTAGGGAAGCAATGTGCAAATACACACAGCTATACTTCCTTATACTTTCTAAAGGTATCAGATACAGATGTGTAATTTCCAGATAAATACATATTATTGTGCATGAGTTTATCAGAGGGCTAGGAACATGATTTTTTAATATTAGAAATGGGAAAAAAATTAGAAAATGAGAAAAAAAAACAAAATAGAAAAGGAAAGACAGAAAAGGAAAATTAAAAAAAAAAACACATTGTTAAATGCCCAGAAGAACATCAGGGAAGATTCAAAATATGTAACAATAAATTTCCATTTCAAGAAAGTATATATAATAATAAAAGAGATTATATTCATAACAATCCATCTTTTCTTTGCTTCCTTGGAGGAAGTCTTGTACTTTTTTACTTTATTCTTTTCCCCCTTTCATCCATCCCTTACCTTCCCCAAGCAGGCTATAGTTAAGCATGGATATATTTATATATAATGAACAGGTTGTATATGCAGTCAGAAAAGGAAAGGTTTTTAATATCTTATGAAATCAAAACAAGGCTTCTTGAAATAGAGTGCATTTGAACAAAGCTTTAAAAGATTGGTAGAAATCTGAAAGAGTAATGAACAAAGGGCAACCTCTACATAGAAATAGCAACCATAAAGATTTCTAGCCAAAAAAAAAAATAGGACAGGTTTAGGGAATAGGGAATGGTCCCTCTTGACTGGAACGCAAAATAAATGATGGGGAATAGTATTACATTAGGCCAAAAAATAAACTAGAGACAGATTGAAGCAATCAGTAAGCCTTGAATGCCAGGCAAAAAGGTTTAAATAATTGAAAATAATAGGGAACCCAAGGAAAGATTTGAACTATAATAGTAACAGACTCTTGCATAAGGAAGATCATTCTAGTAATTGTATGAGAAATGGTTTATAGTAGAGATGAGACAGGGGAAATAAGGGAGGAAGATTCATTAGGAGGGTATTGCAAATAAACAAGACAAGAGTTAATGAGCGCCTTTGGTAGTTATTTCCCTCTGTGGACCACAGTCTCTTCATATGTAAGATGAATATTGAACTAAATCATCCCTAGTCTGCTTTGAGCAAGATCCTTCTGGCAGATCTTCCAAGCAGCACATCTACCCACAAACAGCATGTGTTCAATAACCTCCAATACATTTCTTGTAAACTCATTAAACCAAGCTGCCTTTTGTCAAATAATGACACAGGAACAAACAACTTGCTTCATTTCAAAACCTATTTGCTTTGAATTCTTTCAAAGGCTCAGATCAAATAAGGTGATAAATTGCTTGGATCATATCACTTTCTCTGACATTCTAAATTAGGAAAAACCAAGAGGCTCATTTATATAGTTACAAAATTAACATCAGAAAAAGGCAATGTTTTGTTTGTTTTCTCTCTAGACTAAGAAGGGAATTAGATTTGATTACTGGGCATAACTACTAATTATCTCTCTTTAGAAAATAACAGGACTGTGTGGTAAGCAGAATAAGCAGGCTAAGGATGTCTGACTCAATACATCCTGCAACCTCCAGATTTTCTAGGGTCTGGAAGCTCTGAATATCTAAATTCCCTGAACAGGGGCGGGAGGAGAGGAAGAAACATAGACAGATATAACTGGACAGATGGAGATTAATGATGCTGAACAGGAGAAAGATTAGGATTTCATGGTTATAGGGAACTTCTTGAGAAAAATCTATGAGATCAGGTTGGCACTTTCTCTGAAATGTAAGGATCTTATAAAATTGCCTAGATCACAAAGATATTAAGTGAGCTGCTCTGGATTGTAGTCAGAGATTTAAACCCAGGTCTTCCTGGTTCTGAGGCCATCTCAATATCTATTATATCTACCGCACTGCCTCTTGTTAGAGACAAAGATAGACACATATAGAGACAGAGAAAGGAAGGAAGGAAGGAGAAAAGAGAAAGAAAGAAAGAAAGAAAGAAAGAAAGAAAGAAAGAAAGAAAGAAAGAAAGAAAGAAAGAAAGAAAGAAAGAAAGAAAGAAAGAAAAGAGAAAAAGGCAGAAGAAGAAGGAAGGAAGAAGAAATGAAAAGGATAGAAATAAAGAAAGGGAGAAAGGGAAGGAAAAAAGAGAGGCAAAGAGAAAGAAATAAAGAGGGGAGGAAGGAAGGAGAGAAAGAGAGGGAGGAAGGAAGGAAGGAAGGAAAGAGGGAAGCAGGAAGAAAGGGAGGGAGGGAGAAAGAAAGGGAGTGATGGAGGGAGGGAGGGAGGAGGAAAGGAAAAAAAGGAAGGAAGGAAGGGAGAAAGGAAGAAAAGGAGCAAAGGAGGGAGGGTGGAAGGAAAGAAGGAAGGAAGGAGGAAGGAAGGAAGGAAGGAAGGAAGGAGGAAGGAAGGAAGGAAGAAAGAAAAGAAGGAAGAAAGGAAGGAAGAAGGAAAGGAGGGAAGGAGGGAGAAAGAGAGGGAAGAAGGAAGGAAAGAAGGAATGAAGGAAAGAAGTAGGAAGGAAGAGAGAGAGGGAGGAAAGAAGGAAGGAAGGAAGGAAGAAAGGAAGGAAGAAAGGGAGAAAGGAAGAAAAGGAGCAAGGGAGGGAGGGTGGAAGGAAGGAAGGAAGGAAGAGAAGGGAAGGAAGGGAAGAAAGGGAGTGAGGGAGAGAGGAAGGGAAGAAGGAAAGGAGGGAAGGAGGGAGGAAGAGAGGGAGGGAAGAATGAAGAAAAGAAGGAATGAAGGAAAGAAGTAGGGAGGAAGAGAGAGGGAAGAAGGAAGGAAAGAAGGAATGAAGGAAAGAAGTAGGGAGGAAGAGAGAGGGAAGAAGGAAGGAAAGAAGGAATGAAGGAAAGAAGTAGGGAGGAAGAGAGAGAGAGAGGAAAGAAGGAAGGAAGGAAGGAAGGAAGGAAGGAAGGAAGGAAGGAAGGAAGGAAGGAAGGAAGGAAGGAAAGAAGGGAGGGAGGGAGGGAGGGAGAAAGGAAGAAAAGGAGCAAGGGAGGGAGGGTGGAAGGAAGGAAGGAAGGAAGGAAGAGAAGGGAAGGAAGGAAGAAAGGGAGCGAGGGAGAGACGAAGGGAAGAAGGAAGGAAGGAAGAAAGAAAAGAAGGAAGAAAGGAAGGAAGGAAGGAAAGGAGGGAAGGAGGGAGGAAGAGAGGGAGGGAAGAATGAAGGAAAGAAGTAGGGAGGAAGAGAGAGAGGGAAGAAGGAAGGAAGGGAGGGAGGGAGGGAGAGTAGAAGGGAAGAGAGAAATCACATGGATAAGCAAAATAAATACAGCAGCTCTGGAACGGTTTTATCAGTTAGTTTAGGATGACTCCTGCTGTTACATGTCCCAACAATGAGAAATGAAGGGTGAAATTAGGTGCCTGAGCTAAATGAATTCATTCTGGGATTCAAAGGGAAGACCTCATAGATCTCTGGCTGCACTTTAGTTTGGGATACTGCCACTTACCCAGTCTCTCAAGTTCATGGCAATAAAATTATGAGGGGGAAATTTTCTTTTCCCTAATCTGTCCTATCTGTCCCCAAATTCTAGGAATTATGACCATATAACATGTCTTATGTGTATCCTCTCTTCTCCAGTCTCCGTTTCATTCCCTATATACCCCCAGTGATCTCCCTTTGGACCATTGCATATAACCCCCAAAAGATTTTCCTGTCTTTAACCTCCCTGCACTCACCTCTAATCTATTTGTACGCTGCTGACAAGAAACATTTTTAATGCCTAGGCCACAACCTGATGCTCCTTGTCATTCTTGTTTTACAACAACTCTCAATAACTTAATAATCAAGAAACATTTTGGACAGAAAGGTCTTGGATTCAAATCCTGTTTCTGCTATTTATAGACGTACCTATGTGGCCTTAGTCAACTTCCTTCACTAATCTACACACCAGCTACACCTTTATTTTACAATTAATATAAGGATTTTGTTCTAAATCTCCAGATCTTTGATGCTCTAAAACCTAAAATCTACACACACACTCACTCACACACACAATATGAATGTATACATACTGTACCATTTTCTGCAGTTGGAGGACCGTGGCATTCTCCTGAAAACAATGGAAATAAGGAAATCAATGATTCATTTAGCAATTTTAAAAAATTCATTCATGCATCTTGCCATGCATGGTCAAAAAAATGGGATGGGGACTTTGATTCTAGTACAGGTTTTGCTCCTAACTCAATGTGAAGCCATGGAAATCAATAGATCAATCAATCACCAAGAAATGAATAGAGCACTGGACTTGAAATCAGGAAGACCTGGGTTCAAATTCCTCTTCAGCCTCTTATTAGCTGTGTGAGGATCATAATGTTACTAAACCTTTCTGAGGAACTTCAGTGCCCAGCTGTAAAATGAGAGGACTGGAGTAAAGGGTCTCTGAGGTCCCTCCCCCCTTTAAATCTAAGGGCTTCAAATTAGCAGGTCCTGAGCACACTGGAGTTTTTCCTTGTTGCACTGTTATTTGATGCTTAATATCAGATCCACTCTTCCTGTTCTAGTACTCAAGCATCTAGATTGGTGCTCTTGGGATGACTTCTTGTGCCATGATAATGCCTTCAATTTCTCCAAGGTTCCCAAGGGATCACAGGCTCTGCTACATCTGACTAAAATGATACCAAATAGGAGTCACTGGAGGACTTTACATTTGTTGTCAGAGGACCAGCCAAGATTAGTGCAAAAATGTTCATTGTCGGAGAACTGGCCACCAAGAGATGACTTTTTGCAGCAACAGGTCCTTAAGAAGAATGACTGCTAATGAGTAGAGAAACTTTGATTAGTAGGAAATCCCCACAGAGACAAAAACAGAGATCCATGAAATACTAAAGCGTTTGGGGCATCCAAATACATTCTTGGTGGAATTGTGGATGGCCAAACATTCTGGGAATTAATTTGAAATTATGCCCCAAAATGTGACCAATTGTCCATATCCTTTGAGAGATTCAATGGTAATACTATCTCAGAAAGATACATATATAATAAAATAATTATAACACTACTTTTTGTAGTAGCAAAGAACTGGAAACAAGGCAGATACCCATCAACTGGGAAAATGTCTGAACAAAGTATACTTTGTAAATGTAATTAAAGAGAACAGGGATTGTTTCAATGACTGTATCTGAATCCCCAGTATCTAGCACTAAGCTTGGCATATATTATTTAGTTGTGTCCAACTTTTTTGTGACCCCCTTTGAAGTTTTCTTAGCAGAGATAAGGTTTGCTATTACTTTCTCCAGTTCATTTTACACATGAATAAACAGAAGCAAAAAGATTAAGTGAATTTCCTGAGGTCACTCAGCTACTAAGTGTCTGAAAACAGATTTGATCTCAGGAAAATGAATCTTCTTGCTGCCCATGGTTGGCATATAACAAGTTCTTAATAAATATTTGCTGCATGGTAAGAGATGATGCTTCTAATGGAGAGAAGTATGGGAAGGTCTGTAATAAAGTAGTACAGAAAGAAGAAAGCAAAAGCAGAAAAACAACAAAAAAAAATGACTACAATAACGAAAATGCAAAGAATAGCAAAACAATTAAAATCAAATACTATGAAATCAAAGGACCCAAGTTTGGTGTACCAAAAAAGATTTGAAGATGTATCTCCTTCCTTCTTTGTAAAGGACAGGATATTATAGATATGGAATACCATATATAATATTAAACCTGTTTGGGATTAGGTTAATTTTTCTTTTTTCTTTTGGCCACTATATAAGTGATGGCTTTTCAGAGCAAGAGAGATATGCTGGGAAATGGAGGTGTGGTAAAAACTGATATTAACAATTTTGAAAAATAGATTTGAATTTACTTGGAATTTGAACTTATTTCAAAAATAAAATTTAAAAATATGTATGATTTAGAGCTGTAAGGGATCTTATTTTAGAGGTCAAAAAATGGAGACCCAGAGAGGGAATGGGACTTACCAAAGAGTACATGGAGTATACAATACATAGAATTCACAGAATATAGAGAATTTAAAGAGTATATAATACAAAAAATTCAAACAGTACATTATCGAACTACTTTCAAGCAATATAGTGATGAAAATGTTCAACATGAATAACTTTTTTCAATGTTATTTTATCCTATTACCCTTCTCACAATCTTTATTTCAGTCAAATTATCCAGTTAGCTGTTCCCTGCACATGACATTCAATCTCCCACTTCCAGGTCTTTGCACATATGAACATAATGCATGTCCAAAATGCACTTTCTCTTTTCTTCTATTTAGTAGAATTCCTAACTTCTTTCAGAAGCCAGCTCAAGCACCACCTTCTATGTGAAACTGTCCTTGGTTGTCCAGCTATTAGTACTTTCTATGAAATTACTTTATATAAACTGTATTTACTGGTTTATGTTCAAGCAATTTTCTGTAGGTTCCTTTGTTTTTGCCTTTGTAACTTCAGCCTCTAGCCCAGTGCCTTGCATAAAGTGAGCATTTAACATGTTAAATTGAGTTAAAGCTAGCACCTTGTAATGTGACAGATCTCAAGTTATTTACTTGACATTATACAAATGGAACTTTTTAAAACTGACAATATGTCCAAATATGACCAACCTCAGAATGATTAAATAACTGCATTTTCTTGACTACATACAAACAACCCTAGAGCTAGTGAATAACCTCATTTTCCAGCCTTTCTAATTCAATTCACTAAATACATTAATAACACATTGATGGGGGAGGGAGGAAGGGAGACATTCCTGAAATGAAAAACAAACGATTTAAAATTAGGAGACCAGGGTTCCAGTTGTAAGAGTCCTACTAGCAGCATGTCTGTGGATAAATTATCCCCTTCCTCTCCCCCAGGAGTCTCTGTTATTAGGACATCATTTTGAAAATAATAAACTGTGTTCTCACCATGATGTAATATGGGGATCGAGTGAGCTAATGCATGTAAAACACCCTCAAACCCCAAAGTATCATGCAAAGATCAGGTACTATTATTATCGTTGCAATTATTATCATGTTATTATCTAGTGAATCAAATGAGAGGTGCCGTTTTCCACAGCTCCTATTCATTTGGCATAAATGTTCCTGTGGGCATATGTTAAGTGTGAATTTATTGGGTAAATTAGCTTGTTTTAGCCTATGAGTCACCAACACTTAGGACATTAAACAGTGCCAGACATATATTTACAATGGCCTAATTTGGAATCTGACAAACCATGACAAAAATCAATAGTTCAGAAGAACCATAAAAAATATACCAAGATACCAACACTATGTGTGGCACCCATACTTCAAACTTTTAACACTCATAGGAACAAAATGGAAAGAAGAATTAGCACCTGTCAAATGAGGGCCCTAACTCATTGTTGGAATATTTTGTCTCAAGAAGAGAATATTTGGATAATTTTTGACCACATAAGTGCAAACATTCCTAATGTTTTTGGGTTTTTGTTTGTGTGTGGGAGAGAAAGGGATTTGGTATGATAATATGTTTTAATAGATTTTTTTTTCACTGACCACATCTAAAAAGGAACCATGGAGTCTGAATACAGATCAAAGGATCAAATCATATTATTTTCACTTTTTTTCTTATCTCTTGGTTTTTCTCTTTTGTTCTGACTCCTCTTTCCAAACAGATTACTGTGGAAACAGATTAACATGATTGTATATGTAAACCTATATCAAATTGCTTGCTGTCTTAAGAGGGGGAAGGAAAGGGAGAAAGAGAGAAAAATTTACAACTCAAAATCTTACAAAAATCACTGTTGAAAATTGTCTTTACATGTAATTTTTGGGAAAAAGAAAATACTGCATAAGTAAAACAAAAATAGCATTTTATTTTTCCTCTAATCATATATCAAGAAAATTCATAGCATTCATTGTTACAAGATTTTTAGTCCCAAATTTTTCTTCCTCCTTCCCTTCCCCTTCCTTCTTCCAAAGATGACAGTTTGATATAAGCTTATACATGTATCTTGAAAATCATATTTCCATATTAGTCATAGTTGTAAAACAAGAAACAGCTCAAAAAGAAAAAAATATCACAAGATATAATACAGTAAGTGAAAAAAATATGCTGCAATTTGCATTCAGTCCATTAGTTCTTTATCTGAATGTGGATAACATTTTCCTTTGTGAGCCCATACTTGCTTTGGATCATGGTGTTGCTGAGAAAAATTGAGTCATTCATACAATGTTTTTCTAGTTCTGCTTATTTCACTTTGCAACAGTTTGTGCAAATCTTTCCAGATTTTTCTGAAATCTGCCTTCCATTATTTCTTATGGTATAATAGCTTTCTTTATTTTCATATAACCACTACTTATTCAAGCATTCCCTAATTTTGCCACTATGAAAAGAGCTGCTATTTATATTTTTGCATATGTAGGTCCCTTTCTTCTCTTTTTTATCATCTCTTTGAGATATAGACCTGCTAGTTGTATTGTTGGATCAAAAGGTATGTGTAGTTTGTCTGCCTTTTGAGCATAGTTCCAAATAGCTTTTCAGAATGATTGCATCAGTTCACAATTCCATCAACAATGTTTTAGAGTATTTAGAGACTTTTCCACACCCTTTCCAACATTTATTATTTTTCTTTTTTGTCGTATTAGTCAATCTGATAGGTGTGAGATGATATCTCAGAGTTGTGATAATTTGAGTTTCTCTAATCAAAAGTGATTTAGAGCATTTTTCATATGCCCACAGATAGCTTTGAATCCTTCATCTGAAAACTGAATTCATATCCTTTATCAATTGGTGAATGGCTTGCATTCTTATAAATTTGACTCAGTTTTCTATTAAATTTGAAAAAATGAGTCTTTTTCAGACATATTAGCAGAAAAGATTGTCTCCTTGTTTTCTGCTTTCCTTCTGGTCTTAGTTACATTGGTTTTGTTTGTATGATAACTTTTAAATTTAATATAATCTAAATTATTTATTTTGCATTTTGTAATCCTATCTCTTGTTTGGTCATGAATTCTCTCCTTCCCCATAGATCTAATGACTAGATTATTCCTTGTTCTTCTAATTTGCACATTCACAGTTATGATTACTACCTGCACATTTCCTTCTATTTTATTCTTCCTTCTGCTTGTCATTTTCTTTTAACCCCTTTCCTCCTCACTAGTGTTTGCCTTTGCTACTCTCTCCTTATCTGTTTTTCTTTCTCTCAGTCACAACCCTAACTCTAAGCCCTTCTACTTTCCAGTAGAAGATAAATTTGTGTATTTTATTCCCTTTCTGAGCCAATACTGATGAGAGTAAGGTTAACATCTCACTCATTGCCCTCCATCTTTTCCTCCACTGTAATAATTCTTTCATATCTCTTCATGTGAAACATTTTACACCATTGTACCTCTACCTTCCTTCTGCATCTATCCCTCTTTCTCATACCTTAAATTTTTTCATGTCACTCTCCTAAATTCACTTTATACCCATATCCTCTGACTATATAAATTCTTTCTAGGTACACTATTAATGATATAATTTTAAGAGTTACAAGTATCATCTTCCAATGTAGTGATGTAAATAGTTTAACTCTATTAAATCTCTAGTGTTTTCTCTTTTTTACCTGCTGATGATTCTCCTGGGTCTTGATATTGGAGGTCAAATTTTTGTTTTAGTTCTGATCTTCTTATGAAAGTTTGAAATCCTTATATTACATTGAATGACCATTTTTCTCCTTGACATATTATGTTTAATTTTTTCCAGTTAAATGATTCTCGGTTATAGTTCTAGACTCCTTTGCTTTCTGGAATATTATGTTTCATGACCTCCAGTCCTTTAATGTTGCAGCTGCTAAGTCCTGTGAATTCCTGATTCTGACTCCCCAGTATATGAATTGTTTCTTTCTGGCTACTTGTACTATTTTTCCCTTCACCTGGTAGTTCTAAAATCTTGCTATAATCTTCCTTGGAGTTTTTAATTTTCTAATCTCTCTTTTGAGATATCTGTGGATTATGTCAATGTCTAGTTTGCCTTCTGCTCCCAAAATATCAGGACAATTTCCCTTGATAATTTCTTCAAAAATTCTGTCTAGAGTCTTCTTTTGATTATGACTTTCAGGTAGTCCAATGATTCTGATACTCCTCTCCTGGGCCTATTTTGTAGGTCTGTTGTGATTTTTTTTTCCACTTCTAACTTTTAAAGTGTTGTTTGAATTAATAAGATTTTTAAATTTTCTTTTCCATTTGATTCATTATACTCTTTAAGGACTTGTTTTTTCACTAGGTTTTTGTATCTCCTTTGCATTTGACCAATTCTCCTTTTAAAGCAGTTTTTCAAGCTGTTGACTTTTTTTTTTCACAATTCTCTTTCATCATTCTCATTTATTTTACAAATTGTTCTTCTATCTTTCTTATATGATTTTCACATTCCTCTATGAATTCTTCCAATTATTCTTTCTGGACTTGAGACCACTATCTACTTTTTTTTTGGGGGGGAAGAAGGTGGGGAGGGTTGCCCACAGGTATTTTGACATCCTCTTCTGAGTTTGTGTCTTGGTCTTCCCAGTCACCATAATAACTTTTTGTAGTCATATTCTTTTGTGTTGTTTTTTTACTCATTTTTGGCCTTTTTCCCTGTTTTTTAAGTTTGAATTCTACTTCCAGGATAGAAGGCACACTGCCCCAACTTTCTTGTGATGGTAGCTGCAGGTTCTGCCCATTTACCTGGTACTGTGGCTATTTACCTGCTGCTGCACTGATATTGCCCAGAAGCCCACAGTGGACCCTCCTGTCTGATACTGTGTTAAGGAGGTGGGGTAAAGGGTGGTTGGTACTAATAGAGTCTGTAGTCTGGCAGCTTACCAGGTACTGAGCTGTGGTTCTAGTGGTGTTGTCTGATGCATGCTGAGGCTCTATTTTCTGTGTTTTTCCAGTGCTGAAGCACATGGCAGTCCAGCTTTTGAAGGCTGCCTGTTTGCCCAGGGTTATATTGAAGTCTGTTGGGATTCGTGCTGGTGGCTACCTGTTTCCTTAGGCATCCATAGGTTTAGCATCTACTTACTCCAGGCTGTGCTGAAGACATGGTTAATGAAAAATGCCTGTTTGCCCCAAACTGTGCTGAAGCACATGGAGATCTGGCCACTGGAAGAAGCCTGTTTATCTAGAGTCAAAGCACATGATGGTTTCCACGGCTGGAATCCACTGCTTGCTTTGCCTATGCTAAGGAATGTGGGGGGTCCTGGTGCTGGCATTTCCCCCTCCACCACACTGGGACTCAGCATCTCCTGCTCATTTGCTGAGGTGGGATTTACTGCTAACTCACTTGGGAAGCTTTCTGTCCTCCACTGTATCCCCTTGTACTCTTGTGAGATGAACTCCTTCAGCCAATCCTCCAAATTTCCTTTGCTAAACAATTATTTCACTTCGTCTCCTCACAGGTTCTACTATTCCAAGACTTGTCTTGGAGTGCTATTTTATAATTGCCCAAAGGAGGAGAACAAGGGAAAGTTATAATGATTCACTACTAATTTTCCCAACATCCCCAATGTTCTAACATCTGACATTCTGTTTTCTGAGGTCTCTTCCAGCTCTGATTTTTTAAGAAATCTGACATTGCATTATCTTCCAGCTCTGATATTCCAAGAACCTTGATATTCCATGTCTTAAAGTTTCTTTCATTTCTGATGTTCTATATTGTTCAGTCATTTTTCAGTTGTGCTCTACTTTTCATGAGCTCATTTAGGGCTTCTTTGGTAAAGATACTAGAATGATTTGCTATTTTCTTTCGCAGCTATTTTACAGATGAGGAAACTGAAAGAGAGTTAAGTGACTTGCTCAGGATCTCACAGGTAGTAAGTATTTGATGCCAGATTTGAATTTAGGTCTCCCTGATTCCAGGCCTGACTCTATCTACTCTGCCATCTATTTGCCCCTTGATGTTCTGAGGTATCTGATATGTCATGTTTTAATTATAAAGAATTTGACATTTCATGTTTTAAGATTCCTTCCAGCTCTGATGTTCTAAAAGATCTGACATTCCCTATCCTGAGTGAGGTTTCTTCCAGATCACCCATTCCATTCTGTGCCCTTGGACCTCTCCAACTCTAGCAGTTTCAAAGAGGAACATCTAGATCTAAAGAAAACTTTCTAGCAATTAGAGCTATTCAAAGTAGAAGAAACAGGCTTAAAAGTGGGTTCCTTCTCACTGGAAATCTTCAGGCAGGGGCTGGAAAACCACTTATTAATGATGTTGTCAAGGGAATTCTTGGTCAGAAATTATCCAAATATTCTCTTCTTGAGACAAAATATTCCAACTTCCTTCAGAAATTTTTATACTGTCCATTTTTAAGTTTTTTTCATATGATATTCATTCTTCTCTGAATATATTTCTGCTTGTCAATGCCCTTCCCAAAATATGGCATCCAGAAATGATATATTATGCCATATCTGGAGCTCTGTCTGAACAGTCCAAAGATTATGAGGACTAGCACTTCCTAAATTCTGGACTCTTAGGATTAGTTAAGATTGGTTTGTGAGTCCTTTCCAGATTATATGTGCTTAAAGTCAAAAAGCCAAGTTCAAATCCACACATGTCCACACATCTCTAAAGAGCAATCCAACTCTAAATTCCATATGCTCAGGCAAGCCATGTTGCTTCTCTGAGTAGAAGACAGTGGATGAGCCCTGAATTTGGAGGCAGGGGAGCTTCTGCTGAGCCAATTTTCTCAAAAAGGAGCAGAAGCGATTTATTGAGGACAAAACCATGTGCTTCTCTTCAGTTTATTCTTTGGATCTCAAGACTAAGATTTAATAGTCTTTTGCCTTGAATTGGACTATAAGCATTAAATCAATCCATCTATTTCATGAGTATAAGGTATCTAAAAATAAAATACCTTCTAAATATAAAAAATAGGTTTTTGATCATTAAATTTAAAGTTCAAAAAAGTTGAGATAACCTCTTAATTCTCTCCTTTTATAGAAAAGGAAATTAAGTCTAACAGATGAAAAGTGGCTTTTCCAATATCACAAAATAATTGGTCTGAGAAGTCTACCATCTTTAACTCTAGAGCTAATATTCATTTCTCTGAACCACTTGATCTTTTAGTCATTTTATGTTGTTGTACAGTCATCTTTAGTCATGTCAAGTTCTTCATAATCTAATTTAGGGTTTCCTTGGCAAAAATAGTGGAGTAGTTTGTCATTTCTTTCTCCAGCTTATTTTAGATGAGGAAACTGAGGCAAATGGGAATAAGTGACCTGCCCAAAGTCACACAGTTCATATCTGAGACCAGATTTGAATTCAGGAAAATGAGTCTTCTGAACTCCACATCCAGCACTTCACCTAACTGTTCCCTTAGTTAATGAAGGTTGTATTTATATAAATATGGGGTTCAAAACATGAAATTAGACATTCCTGGTTCTCCATCCTGAGAACACAAATCTAAATAATACAATAATATGTGCAGGTCTAGATGCCTTATTTAATTTTAAGGTCATCAATCAGTGTAATAACATCTGAGAGAGGGCTGTCAGCAATATGATTTGAAAACAAATCATTTAGGAAATAATTAAAAGAATTAGAGAGGTTTATATTGGAGCGAATTTAAGAACATGTACATTTGAAGAGCTATCTTGTTATTTTGCTTGGTCCCAAAGAAGAAAACTAGAATAAAGAGAAGCATAAGTTACACAGAGGCTCAATACATTAAATAAATACCTATTGATAAAAACTCTCCAGGGGTGGAATGAACTAGTTTAGAGATCTGGTAGAGAAGATCATATGTTGAGTTGGACTATAAGTCCTGCGAGATTTTTTTGCCTCTGAAAATCTATGATTTTATGACATACATTAATGAAAAGGAGGTTATATTGGATCAATGATTTCTAACTGAGGTTCCCTGGACCTCAAGGAGTATATAGAGAGACTGAAGGAAATCTATGAATTCAATTGGGACACTTTGTTCATCTATTTAACAATATTTTTCTGAGAAGGGGCCTGTAGGTGCTAAAAAGGGCCATGACACATGCAAAAAAAAAATAATAATCATGAAGAAGTCCTGATACACAAAAACTCTGAGGTTTGTCTCCGGCATTGTGATTTTGTGACTTTTTGAAGTGTTTTACTTTGAGCAGCAGGTGGCACTGCTGCTAGCAGTTAAGGGTACACATTTTATCTGAAATATTGAAAATTATAGAAGCTCTGAGTCCCAGAAACTTTCATAGTTGGAAAGAACTTTGGATCATTTCTTCCAAACTGTTGGAATCCTCTCTAAAGCATTCCTAACTAATGTTTATCTAGCCTCCTCTTGAGCAACTTCAGTCACAAGAAGCTTACTGACAGCCATTTCCTTGTTGGACAGCTCTACTGGATAGTTACATAAAACTCAAACGTGCCTGCTTATAACTAATATGCTATCATCGAATCTTGCATTGAAAGCTGGGGGAAATTGCTTAGAAAATATTGAGCTCAATATCTTTATTTTGCAATAAAAATAGGTTGTCCAAGATGAGACAGTGAGATGAGCTAGGTTTCACCTCACACCTCCAAACATTATCCTTCCTTTGTATTATTTGGTCTCTTAATATGCATTCATTCATCCAAGGTTTCCCCTTTCTCACCAAATAGAATGTCATTAAATAAAAAATTCCCTTTCTAGGCTTAGAGAGAATGTAGTTTAATTCCATGATTTTATGTATTTGAAAACTAAATCCTAAGACATAAAGGATTTGCCTAAGATTGCATAGTTAGCAAGGGGCAGACTTGGAATCATACTTCACTATATTTTTAGATCTAAGTCTTTCTTCCATTTTTTTCATGGCTCTCTCTACCTGTACCTGTACCTGTACCTGTAGATGAAATAAACCCAGTGCTTTCACTCATCCTTGGATATGATATAGTTTCTTTCCTCTCATCAAACTGGATACTCTCTTCTGGACATACTCCTGTTCATAGTAATACTGGTTCTTTTTTTTTTAATCAAAATCTTGGGATTGGACCTCTTGAAATCTTGCCTTCTCTTGAATATCTCCAGTGATGAATAAATCACTACCTCATAATCTATTCCATCGTTGGGCAGCTCTAGTGAGAAAGTAATATTGAACTGAAATTTGTCCTCCTTGTGATATTCACTTATCAATCCTAGTTCTCCTTCCAGAAGATCAGATAGAGTGTCATTTAATTATAGTTTTCAGAGCTGAAAGGAACTTGAGAAACAATTTAGTCCAAATCCTTATTTTTAGGTCATATGCTAAATTTTATATTAATTACAGAAGTTATTCTATAAGTTTTCACATCATAAACAAAATTATGTCACAAAGAATTAAGATTTCCCAGAGTTGGTTATTCCTTATTGGAAAGTTAACCTTTTTTAGCCTGAAAGTAGATTGTTTAACCAAAAGATGATCACTACATGGCATAATCCACTATACCAAACAAGAGAGTGGTCTCCTGAAGGAATTATCAGTGTCAATCAATATTTCAATTACTCAACATATGTTTTATTGAGGGTCTTGTGAGAGACTGTCTCTTTGAAAAATAGATCTTAAGAAGCCTTAGACAATACAATTACTAAAAATACATTAAAGTATGGCATTTCTATGACACTATACAATGTTTTTATATGTGTTATTCGCAATCATGGAATACTAGAATTGAAAGGGATATTAGGATATAGAGTATATAATATTAGAGTGTAGAATCTTTACCTTACATGAAATAAAAAAGAAAATAAAGAATTTTACCAGGGACATCTTAGACAAAAAATAAGGGGGGTGCCTTCTTTAGGGCAAGAACAAGTGATAAATGATGAATTGTCCCTAACCTACATCCATCACCATACAGTATCAAGAGAATTAGAAGTCCCCTAAACATACTTTTTGGACCCTTGAGTGGATGATTTAGAGAAATACATGAAAAAAAAATGCTATAGGAAGATTGCTTGGAGCCACAGGGCTTGTGTGGGTGGCATTCTGCACTAATGTATTCATTAGCTACATCAATAAGATCACAGCTCCATGGAATCACTGAAGGAAGAAATAGGAAAAGAACTTAAGAAATAGAAAATCAAGAGTTCTCAAGGATCTTAGAAATAGAATGTTTTAAGGATTTTAGATGGAAAGGATGTTAGAACCTAGAGTTCCAAAACTGAAAGTTTTGAAAATCATTAATGAATTTAGAATGTCAGGAACCGAGAAAGTTAGAGATATGAGGCAACTGGGAAAATAAAATGTTAGAGCTGGGAGAGAATTTAAGAAAACAAATTATTATTGGCACAAGGGTACCTAAGTAGATATTATCTTGTCCGGCCACTTCACCCTTCTTTATGTGACATTTTGCACAGAAGGAATACGAATTTTTGATTTTAGAATGGCACCACTCAGGTCCATAGACAGGGCAGAGTTTGTGCTTAGAGAAGAGACAACCTAGATCTTCTGGATCCCAGGAAAGTGTATTTTCCTCTGTTACACTGAGCCCTTCTTTGTTTAATTGTGAATAACATAAATCCTCAGCATTTGCCTAGACAGGAAAATCTGAGTGGAACTTGGGGGGCTGGGACTCCCCCCTCCCCATATTTTCTACCCCTGTTAATACACAAAATGGTTGTCAGTTTCCTATCCAGACACTGGAAATCACTTCAGGATCCCCCAGTCACAACCAAAAGACCCTCTTCTCCCACTAATCCTTCACCCCAGTCTGTATTCCCCCAACTAGCCTCCTCTGTACACAGCAGTGTTATCCGGAGACCTTAGGTACCTTCACTCTGCCTAGTGGATCAAAAGTTCACCCGGACTGAATATCAGGCTGACCAGGGTTCCTGGAAAGGCAAGGAAGAGCGATTCCCAGCAACCATCCCCCTCTTTGCAAACACATAGATAAGAGAAGACATATGGCCCTGATCTAGCCTGCAGAGGCAGCCTCCCAGACCTACGTGGCTGGAAGCCACCCCTTCACGGGACATAACCCACCCCCATCCCACCACGTGGCCACACAGAAGAACCTGATGCAACCCGCAGCAGCGGTACCCCAATGAAACGCCCTCTACCTACCTCCCCAGAGCTGGGCAATGTTCTGTGCTACCTCAACCTTACCTCCCACTCCCAATTCATTGCTCAGCTCAAAATGCGTCTCTCTCGTCTCTTTTTAAAAGACTTCCCGAAGATATCCCCCTTTCCCCCGATTGCGCCCTGCAGAAATCCTCAATAGCGCTGAGGTAACTTATTTTCTTGCCCCTTGATGTGTGGCTCCCTTCTCCCCTGAGGGATCCCATCTCCCTTGGGAGCCAAAACGTGGCGGTGGCCCCCTCTCTTACCGATGGTGTCCTGATCGGGCTTACAGCGGGGGCCAGCCGCGGTTAGCCCGGTCAGGGAGCCGAGCAACAGGAGCGGGAGCGGGAATGCTGACCACATGGGGGGCGCCCTTTGTCCGCTGCCGCCTCAGCTGAAAGCTGTGATGTGGCACTGGCTGCAGTGCGCTCCCCTCGCAGCCTCTTGGAACCCCGCAGCCTGGCCCAGCCAGTCCTCCCCTCTCCTCTCCTCCGTCCCCTCTGCTCCTTTCCCCCCTCCCCCCTCCCTCTGCCTGCCCTCCTTCCCTCCCCGCACCGCGCTGCGCCAGGGGCCAGAAGCCCAGAGAGAGTGGGCCGGGCGGACGGATGCGCTCACTTTATGGAAGTTTAGCACAGAGAATCAGATTACAGTTGGCAGCCTGGCCGTCCCTCCTTCTTCGAAAGGAAAAGGGTGGGGGTGAGGGTAGTATTTAAAAAAAGAAATGAGTCTAGAAGAAGAAAAAAGAGAAAACATAAATGTTGCTCTCATCCCTTTCATTGTCTTCAGTCTTTCAAATGAGTTAGACACTTGGAAGAGGGGGAGGGGAGCCTCCTGAGACACAGATCTCTGAAGGTCTTTATTGGGAGGGAGCAGGAGGAGAGAATCAGAAATCTTTAATGTGGAAAAAAAGGGGATTTACAGCTGAAAGTGAGTTTTGAGTTCGTTAGGTCGGAACCCCTTCTTTTACAGAACCAAGAGGTTGAATTGACTAAGCCAGAGTCATTTGGAAGAATTTGAATCCACCTCTTCCGACTCCAAAAATTTAGGGATCCTTTAAATACAGGAAGCTTCCACTCCTGTGAATTTGTTTTGTCAAGGACCACCAACGATCTCCGATCCCACAGCCTTTTCCTCCTTGATCACTCTACAATATTTGACACAGTAGATCACCATCCACCTCTAGCTGACCTTGCTTCTCCCTTCTCTTCAGTTATGCTAATCACGCTGCTTTCTTTGGAATTGTTTGAGCTTTTTTTTTTTTTTTTTTTTTTTCTGATTCATCACCATCTCTCCTCCTTCTGAGTACGTGCATTTGTCAAAACCTCCATCCCTTTTTCTGCCTCTAAATTCTCTCTCTTTTGACAATATCGTCCATTCTCCTGGTTTGTTATCCCTTCTGTGGAGATGAGTGCACATTCATAAAGCCAGTCCCAATCTCTTCACTCAACTACCATCTTTATTTCCAATTGCCTGGTCTGGATAGTCTACTTACCTTTTTCATTTGCATTTGAAACTCATCATGTGCAAAGTGTTATCATTGTCTCCTGCAATCCTTCTAAATTTGCTCTTGCTTCAACTTTCCCTTTCTGTCGATACCTTCCTCCCAATTACTTAGAATGGGAAACGTTAGAGACAGCCAAGTACAAAGAAAAGAACCCGAAATTTGAAGTCACTGGACCTGAGCTTTGTCATTCATTGCCTGTGTGTTCTTGAAAAAGGCATTGAACTTCATTTTCCTTACCTGAAAAATGAGAGATTTGGACTAGATAATCTCTAAGGTTGCTTCCAGTTCTAAGTTTATGATCCAGTGATCTTTGACTTTTCCTTCTGCCTCACCTTCCATCTTAGTAGCCAATTCCCATCCTACAGATTCTACCTCCTCTCCACCCCCATTTATATATATCTTGAGTTCTAACTACTCAAGTTCAGACCCTTCTTTCTTCTTGATTTCATTCTTGTAATAACTTCCTAACTGGTTCTTCTGTCTTCTGCCTCTCTAATCTATTCTTCCTACAGTTAGTTAACTGCCTATATCATCTCTCTAAGGCACAGATGGGAACATGTTATTCTACTTCGGTGCCTCTCTATTTCTTCCAGGATAAAACACAAACTTCTCAGTATGGCATACAGAGCTTTTCACAATCTTGCTCCAACTTATCTTTCCAATCTTAATTCACACTATTTTTTCAGCCAAACTGGACAGTAAGCAATACTTGCTGCATTCAGGCAAACAACCACCACTACCACCTTGCCTCAATTGTACTCCCTTCTTATTTCTGTCTGGTGAAATGATTTTCTTCCCTTTGAAGCTCATCTCAAGTGTCATCTTCTCCATATGGCCTTCTCAGACTTCCCCCTCCTCAACTAAAAGGATTTGCTCACTCTTCTCATTTTCTTCTTTATTCCTATCACACTCTACCAAGGACCAAACTTATTTCCTTACCACCCACTAGAATTATATTATATGTTTCTTGAAAGCCGAAACTGTCATTTTTCATTTTTGTTTCCTCAGTGCCAAGCTTAGTGCCAGACACATGGAGTGGAATGAATGGAATGGAAGAAAAGGAACTTAAATCATGAAGTGTCAGATCTGGGAGAGGGAAAGCATAAGATGTAAGACTTGGAAAGGAACTATGAGATCAGCCAGTCCAACCTATCATTCTACAGAGGATGAAACACTCCCAGAAAAAAAGTGATTTTTTTTTCCTGAGGTCACAAAGTAAATTGGCAGCAAAGTTAAAACTTGAGAATATATTTCTTTCCTATCATGTTAATATTCTTTCTGCTGCAGCAGGAAAAAAAAACTGTTCCTTCTTTCAATTAGAGCCCCCAAAAATGAATAATTTGTTCTTCAATTCAATAAGTAGTAATTATAAGAGCCTTTTAACTTCTAAAGGATTGTCCTTTAATTAAGGACATTGACAAATATATATATATATATATATATATATATATATTTACATATACACATTTATATATGTCTGTTATATATGTATATCATACACATTTCCCCTATAAACAAGTATCTTCCAGATAATATAATGATTCTTTGGAATTAGAGTATATATTAAAATTACAGAAGGTAGTGTGTCTATTTGTTCACTGATATTTAAAGATACTGATTTATTTCCAGATTTAAAAAATGAAGGGATTATATTACATATTTTCTAAGGTATTCTCCAGCTCTACTGTCTTATGTTCTATACTCTAAGATTCTTTCCAGCTCTTTTATGTATGTATTGAGGTCCTTTTTAATTTTGACATTCTATGTTTTAAGACACTTTCTAGCTGTACGTAAAAAGCTAAGTTCTAAGTAATAAATACTCTCATGAGTCTCATAGACATCCTATGGTCTATAGTCTAAGATCCCTTCCAGCTCTGATTTTCTATGTTATCCAAGTTTTGACATTCTTTAATGCTGTAATATGGTAAAAAAGAGCCAGTCTGAACCTTGAGTCAGAAAGAGATCTGGACCCAGATCGCAGATTCTAGTCCTAGATCTTCTTACATATGACACTTCCTCCAAGATTCTGAGTTTCCTTATTTATAAAAGAGAGATGATTAACCTACAGAGTTAAGATGAAGCTCAAATAAGAGGATATGTAAATGTAATTATTGCTGTTCTTTGATTTAATATTAGATGATAGACAACTATAAACTTGCACTATTATCAGGACTATAAATCCGGAAAATCCTGTGCTATTATATCCATTGAAGGAGAAGGGGTTCTTTAAAAGTCATGGTTAAAATGTTTGTGACAAAGGCAGTTGCTTGTTCCCTCAAGTGAATTTGGCAGAAAGACCCAACATCTGTTGTGGATTCTCCAGAGAGAGAGCCAGAGGCTCTAACTGTCCCTCATGATTATATAATATGTCCCCTGACCGGATGACACAATTCCATCATTCCTTCACTGTGTGACCTTGATACCTGTATTAATGTCTTTGGGCCACAAATTTCTTCTCTATAAAATAAAAGACTTGGATTAAGTCGTCTTTAGTTATGGTATTAAACAGCCAGATAGCACCATAGTGAACAGAGTGTCAGTCCTGGAATGAGGAAGATTCATCTTCCTGAGTTCAAATCCAGCCTCAGATTATGGCTGTTGTGACCCTGGGCAAGGATCACAGATTATAGCCTCATACCAGTTGTGTGACCTTGAGCAAGGTCTGTTGGTTTTAGTTTCTCATCTGTAAAATGAGCTGGAGAAAGAAACAGCAGAGCACTGCAGTATCTTTGTGAAGAAAATCCCAAATGCAATCACAATGAGTTGGACATGACTAAATTATTACAGAACAACAATTCATGATTTTAAGAATACTAACTAATAAGTTAGTGGCCATGTGACTCTGAACAAGTGACTTCTGAGAGTGGTATTGATAGAGAGAGAATAGAGTGTGTGCTTTAGGGGATCTATGGTACAAATAGTAGGTCTGCTACTTATTACTTGTATGAGCTTGAACAAATCCCCACATCTCTCTAGCCTCATTTTTCTGACCTACTTTTAAGTAAGTTGAACTCTGCAAGGTCCCTTAAAGCTCTAAAATCTTGTAAGAGTTTTTTCTCCTTCCCACTTCAACCCCATCCCCAAATAGCTTGTGCTCAAAAATCAATCCCTTTCAAAGTTCTTCCTGAACTTTTAATCTACAATAGGAAAAATGATTCTTAATCAATGTAAATAATTCTTTTCCTACTAAGTCCCAATTCTCAGTGACAGCAAATTCAGTTGGGGTAAATAATTGTACTCTATAGTCCAGCTTCTTGGATTATGGTTCACAGCTCCATTTGAAGTCTCATAAGTGAGGGTCAAGAAATTATGATTTATTATCAATAAATGTTTGATTTGTTTGATATACACAGGATATACTGGAGATAATTAGCAGATAAGAGGTGCTATATTAAAGGTGATATGGAAAAGCTTCCTATATTGGGGAAGGGGGGGGGCGAGATTAGTTGGACAGTCAAGGAAGCCAGGAGGCAGAGATGAGGAAGGAGAACATTTCTGGAATGGAGTTTTTGGTGAGGAAATAAAGTGATCAACTATAATTACAGGCATTCATCATGTGACTTCTAGAGTAGTTCTATGAGGACCCAGTTGGCAAGTGAGCAGATACATCCAGAAGGAGTCAGCACCCTGAGACAAAGAACTGTTTCTATCATCACCCAAACATACTTTTGACTCAGATCACTATTTGATCTAAAATAAGTTTCATTTCTTCAATCAAAACTGGACATGACTTCCTCTTTTCTATCTTTTTTTGCAAAAAGATCTTCCTTGTAATGAAAGGATCTGCTTAAAGAAACTGGCTCATTTCTGATCCAAGATCTGCCACTTTAGATGTGGGACTCCAAGCCAGGTACCTCCACTTGCTAGGTCTATGCTTAGTTGTCTATGTTTAGTTGTTCTTAAAATGGGAATGATGATTCCTGATTTATCTGTGATTCTAAGAGTTGTAGCAAAATCCTTTACAAGCCTTGAAGCATTACATAAGTGTAAGCTAGAATTATTAGGTTTTTTTCCCCCTTAATTCAATAAGTCATCTCTCAGCTTTGGGTGGATTAATGACGTGGTTGCAAAATGATATTTTTTTCTGGCATATGAATAAATCCTTTAATTAGTTATGTCCAAAGTTACTCCCAAAATGATAATTAACATTTATCTACCCACTTGATAACAGAAACCAACAGATCAGGGATTTGACTATGTCTTCCCTGCCTAGTTGCCGGTAGTCCCCAAGCAGTCATCAAGAGACTGTATGATTCTTCCCTTCACTTCTTCCCCTTAAGTTTTTGCTAGTAATAAGCAGTGGTGGATTGCTGTCTGAGCTAGGGACTTAATTATATGGCAAAGCCAATAATGAGTCTGGTCTGGAGGACTCTCCTTGGGCCTATTTAGAATTCCATGGGAACATCTTTAATCACAGGTTTTGTCCTCAAATAAATACTTAAAGGAATAAAATCAAAGCAATTCCAGGGGAGATAGGAAACAGAAGGGGCAATTAATGAAAAGGGACAGAGATTTTTTTTTCCTTTTGAAAGGAGGAAAAACAGAAAAGAGATTAGTTCCTGTAAAGGACTACTTAAAAATTTATACAATTTAGAGCTTAAAAGATCTTTATGTATATCATCTAGTCTGTTACCTGACCTTGAACAACCCACCCTTCCTTTTCTGGTATTAGAATGAATGACACTTAAGATTCTTTTCAGATCTCACATAAAATATTCTCAGGTACTTCTGAATTTGATACTGATAAGTATATCACTCATTTGGCACTTACAATATTTTGTTTTCTATATTTTACAAGGACAGGGACATTATCTGTGATTTCATTGATTTACAGAACAGACATCCATGGAAGAAAATTCCCTCCACCAGTGTGGATAACCAGGTACCTTCTCTGCAATTTATAGCCTTAGAGAAGTTTCTAGGGACATTGACTTGTCCAGGGTCACATGATCAATGTGTTAGACTCAAGGCTTGAACCCAGCTCTTCTTGACTTTGAAGTTGGCTTTCTACCCAGTATTAAAGAAGCCTTTCTTAACATATGGTTCCTGCACTAAGATTTTTGGGATATCCTACATGCTTCTGCATTGCCATCTAGAATTTAAACTCATTTAAATTTTCTTTTAACTCTTTGTATCTACAGAATCGAGCACAGGGTAGATCCATAGTATGTGCTCAGTAAATGTTTAGTGATTTTAATTAAATTCAACAAACATTCATTTAGTATCTACTATGTATAGCCCCCTTAATTCTGGTGACTTCCCTCTATTAATTATTTTCAATTTGTACTATATTAGCTCATCTAAAGAAAATTGTCAGTATATTGTCTCTCCTATTATACTGAGATCACTGAGAACTGGGGATGTTTTTTACCTTTGTATCTCCACACATTAGGTTCTTAATAAATGTTTATTGTTTAACTGAGTGACTCTTGATATAGTTATATAAAATAGATATTAAAAAAGAACAATCTCTGCTCTCAAAGAGTTTGCAATCTAGTAAGGGGTAAGAAATGTGTACATGTAACTAACAGTAAAAGTGATGAGAAGAAAAATAATAGAGAAGAAATCAAAGAGAGAATCATGGGAAAATAGGGAAGGAGCAATTCCTCATCAAGAAGAAATAAGAATGTCATGGATCAATTGGTATATAAATTGGATCTTGATGGAAAGGAACAATCTCAAGGAGGAAAACAATGTGGATAAGTGAATCCCAGAAATCATACAGATCAATAAACAAGCTTTCCAAAGGAAATATAAAAGCAAAAATGACAATTGCAAAATGAAGTAGATGGAATATTGAGTTGATAAAGTGGAATGTTATGAAATTTAAAAAAAGTTTGGAGAGGTGTACATTGGTGCTAAACGGGTAAGAGTCTTAGATGCTAGAATCAGAAGTTTGCATTTTATTACGTAGACAGCAGTAAGCCAGTGAAAATGGAGCATAACTTAAACATCTATGTGAAGGATGGAATGAAGAGAAACAAGACTTAAAGTAGAGATGGACATAAAAAAGTTATTATAGTAACCTAAGCAATAATAGCTAACGCTTGAATAGTATTTTATCAAGAAGATGCATATATGCACATATATACAATTTTATATGATATATAGACACGAAATATCTATGTATCATATATTTGCTCTTTACAACTCTGATAGACAAAAGCTAATTATTATTTCCAGTTTATAGAGGAGGAAACTAAGGCTAAAAGAGATTATATCACAAGAGGTTGTATCTTACGCCAAGATAAAGAATCCAATGTTCCTGACTCCAAGTTTAGCACACTCTCCACTAGGCTTTAAAAAGGCTATTAATCAATGTGAGTATGGAAGAAAGAAGGAATGTCCGAGATCTCATGGTTGCAGAATTGAAAGGATTTGGTAACTGATAAAATGTATAAAGATAGGAAGAGGAAAGAGTCAGAGATGATTTCTTCATTCCAAGCTTGGGTGACTAGAAGGAGAATGATGTTATCATCATCCAAAATAGGGAAGTTTGGGAGAGGGACAATTTTAGACTAGAAAATTATGATGAGTTTTAGAAATATTTAGTATGAAGTACTGAAGCGACAATCAGGTGAATATTACTAGTAATTCTCTAGAAATCAGAGAAGTGATTGGAGAATAGGATACAGAGATAGACAAATAGATACCTGTACACAGATACACGCACACATATATATAAACATATATGTATATATGTGTATATAAGCTATCAATATAACAGTTTTAACTGAAATGAATTATAAGATCATCTAGAAAGAAATTATATAGGGAAGAGAGAAGGGATCTAAAATTGGACATTTAGAATGACTCCTAATAGAATCCTAGAATATCAAAAATGGATTTTTGATGAACATCAAAAAAAAAAAACTTCTTATTCTATAGAGGAGTAAATTGAAGCCCAGAAAAAGGAAATGATATATTTGAATCCTACATTTGCATTCAGAAAATTAGCTTCACAAATTTAAGATGGAAAAAGCATGACCACATAGAAATTTATATTAAAAAAAGATCTGAGAAAGGTGCTTAGAAGTTATAATTTCAA
Organism: Antechinus flavipes; assembly: GCF_016432865.1. Classification (NCBI taxonomy): domain Eukaryota; kingdom Metazoa; phylum Chordata; class Mammalia; order Dasyuromorphia; family Dasyuridae; genus Antechinus; species Antechinus flavipes. Next base: position 191,397,714 of record NC_067403.1, on the reverse strand, counting down.
AAGAAGTCAATGGTGCAATATGACAATTGGAAGGAAATATTATAATCTTAGACTATATTTATTTAAGAGAGATATTGTATCAGATCTTATGTTCCATTCAGAGAACAAAATTTCAAAAAAGACATTAATAAGCAAGAGATGTTGAAGGCAGTGCAACTAGGATGGTAAAAAGGTTTGTGTTCATTTTATATGAACATCAGTTAAGGAAGTGGGAATATTTGACCTACAGAAAAGATAAGAGGGAAATGTTAACTATCTTTAAATATGTAAAGGTATCTCATAGAGAAGAAGGGCAGTTAGATAGTGCAGTGTTAAATCTAGAATAAGGAAAACTCATCTTTCTGAATTCAAATTTGACCTCAGACATTTACTAGCTGTGTGAAACTATACATAGTTAAGTTTTCACTTAACAGTTTGCCTCAGTCTCCTCATCTGTAATGACCTGGAGAACGAAAGGGCATAGCATTCTAGTATCCTGTCCAAGAAAAACCCAAATCTTATCATGAAGAGTTAGACATGATTGAAAAACAACATATGGAAGAAGGATTTTATTCCTTTTGATAGATGGATCTAGATTAAGAAAAAATGATAAGGAACTAGGTTTTGACTACATGTAATAAAACATTTCTACATAATTAGACTGGTCCAAAATTCAAATGGGCTGCATTCTAGAAATAGCAAAGATTGATTTTTCATTATTATTATCAGTGGGTATTATTGTTTAGATGTGAGTTGAACTAGATGAGATTTTATTAATTATAAAAGTTAGGAAGACTGGGACCAGAACTCGGATTTCTTAATTCTTAGATCAGAATTGTTTTTAGCAACATCCAGTTTCTAGACCATTATAATTTTCTGACTGATTTTTACAAACTTGATCTTTCTTTTCTTTTGAGCTCATGAGATACATAGAAGAATAATGGACATTATTTTTATTTGAAAGATAAAAAATTGAGGACCAGAGATAAAAAGTAATTTGGCTTAAATCACTGACAGCAAGTTAATGGCAGCGTTAAGACTGAGACTTAGGCTTCCTATAACAAATTTAGAGTTCACTATACCATACCCCAATACCAAAACAGACTACATCTCTCATTAATAGGGAGATGATAGATAGATAGACGGATGGATATATAGGAAGATGATAGATGTGGTAGATAAAACATCTATTAAAAGTTTACTTTATGGGTTGATCAACTTACCTAGCAGAGGTGGCTACAACCAGGAAGAGAAACATAAGGGCAAAATGAGAAGAGAAAAGACATTTTGTCTCTGAAGTGCTTGAGCTGCATTTCAAAGTTTGGATCATGCTGCTAGAAAAATCCCATCATCATAAAATTTATCATCCTGTGAGATAACATCAGTTTGAGTATTCATAGCTCACTGGTATCCTTAGTACTCGCTGCTGCTCTGATTGGAGAGGTGTTCAAAGAACTCCCAAACCCTACATTTAATGTGATCTTCCAGACCAACCAATTCTTCATTTTCCATCAGTTGCATTTCTTTGACTAAATTACACCATGCCCCCTTGCCAAAGTACATTATGTCTCACCTCTATCTGCCTTTCAGCTTCCTTTATGCATTTTCTTGTCCCGTTAGATTATAAGTTTTTTGAGGGCAGAAACTTTTTTTTTAATTTGTATTCTTTGCAATTAGCATGATGCCTGCCATATAGTAACTGATTAATAAATGTTTATAGACTGATTGGAATTCATACAGACATTAAACAACTAGTTACCTATACAGATATTATATAACTATATTACATAATTATAATAACTATAATAATATTATATATAATATATGAATATATTATATAATCAATATATGTAACCAGCAGATGGCACTGACAGGTAAGATTAGCTGCATAGGTGAAGTAATAATCTTTACTTTGGCATTTGGCATTTGGCCACTCCTCCCAAACTACTTTATTCATTAACTAGGTGAAGTAGGGATGCTCATGCCTTGATTCATGCCTTTATTCTCTGGATAACCAAAAGTTTCCCTAAGATTTCTATCACTCCATATAAATGAATACTTTCTTACTTACTACTCAATAGCCATGGCATAATTGGTTCCAAATCATATGGTTCATCTATCTCTGGTATTTAACAAGTTAAAAGAGTTATTACAAAGATGAGTAAGAATCAATAAAATTAACTTTAATTAAGTTATGAGTTAATTTAAAAATGAAACTCATAAAAATCTCTTATTTCAAAACTCCCAAATCTTCAATGAAACCCTAGTTATTGTAATATTTTTTTCATTTCTGTGTATTCCTGACTAATCACTGACTTCCTCCATCTCAATCCCCATGTTCAGTGACATGAATCACAGAGAATTTATAACTTATCATAGTTTCATATAAGACAAAAAAAAAAAAGAAATAACAAGTAACTAAAGAAATCATGCCAGTTCAGTTAACTATCATTTCAGTTAACTAACATAACTATGTGCTGGAAATGTAAGAAATGCCTCACTTTTTATAGACATATGATGGACTTACAGTAAAAATTGATTTTTTTTACATTATCAATATAGTGCTTTTTTTCCCTTGACTATATAGATGTTTGCTACAAAATACTTTTTCAGAGAGGGATGAGAGATAAAATAAATTTTTGTTAATTGAATAAATTAAAAACCAAGTAAAACTAAGTGAATGCTTATCAAAAACATAAAGGAAGGGATAGGATAGAGGAGTTAAACATTCATTACTGTCTTTATGCTAATCTCAAGGAACAATAAAAGCCAATAGTTTTGAACCATTTCAATCTTTTACCCATTCTTTGGATTTTGACTAGATAGAGGAGCAAGCAGGACTTTTAAAAAATCAATAATGATGTCCTTCTTATCTCCAGTCTTACTCCTTTCTCAAACTAAAATGAACTTTGTTCTTAGCCATTTCAGATTAGTGTTTTCTTTCCTAAATCTTGCAGTTTTTAACTTCTAAGTCATATCATGACGTGATCTAGAACCCAGTTATATGCATAAACACAAAATATGTTGTTGTAAACTATGCTCACTTGTATAAATCAGAGTTAAAAGGTCGCCCACTCTCACTATTATTATTCAATATTGCTAAATGCTATATTTAATGCTAGCTTTGACAGTAAGAGAGAAAAAAAGAGATTAAAGGAATCAGAGTAGGTAATGAGAAAATCAAATGATCGCTCTTTCCAAATGATCTGATGGTATACTTAGAAAACCCTAGAGAATCAATTAAAAATGATTAGAAATAATCCACAACTTAAGCACAGTTGCAAGATACAAAATAAATCCACATAAATCATCAGCATTTTTATATATCAGTAACAAAATCCAGTAGCAAGAGATACAAAGAGAAATTGCATTTAAAATAACTGTCGATAGTATAAAATATTTGGGAATCTATCTGCCAAGGGAAAGTCAGGAACTATATGAATAAAACTACAAAACACTTTCCACACAAATAAAGTCAGATCTAAACAATTGGGAAAATAACAAAGTGCTCTTGGATATAATAAAGATGACAATACTACATAAACTAATCTATTTATTTAGTGCTATACTAATCAAACTCCCAAGAAACTATTTTATTGACCTAGGAAAAAAAAAAAACAACAAAATTCATCTGGAAGAACAAAATGTCAAGAATTTCAAGGGAATTAATGAAAAAATACAAATGAAGGTGGTCTAGCTGTACCAGATCTAAAACTATATTACGAAGCAGCAGTCATCAAAATCATTTGATATTGGTTAAGAAATAGACTAGTTGATCAGTGGAATAGATTAGGTTCACAGGACAAAATAGTCAATGACTATAGTAATCTAGTGTTTGAGAAACCCAAAGACCCCAGCTTTGAGGATAAGAATTCACTATTTGACAAAAACTGCTGGGAAATTGGAAACTATTGTCATTGACCCACACTTAACACCATATATCAAAATAAAGGCTAAATGGATTCATGATCTAGACATAAAGAATGATATTATAAACAAATTAGAAGAACATAGGATAGTTAACCTCTCAGATCTATGGAAGAGGAAGGAATTTATGACCAAAGAAGAATTGAAGATCATTATTGATCCCAAAATAAGTAATTTTGATTATATTAAGCTAAAAAGTTTTTGTACAATAAAAACTAATGCAGACAAGATTAGAAGGGAAGTAATAAACTGGGAAAACATTTTTACAATCAAAGGTTCTGATAAAGGTCTCATTTCTAAAATATAGATTTGACTCACATTTATAAGAATTGAAGACATTCTCTAATTAATAAGGATACGAACAGACATTTTCAGATGAAGAAATTAAAACTATTTCTAATCATATGAGAAGGTGCTCTAAATCACTATTGATCAGAGAAATGCAAATTAAGACAACTCTGAGATACCACTACATAAGTCAGATTGGCTAAGATGACAGGAAAAGTTAATGATGAATGTTGGAGGGGATGTGGGAAAACTGGGACACTGAAACATTGTTGGTGAAACTATGAATAAATGTAACCAATCTGGAGAGCAATTTGGAACTATGCTCAAAAAGTTATCAAACTGTGGATATCCTTTGATCCAGCACTGGGCTTGTATCCCAAAGAGATCTTAAAGGAGGAAAAGGGACCCACATGTGCAAAAATGTTTGTGGCAGCTCTTTTTGCAGTGGCTAGAAACTAGAAACTAATGGATGCCCATCAGTTGGAGAATGGTTGAATAAATTATGGTATATGAATGTTATGGAATATTATTGTTCCATAAGAAACGACCAGCAGGATGATTTCAGAGAGGTCTGGAGAGACTTACATGAATTGATGCTGAATGAAATGAGCAGAACATGGCAACAATATTATATGATGATCAATTCTGATTGACATGGCTCTCTTCAACAATGAGCTGATTCAACCCAGTTCCAATTGTTCGGTGATGAAGAGAGTTACACCCAGAGAGAGGACTGTGGCAACTGAGTGTGGTTCACAACATAGCATTTTCACTCTTTTTGTTGTTGTTTGCTTGCATTTCATTTTGCTTCTATCTTTTTTTTTTTTACTGGATTGACTTGATTTTTCTTGTGTAGCATGACAATTGTATAAATATGTATGCATATATTAAATTTAACATATATTTCTACTATGCTTAACATGTAATGGACTACTTGCCATCTAGGGGAGGGTATGGGAAGGGGGGGTGGGAATTGGAACACAATGTTTTACAAGAACTAATGTTGAAGAATTGTCCATGCATATGTTTTGAACAATAAAAAGTTTGTCTATGCATATGTTTTGAACAATAAAAAGCTTTAATAAAGAAAATAAAGAAAAAAATCACTGTTAAATAATTATCTGATGAATTAGTGCTATGGAGTACAATAAACTAAATCCTACAAGAAAAAGGAAGGGAAAGGGGAAGGGAAGAGAAAAAGAAAAGAAAGAAATAGAAAAGTAAAGAAAAGAACAAGACTTATTATCAAGCATTCTCACCTACGCATTTGAAAGTTGATTAGTTGGGGTTCAGGATATAGCCTAAATGATTGTGGAGGTGGAAAGATCTAGATTGGTCACTCAGTTCAAGCTCTTACCTATCACAATGCATATGGCACATTGAAAAAAAAAACACTTAACTTGGCAGCTAGATATGAAAGACTGGGTTCAAATCTCTTCTCTGCCAATTATTAGCCAAGTGGTCTTAAACTAGCTGTGCCTCTGAGTCTCATGTGTAAAATGGTAATTTGTATAATTTATAGTTATAATTACATAATAATTCCTTCTAGTCCAGGAAATGTGCAGTGCAAATTTAAATAATGCAACTACTTCTCAGGATTCATTATTTGTACTAATCAGAATTTAGTAGCACTTATCTTAATTGACCATTGTAAGGAAAATTACTTTACAAAGTGCAAAGCCCCATAGAGATGTGAATTGTCATTCTCCTTTTCCAAAGTTGTTGAATATATATCTATACTCTCTGTTATACCAATAACTGACTCTGAAGATATAATGTATGGCTAGATTAATTTTCAACCAAAGAAATGGCAATCACGCAAATGAAACTTTTATTAATTTAGAAACCATTTGGGAAACCACATAGCTTCATGATACACCAAAGGACATGTGAAATATTTTCCTCAATATCCACAGCACTAAAAAAAATAAAATAAAATCTAGGTTAAGAAAGGCTAAAAAACAGTACTTCAGCATAAGTGTCCCATCCACTGAGTTTGATATCCAGTGGCCATGAAATAATCCAATCTATATCAAAATACATATTAAAAAAAACAATTTCACTTGAAACAAACACAAATCTTTTGGATTCTTCCACATGGAAGGACTGCTAACTTTCACAGTGATGACAGACTTCCTTGGAAATTTTTTTCCTAAGGTATCAGTGGGATAGATGGGAATTCTGTGACAAATAGGCAGCATCTTTTTTCACATGAATGCTTCCCCTGAACAAATATTCTATTTACACAGATGTACAAAGGACAAACACCTTACTAAAAGGACAAAACAGGACAGCACATTCCAATATAACATAAGCAGAATTATTTTTTACTGCATTGAGGCGTACATGACTCACATGCAAAGAAAGCAGTAGGAGAGCTTTCTGGAGAAGTTTTCATCATTATGGATTGGGGAAGGATCACTGAAAAATTAAATTCTACCCTAAGCCTCTAACTAGGTTCTGGTTCCATTAATAAATGAGGCTTCATAGTCCTGTGGAAGAAAAAACACTGGATTTGAAATTAGGAGACCTGGGTGTGAATCCTTCTATCTTATAACAGAGTAGCCTAGAATGAATTACTTCCCTAAGATTGACTTCAGTTTCCATATCTGTAAAATGAGGAAACAATCTCAAAGATATATTCTAATACTTATATTTTTATTCACAAACTTGGGTTCTTGCAGTAAATTTTTTGAAAATTCATATCCTTTCATTTTGCAAATGTGACCCATTTAAGCCAGATTCATTGATTTGGGGCTTGGGCTTTATTTTTTTTTTAGACCAGTGAACACCTAGTCAATATAACTTGCATTTATAATAACACAATCAAAATCAGTGTCATTTATTGAATATAAGTCAGAATCACAAAGTGTTGGAGCTAGGTTGAATCTTAGAGTCTAATTCAGTGTTTTGTTACAACAACCAGGAAACCAAGGGTTATAGAAATAGAGACTTGCTCGAGATTACACTAGCAGCAGAATTGGACTCAGAATCTGGTTATCTTGTTTCTTGGACACTGTCTATTCTCCCAACAAGATATTTGACTTGCAATGGACCCACACAAGGTAAATTCAAATGATGAATGACTTAGGTGATAACCCCACTAAAGTAGGTCATGCAAGGAGCAATCTGTTGGTAACCCAAATGTCCACCAAATGAGTTTATACATAATGATGGACATTGCCTTTGAGAATTTTTAAAGTCAGGTCTTTGGGAATAACTGAAAATCCAGGATTGGGTTTTCTAGTTCTTATCTTGGACATGTGATTTATAGAGGAGAGAAAATGGGAGTATCCCAATGCATCTTAAATTTGCCTGGTAATCTTTATATCATTATTTAACACTTGAATGTTCTCAAATGAATGATTCTGCAAACATCTGGCACGCCAAGCCCTTCTCTCCAATGTCTCCTCATCAATGGCTCTTGGTATGTTAGAAGTTTGATGACAAATAAGAAATTCATTCCATTGATACTTTACAAATGGGGGATTATGGTGGAAGGTAGGTTGAGAGTGGAAATCAAAATAGCAAGCCATTGGTTCAAAGCTTGCTTAAGTTAATTTTTTTTTTACTCTACTCATGGTGTGGAGGAGGGAAATTAAGTTCCTGTCTTTAATCTTTCTGTTTTATGGAACATACTATGTTCTTAGCTTTTATGGTGCGTAGTGAAAAGTTTTTCCTTATTCCAAATGGAATCTTTCACTAATCACTCATCCAAGAGTAAAAGGTGACAAAGTTATCAACATTAAACTTGCTGGTTTCTTTGATCATTATAGACTACTCTTCCAAATGGAAATGTTGGACTAGTGTGGTATCAAAGTAAAAGTAAGTAAATTTAAAATTTACTAATTTACCAATAGATTAAACCAAACTCTTTGGTGAGGGAAGGAGGATGAGAAAAGGAGATGAATTGATTCATAGATAAAGAGCTAAAAGGACCTTAGTGGCCACAAAGTCTAACCTCTCTCATTTTACAGATGAGGAAAGTGAGTTAGCCTTACAGATGGAAAGGAACTTGCCCAGGGTCACATAGGTGGTAAGCAGTAAAGGTGGGATTTGTACCTAGCTTTTTAAACTAAAATGCAGTTCCTTTTCTGCTCCATCATTTTGCCTCTTAAATATAATAATGCTTTCACATTATTCAAATGATGAAGGGCAGAGACATCCCTGGAGTAGGGGCAGGCAAGGATTCTGGAAGTTCTCCAGTTCTTCCTGCCAGGCTTCCCTTCCCACTGCCACAGCATTCCTCTAATTCATTATAAGATCTAGAGTTAGAAAGTATCGCAGAGATCATCTAGTCTAATTTTCTCCATCTGTCGATGAAAAAGATGAAGCTCATAGGAATGAAGACCAAGGCAACATGTATCAAAGCTGTTATTCTAGTCTAGGTCTCCTGACTCCAAAACCAATTCCTTCCCAACTCACCTAAGATGCCTCGATATATCACATAAGAAAATGAAGCACTATCCCTTAAGACCTTATAGGGAAAATCCCAAATTCCAGTTTAGCAGCAAGTGGGGATGGGAAGAGTAAATCCATACCCTTTGCCCTTTTCCCTGTCTTGGTCTTGATTGAAGTCATGCTACTGAGACCAATGCTGCCCCCAAAGAGAATGGGATACTCTCTGACTCTGAGGTGACCCAAGTTCCCTTCACAGCTATCAGCCCAATAAATAAGAGGCTTGCTGAAAAATGACCAGCGTGGTTAAAAACCTGCCCAATCTCAGCCTCCAAATCCCAATAATGGAGTTCAATTTGGCCGATGGAGGCAGTAATCATTCTCTGTGTCAAGAGAGCTATTGTAGCCAGATGATGGGTATAAATCTCTTCTCAGCAGTCGGTTGACAATGTTGATCACCACCTTCTTGTATTGTTGACGCAGCAATGAATACACAAAAGGGTCCAAGGCAGCCTTACTGTAGGTGAGGCACTTGCTTATTACTCCCCAGTAGTTGTTGATTGTAATGAATGGAAGGAGTTCCACCAGCCTGTTGTAAAAAAAAAAAAAAATGGAAGAGTCTAATATGATAATCAAACTTATTTAAAGAGTTCAACCTCCAGATATCCTAGATCAAGAGTAGTAATCCTTGAGTCACTAGAAGAACTCAATTCAAGCCCCAAATCTGCAAACTAGTATTGGTATGACAGAAGATTAATCTGAGCCTTAGTTTACTCATCTATAAAATGAAGATAATATTCGAATTTATCTCACAGGATTGTGGTGAAAGCAATTTATTAATCAAAAAGATTTCCAGAAATGTGAGCTGTGAATATTTTTTCTTTTTATTTTTCTTTAGTATTTTATATATAAACATTTTTATATTCATTTTTAAAACTTTGAGTTCCAGATTCTCTCCCTTTCTTCCTCCTCCTACCTCCTCATTAAGAAGGCAAGTAATTCAATATATATTATGCATGTGTACTCATGAAAAACATTTCCAGAATAGTCATGTTATAAAAGAGAACATAGATTAAAAAAAATCCTTAAGAGAAAGAAAGTAAAAAACAAAACAAAACAAAACAAAACATAACAAACAAACAAAAAAAACAGTATGCTTCAATCTGCATTAGATACCAACTTTTCTCTGAGTGTGGATGGCATTTTTCATCATAATTCTTTCAGAGTTGTCTTGGATCATTGTATTGCTGAGAATAATGTCATTCACAGATGATCATCCTTTCCTTCTCTCTCCTCTTCTCATCCCAGGTATCATTTCTATATAAGCTCCATTTATGATGTCAGCAAAATGTTGTCGTATTTATTTATTTATTTTAATTATAGGACCTCAGACACAAAAGTTTCCTCTGGGAGGTTAGTAATTTTAAATATGAAGAAATGATTAAAAATGAAGAAAGGTTCTGAGAAGAGAAAAGCCAGTCTCACTAAACTATACACAGTCAGCCAGAACTCCTTGACCCAAAATATTCTTATTAGAATATCTTTACATAAACTGATTTCTTGTATTTCCTTCCTCAGTCAAGATTCTTTGTTCAAGAAGTTGAAGAAATGGAAGTTTTGGTGAATTGGGAATCATTTCAAAGGACTGCTAACTGCCCAAGATAGGCAGAATTAGGTAGAGTGTCAATAAAGGCTTGATATAGTCATAAGTAATAGAATCAGAAGACAAAGATTCTAGTCCTAATCCCCTTACTAAATCACTGTGTGATTTTGAGCAAATGGTCTCAGTTTCTTCATCTGGAAAATGAAGGGGTTGAATTCAATCACTACTAAGATTCCTCTTACCTCTCACATTCTGTGTTCTATATACACAGACTAAGGAAATTGGCTTTTAAAATAGTTCCTCAGCTTGAAGTAAAGAGAAATCAGGCATGATAATAACCATGGAAAAAATTCATCCCTCCAAGGAGCTTAATGAAGCCTTTACAGATACAACATCCTCTTGCTAAGGTAGGAAGCAAGTATCATTATCTTCATTTTACGCACAGAGAAACCAATTGGTAATTTCCATAACTTAATACAGCCAAATCCCTCTTTTAAGTCTTTAAGGAATAATTATTTATAAATCTGTGACATTTTCAAAATGTTGAACACTGATAAGTTGTAACTGATGAGAGGATTTTGGTGAGCTATGACTTGTCATAAGGCATGGGGATTACAGTGAGGGATAAGATTTTAATAGAAATCAAAGTCTCCTTAAAGAATTCAAGTTGAAAAACACAAAAAGGATGCACTTCACTCATTTAATCAGTAGAAAATACCTAGAATGATCTTCCCAGAATTTCATAAAATGATAATGGATGTTTAGGACATAGAATAATAGCACACAGAACATAAAATGCTATAGCTGAAAGGGATCTTAGAACATGGAATTTAAGAATATAAAATACAGAATGTTAGGCTTAGAAGAGAATTTCAAATAGAAAACACAGGGTTTTAAAGTTGTAATTTAAAAAAAAAAACCTTTGGTAATTATTTCATCAAAAGCTCTAGATTTTAGAGATAGGAAAATTGAAGCTCAGAGAAGAAATGAGTTGTTTAAAATCACAAGGCCAGTTCGTGGCAGAAGTGGAGATAGAAATAAGTAAAGTTTACATAGTGTCTACTATGTGTTAAGCACATTATAAATTCTATATCATTTAATCCACGCAACAATCCAGAGATGCAGGTAGTATTATTATCTCCATTTTACAGATGGTGAAACTGAGACAAACAGGAGTTATGTGACTTTTTCCTCGCTTTCTCTTCCTCTACCATTGCTGGCTAGTAAGGGTCGGGGGCTGGATTTACTGTCAGGTCTTCCTGACCCCAGGCCCAGTGCTCTAACCACAAAGCAACTTCTGACTTCTAGCTCAATGAAGAAATATTTGTGTATTCTTAGATTAGGCAATAGAATACTGGAACTGGTGTCAGGAAGATCTGAATTCAAATTCTGATTCATATACTTACTAGCTCTGTGAAATTAGACAAATCACTTCCTCATCTGCAAAATGGGAACAATAATAGCATTCCAGGGTTGTTGTGAGGATCAACTCTGATTATATTTGTAATAGGGCTTTACCAACCTTAAATTGCTATGATAAATGCTAGTCTATTATTACTCTTATGAGGATAATGGGGACAGTGTCATAGTTTAAAAGCTATAGCGTTATAAGGTATCTTAGACATCATTTAGTTTTTTTAAGTATGGGATATTTGAAAGACACTTAGGCCTGAAATCAGGAAAAACAACTCTGAAGTTCAAATTATCCACTTGTAAGTTGGGGAAAATAATTCTCCTATCGACTGCCTCTCAGGACTGTGAAAACTAAATGAGTAAAAGCATATTGTTTTTCAATCATTCAGTTGTGTCCAATCCATGTGACCCATGGACTGGGCCAAGGGTTTTCTTGGCAAAGATACTGGAATGGTTAGACATTTCCCTTAGTAGTGTGTCTCCATTTTACAGATGAGGAACTGAGGCAAATAATTATTAAGTGACTTGCCCAGGATCACACAGCTAAGTAAGTGATTTGAATTCAGGTTTTCCTAGCTCTAGATCCAGTACTGTATTCACTGCATCCCCTAAGTGCCCCTCTAAGGCCCAATGTATTTTTAAAACTCTAACTTTCTATATAAATATTCAGTTTTAATGTAACAAATAAGGAAAATGAGCCTGAGAAACAGGAAATGGCTGGTCCAAAATACACAGGTCCTAAGTGGTAGAGCTAGAGCCTCTGACTTCATAACTAGTGCCTTTCTCACTTCATCATGTTGACTGATATTGCTTTTTAAATTTTAATGTTCAAAGTTGCATTTGTTGAATCTAGGAAAATCCCTAAAGAAGACATTCTTCAATTTTAAGCAAAGCTGAACAGCTTCCCTAAGTTCTCTCAGCTAGCACTATGCTGACTTGCAGGATTTTTAAAAATAAATCTTTTCTTGTCATTGAACAAGTTCACTCTGTGTGTGTGTGTGTGTGTGTGTGTGTGTGTGTGTGTCAATGCAGAAAGACAAATTTACAGAAGGATATAAGGAGCCAATTCCTAGTCAAAATCACACTGCAGTGATTTTCTTTTACTTCTACAAAGAAAATTAAAATACAAATTTAATAATTTTCTCCTAAATTGAACTCAGAGAAGCCCTAGATTTGAATCCTTGCTTTGTTACATTGGACAAAGAATGCCTTTCCTCTAGATCTTTCACTTCATGAAGAAGAATGGGTCATAATAACTGAACTACCTACCTCATGGATTTGGAAGTTAATAAATTATTTGCTTCAATTAAATATCTTACAAACTGGAAAGATGCAATGCAAATGTAAATTATTGTCATTATTTTTTGAGCAATGCCAGCAATACTGCAATAAATACCAAAAATTCTGAGGCAACTGCTTTCAAGGAGATGACAATGTGTTTTTAGGATGTTATTGTCATATCATATATATATATATACATATATATAATAAATATGTTAGTCATATTTCCCCATATATAAGCATATTCTAAAAGAATTAAACATAAATAATTAAAACAATGAACAAAGCTTATTTATTATTTCAAACCCAGGTCTAGAGCACAAAGATAATATGATTCTGCCCAAGCATTCATGAGAAAAGGACATTACAGTTTGCTCTGTTCCTATTAATCAAAAAAAAAAAGATTTTTTTTTTTTTTTTGCATTCCTGTTGCATGTGGAAAAGGCTGCAGATTCACACTATGAGGAGAAACACAGATCTGTATCTTGGTGGCATATGGTAATTAACAGACGCCCAAAAATGACTCACAGGCCCTTCATGTGCAGAATATTGATTAGTTAACATTTTGATTTTATCCTCCTCAGATAGAGACCTACTTTAGAATAGGGGAGGAGAATGGACTCACCCACTCAATAAGGGAGTTTTGAAAACTTTCTCTTTATTTTCTGTTTATCTCCCTACAGTACCCAAGGGAATAAAGCACAAGGCAAAATAGAAGAAATCAATGATCAAGGCTCTAGCCCTTATATCCTCTGATCTAGTCAGACCACATATGGAGGATTTTGTTTAGTTCTCAATACCCCATTTTTAAAGAATGACTTAGACAAAGTGAAAAAAAGCATTCAAAGAATAATAAGAACATTTGGAAAGTATGTCATTGAAGTATGGTTTGACCCAGCAAAAGATGTTGAACAAACCTTGAGAAGAAAAAAAAAAACTAAAGGAGAGACCATGATTCTTATTTTTTTATACAATATTTTAAAGTGAGCTGTCAAGTAGAAGACAAATTTGTTCTGTTGCAAGATATTCTTAATCTTTTGAGGATAGTGGACTCCTTTTGTCAAAGTCTATGGATCCATTTTCTTAGTAATGTTTTTAAACACTTAAAATAAAATACACGTGATTGCAAAGGAAATAAAACACATTGACATAAAGACATTAAAGACATTTCTTTTTCATCCAAATTAGTGGACTCCACAGATCTCTGGGTAAAAATTCCTTTCTAGAACTAGATATAATGTGTGGAAAGTTGATTGATATTTCTCCATTTGATATTTGGAAAATCTTCTAAACAATTAGATCTATCCAAAACTGGAATGGATCTTGCATATTCTACCCCTGGTCATCAGGCAGAAGTTGGACAAGCTCTGATGAAGATAATATTGAGGTGATTCTTGTTCAGGTTTGGTCAATCTGTCCATTATGTGATGACCATAATCATGTCATTTCATTCACTGTCGTCACAAGTGATCTCTAGGCTTTAAATTCCTCGTTTATAAAAGGGGAACAGTGATCATGGGCAATACATTTCTCTGGTCTTTGGAACTTAGTTTTCTCATCTAACTAATGAGGGGGATTAGAATAAATGATCTCTAGCCTCTAATAGATTTTGTTCTAAAATCTCTTCTAACTTTTGCAGTCTATGTTTTGTGTCCTAAAATCCCTGAATATACTTAATTATATTCACTGTGATGTATACTGGGGTCTCTTACAATTCTAACTCTCTTTTCTAGAGTCCCTTAAAGTTGAGATTCTGTGTTTAGTTTCTAAAAGTACCTTCCAGACTAATATTCTGTGTTCTTTGTTGCCTTCCAACTCTAACATTCTACGAATCAGTGTTTGCTATCTTCCAAGTTTGTTCACTTAGAAAGAAACTTTAACATTACGTGACGGGCAGCCATCCCTGGCTGAGAACTACATCCAGGTTTCAGAGCTCAGAAGCGAAGCCATACTTCCAGGGCAGCAAGCAATCAGCAAAGTCTCACCTGGTGATGACGTAAGGAGCAAAGCAGAGGACGAAGGAGCCTATAAAGATGCTGATTTTCTTGGTAGCCCTCTGCCTCCGCCGCTTCTGCTCATTAAGGCAGCGCTGTCTCACACTGCAAGACAAAGGGCAAAGTTCTTCCGTTAAATGCAGAATCAGGGGCGGGGCGTGGGGGATTTGGAGAGCAGAGTAGGCTATTTGGAGTAGGCTTGGCCAGACAGTGAAAAGGCAGGTAGTAAGCCTTGGGGGAAAACTTACAATTCTCGCCTGCTCTTTGCTGTCCAATAACTTCATAGAGTCCTGCTCCTGTAGTCCTTTAGGAAATTAAGCAAGGGGAGGGGAGTGGGCCTAGAGGGGAGAAAAAGCCAGGATATCCGCCACAAAGTCAGGCTCTGGGGTCCTCCGTGAGTACCACGCTAAGGGTTCTGGGATTACCAAATGAGTCAACCAGGTTCCCAAGGGTGGCGCTTGCAATCTGGACAAAAGTACTTTAGTCTGAGATGCCAGAGAGTAGGCACTGAATGGCTCGCGCATTTATCCCTTAGCGCATAGGCTATTGTGGCTCAAAGATACACACACGGACACAAATTTACGCTCAAACATATACAAACGCTCTCATGTGTGCATAAAGTCACGCTCACACATTTATGAATACAGATACATTTATACACATACACAAGGTATCCAGATTCTTGGAAATGCATACTCATTCGTCCCTCGAAGACCCACCCCCTCACCACCTCCTCACCACCCCCTCACCCCCCCCCTTCCCGGTAACACAAAAAAGCTCACAGACACAATTCACCTTTACCCATAGATCCATCGCACACAAACACACATTCACTATCAGAAACACAGTCCCGCACTCACATACCTCACCATTTACACGTACTCATGAGTATGTGTAAGAGCTTGGGCTGATACCCACTTATTTTCTGGCAACCATTTGTACACAAAAATGAGGGTTGAAAGGAAATTATTGGATGGCGTGTGCATGTCTGTGAATGCAACAAGGCTGTAAGCAACATCGTTGAATGTGGCTCCGCCTGAACGCTAACTGGGAGTCCTCCTTCCTGCTCTCTCCAGGCAAACAAATAAATAAACAAATAAGCAAATAAACAAACAAAGAAATAAGAAAGCAAGCAGATAAACAGATAGATACATAAATGAATAAGTAAATAAACAGATAAATAAATAAGGAAGCAGAGTTTAAGCCATTTCCCACTGATAACAGACTAGGCATGAATTATTATTCCCACTTTACAAAAGAGAAAACTGTGATCTACACACTTGGGCTCACTGCCCTGCTTAAAAGACCGAAGTCTTTTCCTGGCTGCTTGCCAGAGACAGCATTTTTGTCTGTGAGTGTGACCTTGATAAAGAAAAGTGTCAAAACTGTAGGAGATCTTAGAGATCCCAAACTTATTCCAGCCTCTCATTTTACAAAAGTCAATACTGAGCCCCGGTTTGGGGAGGAGATCTGAGCAAGGTGATTCACGGGTAGGGTCTTGTCAATGACCCTTTCTCCCCTCAGCCCCGCCGGTTACCTGGGATGAATATCGACCAGCAGAACGAGGGTCTGCATGGTGATGACGTCGATCCTCCGGCAGTGGAAGCGGGCCACGCGCAGCACCTTCAGGTAGGTGAAACAGAGCACCACGAGAGATAGCGCGAAGCTGGCGGCGTGGAAGGCCACCGTGAAGGCGGCAAAGCGCCTCCTCTCCGCCTCCACCCGCAGGTACAGCGTGCAGGACGCGTAGGTACCGTTGTAGCCGAGCCAGGAGCAGGCGAGCGCGGCCAGCGGGAAGGCGAGCGAGTGCAGCCAGGCGTAGGCCAGCAGCAGCGCAGCATCGCGGCCACGCACCTTGCTCGCATAGCTCAACGGGAACACCACAGCCACCCACTTGTCCAGGCTGAGCGCAGCCATGCTCAGCATGGCGTTGGACGCCAGCAAAGTTTCCAAGAAGCCCGCCGCCTGGCACGCGCAGTCCCCTACGGGCTGCTGGCGCCACAGGAGACCCAGAAGAGTAAAGGGCATGTTCAGGACGGTCAACAGCAGGTTGCACAGAGACAGATTGACCAGGAAGAGCCCGGGCACTTGCTGGCGGAGCTCGGAGCTGGAGAGAAAACATAATAGCACCAGCAGATTGGACAGAAGCGAGACGACTAGGACTGAGCCGAGAAGGAGCGCCAGGAGGGCTTCAGCCAAGTCCATTGCTCTACGGACTTACCCTGGGTCCCATGGCCAGGAAGAGATACGACTGCAAGCTGTTTGAGTCTGAGCGAGCGAAGCTCAAGCTCGGTTTAGGTTCTAGGAGCTGAAAGAGGAGGCAATGCGCACGCTGTCCAGGGTGCTGAAAGGTGCTTCTCTACGCACTGGGTACTGGAACCCACTGGCCGAACCATCTTCAGCAGAACCCACTCGAACACCGACTGCTTCCCGGTATGTAAATCACCTCGCAATCTCTGGAGCTGAATCTTTTCTCTCCTCTCTACGTCTCAACTGAAATAGAGAGTCGTACCTCTGCTCACTCGCCTGCTGGTGCTGAGCGCGTCTTCCTCAGCCAGTTGGGTCCCCAGAAATTGTCACACCTTCACTGAGGCGGCCAGCGGTGACTCATGCGCAGAAAAGACTGGGAGAGAGAATTAGTGCAAGCTACATAGCAAAGAACTCACTTCTCTGGTTGGGACAACAATCAAGAGGGGGAAAGAGGATGTGATGGAGGGAGCGCTGGAAGAAGGAAGAGGGGAAAGGAAGAATACAGAAAAGGAAGGAGAGAGAGAGAGAGAGAGAGAGAGAGAGAGAGAGAGAGAGAGAGAGAGAGAGAGAGAGAGAGAGAGAGAGGGAGGGAGTCAAAAGAACTGATTTCTAAGGTCTCATACATACACGAAATTCTCCAATTCTTTAATTCAGAGAGGTTGGAGAGAAAAAAGGAGGGTGGGAGAAGGCATAATCAACTCAAATGCTATGCAAGATGAAACAACATATTGGTGAGTCCATTTAAATTAGTTAAAAACATGACTTTCCTTTGGGTTTATAGCATTTTTTCTTCCTACTTCATTTGTTTATTTTAAATAAATAGTGCCACCACTACTCTCCTTAGACAGGTAGAGGAAACAGAGAAGTGGTGAAATCAACTTTTATTGAAGGTTGTAAAACTGAAGGTGATACTTACTGAAAGCACGCACAACTTGATTAAAAGCATTAGATTTTTCAAACTCCCAATTTGCAAAACAAACCAGACATAAAATGCCAAAGAATTAAAGTTTGTCTTTTGGGAATAATTTTTATTTACATGTTTTTCATTGGACAAAAATAAATAGATAAAATAAACAGAAATATCACCTTGCCTTGCTCCTTCCTGAGCTCACCAGCAACAACAACAACTCCCCAAAAAACAATTTTCCCTTTTCTGAACTTCCATAACCCTTTATTTATACCTTTATTATGGCATTTATCCTATTCTGACTGAAAATTATTTGTTTTCCTGTCTTATTATTGAAACCAGATTCTAAATTCTTTGAGGATAAGGTCTATATCTTCAAACATCTCAGTTAAATCTTAGTCATCAATACCATTCCCCATCACACATATTATTCCATATACATATAGGGAAGACACACATTGAGGAATATTAGAAAGGGTACTTTACTGGAAACAGGAGATCTGAATCTAGCATGGGCTCTGTTTTTAATTCAATTAACTTCCTCCTCTGAAAATATTGAACTCTATGATCTACATAGTTGCTACTAGGATAGGAAGAGGGAGGAGGAGAAGAGAGAGAGTCGGAGGAAGAAAGACAGGGAAAGGGGTGAAGGAAAGGGAAGAGAAGAGGGGAGAGACAGAGACAGAGAGAAAGAAATTGAGAGAGACAGAAAGAGAGAGCGAGAAAGAGAGAGAATAAATATTTATATTTACAACCCTGCAGAACCACAGAATCACATAACTTTAGAGTTGAAAGGGACTTCAGTGGCCATCTATTCCAACTGAAAAATAATTCCCATTGCAACATATCTGACTAATGATCATCCAGTCTTTGCTTGATGACATCCAAAGAAATGGATCCCATCCCACTTTGAGAAAATATATCCCACTTTAAGAAATCTTTTATTATCACAAAGTTGTTTTTCCCTTTTCAACAAATCTAAATTTGCCTCTGTGAAAATTATGCTTATTGCCAGTTGAAGTTAAAGAGAGAACATCTAATCCTTCTAAGTTATAACTTTTAAAAAATATTTGAAGAAAGCAAATTGAAACAAGGCAAATCTAAAGAACAATGTATACAATAACAACAGTACTGTAAAGGGAAAAAAAACTTTAAGATATGTGGTTTCAATGACCAACCATAATTCCAAAAGATTACTAATAACTTATTACCTACTTCCTAGCAAAATAAGTGATGAACTCAAGATGTAGATAGAGATATACAGTTTTCTTTCCAGAGAGGTACAAGCAGAATGGTGAAAAGCTTTGTTTTGTTTGATAATAGATATGTGATTTTAAAAAAAAGTTTTCTTTTTCATTTTTCCATTGGGAGGAATAGCAATAAGGTTACTGCATTTCTTAAAAAAGAAGAAAGTAGGGTCATTGAAGTACATTTTTGAATACCTAGAGGAGAACAGAAGAAAGGTCAGTAAGAAACACAACCAGGACAGTTTTGAAATTAACATGCTGATACATAAAGGGAACTGAACCAAATACATAAGAATAAGAGTCATTCTCTGACAAATAATCAAAGAATATGAACAATTTTCAGAGAAAGAAATCAAAGCTATCATTAGTTATATAAAACATTTGAAATCACTAATAATTAAAGAAATGCAAATTGAAATAACTCGGAGGTATTATCTCATACCCAAGGGATTGGCTAAGATGACAGAAAAGAAGAAATTCTGGAAGGAATATGGGAAAGTAAGTATGCTAGTGCACTGTTGGTAAAGCTGTGAACTGGGTCAAATAATCTGGAAAGCAATTTGGAACTATGCCCAAAAGCTATTAGACTGTGTGTACCTTTGACCTAGCATTACTGCTACTAAATCTACATCCTAAAGTGATCAAGGAAAAAGAAGGACTTATATGTATAAAATGTTTATAGCAGCTCTTTTTGTGGTGGCGAAGAGTTGGAAACCGAGAGAAAGGCTATCAATTGAGGAATGGCTGAATAAGAGTATTATAGAATATTATGAAATATTATTGTATTATAAGAAATAATGAAGAGGATAATTCCAGAAAAAACTGGTAAGATATATTCAACTGATGCAAAATGAAATTAGTAGGACCAGAAGAACAATCTGCAAAGGAAAGGAAATATTTAAAAATAACTATGAAAGACTTAATGATTGATTAACACAGTGACCTACTATAGTTCCAAAAAGATTCCTAAGGAAAAATACTATCCATTTCCACATAGAGAGCTGAAAACACAAAGAGAAGATTAAAGTATAAAGTTTTTCTTTCTTGCTTTCTCTTTCTTGTTCTCCCTCCCAGAACATGACTAATGGAGAAATTTGTTTTTCATTACTTCATATTTGTAATTGGTTCATATTTCTTGCCTTCTCAATTGGTGGGAGACAAAGTGGGGGAAGGAGAAAATTTGGAATTGTAAATAAATTCAATTACAAAAAGAAAATAACATGTTGAAATTAGTATATATTTTTTCAAAAGCAAAGTTTTCAGAATCCAGATTTGATGTTTCATATTCACTCTTTTTTCTGCTCTATTTTGTATATGGAAATGTCAATCTTATTTGAATTCAATTATCCTCAGATTTTAAAAAAACGAAAAGAAACTATCATGTTCCATTTTTCTCTGAGCTAAATACCCCCAGTTTCCCAAATCAGTTCCCATATGGCATAGTCAAAAAGGCCTTCTTTATTCTATTCTTTTCTATGGACACATCTACTTGTCAATTTCCATTGTAAAATGTAAATAGAATAAAATTTTACAAATGTGACATAATCAGAATAATGCAAGAGTACTATTATTTCCATATTTCTCAAGCCATCCCACTCTAAATGTAGCTTGAGATCACATCTTTTTTGACTGTCATAATAAACTCAACTCAATGGGTCATGATCCAATAGACATTCTTCCATTTTTAATCCATAGGTTATACATCCAAAAGAAATGTATGTAAATTCACACACACACACACACACACACACACACACACACTCATAGCTACACATATATATGTGTATATATTACATGGATTGTATTTTTATATTGCATATGTGAGCATACATCATACACATATATAAGTGTATGTTACACACAAATTATTTATGTGTATATGACAGATCATTGAGGTATATATTATTCTATTCTATTTATATATTCCTGAAAATAAAAAAAATTGAGAAAATAAAAATAAATATCAGATTAAAGGTAAGACTCATAGGTTTATGATACAACTGAGGATCAGCTTGCTGGAGCTATCATGACAGAGTGGAAAGTATGCTGAATTTGAATTCAGAGCATCTTGTTTCAATCCTGGTTATGCTATTTACTATCTTTGTAATCTCTGGCAGGTTACTTAACCTCTCTCAGCCTTAATTTGTTATATATGAAATGAGGGAGTAGAGCTAGACAATCTCTTCCAGCTCTAAATCTTTGATTGTATAAAATGACCCAAAGTTAGACAGTTAGTGACAGAGCCAAGATTCAAAATCTTACTCCAAATAAAGTGCTCTTATAGAAAATAGCAGAACTTTTTTTTCCATTCTTTATAGCTGAATTAGCAGATCTTCTCTACATATAATTAACAACCTGAAAATAAATAGGCAGTCAATTCAACTGTGTAGCATGTGATATGCAAGCTGTGAGCTATGACTAGAGTGATACCTTCTAAATCAGCAGAAATTTCTAAGTTATCATTAAGGAAAGAATTTATAAAATCATTCTAGCTCATCATAAGTTTCATTCTGGAAAGTTCTGAGTATTATAAAGATGGATATAATCTTGAGGGTGGGTTTGACTCAAGCCTAGAGAAAGTAGTGTATGGAGAATGCAGCTTCCTTGACAGGAAGGTCTGGAGAAGTCAGGTTTAGGGTCACCTATTGGGCAAAGAAGAAGTACATGGTAGATCTGAGCTAGCAAAAACACATTATCAATGAGAAATTCTATTAGTATCATAAAATAATGGTGTCATACAAATATAAATGGGGATCATTATACAATACATGGGGATCCCTGCAAACTGTAAATTGACTTAAATACACACATTAATATTATGTCCCATTATATTTTTATTTATTTAGCTAAATAGTTCCTAATTACATTTTAATCTGTTTCAGGTCATATTCAGGAGTGTTATGGTAGCATACAGGCCACTAATACTTCTGGCATAAAGTAAAGCATCAGAAAGATATATGACCACAAAAAAGATAGACTAGTTACTTAGTAATTATGAATGATTACTCAGGCACATGTTCTAGAAGTACAGACACAATGTGGAAGAAGATCTCAATATGTAAAATGAACCCCCTATGGATGGTTTATGGGAAGACATAGTACTACATAGGTTGGACAGATCTTGAGTCCGGGCTAGTTTTCTGAAATATCTCTCTATAGTTTGTAGTCTGAGCTTCAGCTCACACACACTGGAATCTGCTCATTTCAAGTCCTCTCAGCCCTTAAATACCTTAGGACAATTACATCACTACAGCACACTGAGCATGTACCAACTGTAGAACCATTACATCACATTAAGTACTAAGTATATGTGAACTAGAGAACCATTATATCATCAGTCACACTAAGTAAACACCTTGCTGTAAGTATCCTTGCTTCAAGTAGAACACAGGTGGTCATGCCTTCCTTGACTTCTCAGAAAAAGGTGTGAACACCAAGGGAAATGGGGAACCAAACCAGATATTGTCAGCGGGATTTCCTCTGGGCTAAAGGGTCTTATAACTTACCCAGAGTTCCCCCACTATTTTCAGCCCTCTACACAGACCCAGATTATGGGTCTACATCACTATAGGGAGTAGCAGCATTATAAGACTGCTGAGGTACTAAAAGAACCCTCCATAGACCTTTTTCCTGAAAGAAGAACAATGATTGTGTGAAAGAATGAAAACTCATTTATCAAATATTTCATTTTTGTTGTTCAATCAGGCCTGATTTTCTGAATTTGGAGTTTTCTTGGCAAAGATACTGGAATGGTTTGCTATTTTCTTTTATAGATAGAGACAAACAGGGTTATATATAATATATAAATATTATAAATATCTGAGGTAGGATTTGAACTCAGTATGATGAATCTTCCTGACTGTAGGCTTAGAACTCCATCCACTGTATTACTTAGTTATATGCAAATCATTGTGCTAAGTGTTGAGGTTAATGGAAAAGCATGGATCCATTTAAAGACAACTTTCACTAGAACTATTATCATAAATTACTTTTATTTGCAAGTCACCCAGCTGGGGCCTGCATCTTCATTTAACATTCATCCTCAAGAACACAGTATACCAATTCTGTTTATTTATAGCGTGGCCATACTATTGACATGGACTTTTTTTTTCAGGAGTCGTATGGTAGAATCATTGAGTGCTTTTTACAAAATTGATGAAAACCTATTTAAATCTCAGATAAAAATATCTTAATAATTCAAGTATTCCTTCATGCTTTGGATAATAAAAAGAGAAGAGAGAGTTGTGTGCTCAAAGACTGGAAAACAAATAGATTTGACCTTGTATTCCACTTAATGGAAAATTTGAGTTTTTTTGGTGTATTGTTATTAATGTTTTTAAAATAGAATTATAGGATATGAGAACTAAAAGAAACCCAGAATGTGAGAATAGAAAGGAAAGAGAGTATAGAATGTTAAAGTTGGAAGGGACTTTTAGAGAGAATCTCAATTTTATTTGCATATATTTGTTTCCTCCAAAACAATATAAGCTGTTTGGAGGGGGGCAATGTACAGCTTTTATCTTTCTTTTTCCTTCACCTAACTCAGTACCTTGTATATTGTAAATTCACAATAAATGTTGGACAAATTGAATTAATTGCTCAGTACTAATAACTAGAGATATTGAACAACATTTTATGTCAGATATGGCATCTGTGCTAGACCTTGAAATAAAATCAGGATTATGTGAGACAGAGATGAGGAGACATAGGAATGGAGGGATAGCTCATACAAATTAACAGATGTGACTGAGTTCAGGGAATAGCTAGCTATTTGGTTTGAATAAAAAGAAGATTCTAGTAAGGTGAATAATGAGAAATTAGACAGAACTGGCTTGGAACCTAGGCAACATAATTCTTTTCCTAGTCTATTATTTTTTTTTCAGTATTCCCTATTAATTCTTTACTAAGTATCTCCTTAAGGACTGCAGTTCCCATTAAATGAGGAAAAGGAACTGAAAAGGTAAATGTGTTGATTTTTCTGCTTCCTCAAGCTTAACCAGAGAGCTGCATATGTGAGTCACCTCATGCTGCAAAGGAAACAAATTCAAGATGTAATTGCTTCTGCAAAGGTCAGGACATTATAAAATACCCCCAAACAGCTCTCTAAAGCCTCAGCTATTGTAGCTGAGTAGATTGCAATAAATGGAGACAAGATTGTATTGAAAACCCGGGGATAGAATTGAATATCCTATAATTTCAGAGAGATTCAGAGAATATTGGAACATCTTTGTCTTTCTCTGATTCAGTCATCGGGAAAATGTTCTGCAGTGTTCTTACTGCTTCAGTTCATTAGATTCTCCTTTTTTCCCCAAGAAAAAGATGTTGGTTCATAATTTAGTTACTATTAAGCTTTTGCTTAGGGTTCAGGAACAATGTTTTTCTGGAAAAGGGAGGTAGATGTGAAGTCCAAAGATCTGGGTTCAAGTACTGTTTTTGTCACGTGTGTGACCTCATGCAAGTTTTGTAACTATCTTGAACCCGAGTTCCATCATTTATAAAATAAGAACATTGGATGAGGGCTCTTCCAACTCCAGGTGTAAGATCCTATGATGCAATTGTATGCAGAGTACAGTATTTAATGCTGGAAAAGACATCAAGTATAGACAATAAATAACGCCTTCTCTGGAACCATTCATTTACCCCACTCCATTTATGGGATTTTTCATGCTTGAGAATTTCCCAAGTTTCCTAGATGATTGAGACCTTCTTGTGTGTGATTTCATCAGTGGGAACTGTTGAGAGTCACTCGAGTCAAATCTCACTTCTTTTTATAGAATAGCTAAGCTGCCCTAATTCCTGAATTACCCTTATGCACAAGTTAAAGATAGACCTAAAAAACTGAGTGAAAGTTTAATTTAATGATTCATCAAGTCTTAGGAGCAGACTCTTTCAATATCATCATCTATTTCCTCCTCATGAAAACCATAATACTCATAGAACAAATATGGCAACATCTGTGGGAGAATGTCTTCCTTGTTTTGGAAGTATCAGTCCTACCCCTAATGTGTAAAGTTGAAGGTACCCATCTTGTTGGGAGGTACATGCTGCTTTAATGCCCTTATACCTTTCTTTTAGGTATCTTTAAACTTTCCCTTAAACTTGAAAAATAAATGGATCTCAACAATGATCTACTCTTCTGGTTTTGCTATGAAATACCACTAAGACCCAGCAATGTAACCTAAAGGTCTTTATTAATAAGTAGCATTGAAAAAATAGATGGAACATTATCATCAGTATCAGTTTATCCTTCTTTTAAAATCAAATTGATGGAGGAGCAGATGTGATCATTTCTTTTGGAATACCAAAAAAGTATCCATCTTCAAGAAAGAATATTTAATGGGAACTGCCTTAGGTGACCTGTGAACAGCAATACAGATAGAAGATGAGGAGATTATTTAAAGCCTAGGACTTAAATGAATGAGTCAAATTAAGTGAGCTCTGTAATGCAGAGATAGATGACTCATGATCTCCATAATAAATAGCATAGCCACAAATCCTGATGCCATAAAGTAGTATCAGCATACATAAGCACAATTCCAGGATGGTTTTGTTTTGCTCCTCAGGTAGACAGGAAGCTCTTAAGAAAGAAATAATCTCACCCTTAAATGGAAAAATAGGAAATGATTATTTCTATGATTTCTAGTGTTGGTAAACTTGCAGTGTGGAGTAATGCAGCAGTAGAACAGAGTTTTGCACTGTGGGACAATGAACTATCCTAACCTTGGATGAGGTTAAAATATTGGCTTTGATATTTGTTAGTTTTGTGATTATGGGCAAAATATTTAACTCTCTGAACATTATTATCCATTATTGGAATGATAATCCTTGTCTCACCTACCTCATAGGGTTATTTAACACAAATATCTATCAAATACCAACTTATTTAAGATATATGTCCATTAATCAATAAGAATTTACAGAGTAACTATTATAACCTGAGTACTACAATAATCATGGAGGACAAAATCAAAAGTGAAACAGTCCCTACCTTCAGAAATCTTCCGTATGGCTAAAGGTAACAATAGTATATAAATATCTAGACTAACTAGATCTACAAAATAAATGCAAAGCAGTTTGGAAATGGAAGGGACTAGCAACTGGAAGATCTGGAGATCAGGATTGTCAGAACTATGAGTATGGTTATAATTTATACATATCGATTTATGCAACTGATGTTTATAAGCTGCAATTGCAGCAATAGTTCAACATTTCTAATATCTGTGATTTTCTTATGTGGGATTTATATTCTTAATGTTAATATCCATTAACACAGATTGCATCCTGTCATATCTTATAGACATATCTATATCTTTGTCTTTAAGAGTTGTTGTGACCAAGAACTTCTTTCCTCTATGATAATCACTCCAGTTATGATTATAAACATTAATAGGGTGTTCCCAAGAATACAAAAGATTATTAAGCCCTGTGACAATCCAATGAAATTACACATCTTTGAAGTATTAAAGAAAATGTATATATTTTTCATTTGAGCTATAATATGTGACAGTTCAGGCAGTATGCCCATTTTACAGAAGAAGAAACTGAAGTTCAGAAAATTGAAGTGATATACTTATGGACAAAAAACTGTTAAATGGCAGAATTAGGACTAGACTGAATATTTTGACTACATCTTGTCATAGTCATGATTTTTTAGGTTACCTTGCTCTGATTCTAGCTCATCTTTATCTTAGAACCACATTCTTCTCATTCAAGATTATCTGTGTGTCTTAGATTGGGATTTCTAACTTTTTTTGTATCAAGCTGCATATTGATGAGGCCAGTGAACTCCTCCAAATCTTTAAAAATAAACAAAATATCCAGGATGACAAAGAAAGCCAATTATGCTGAAATTCAGTTTTCATTTTTTTTTTAAATTTAAATTCATTGACTTCATGTAGAGAATTCCTGCTATAGGGTCAAAATTGGAAGGAAGAAAGAAGACTCAGAATAAGAATAATGACCTGAAAAATACTAAAGGGTGGAGGGCTTGGAAGTCAAGGAAAAAAATTAATTTTAAGAGCAGTGAGGCATATGATAGGAAGTTATGGTCAGATAGAAGAATGTCAGAGTTTTTGATCAAGGAAATGAAATGCTTGAGGGTAATGGTGAGATTCAAGGTCTGAACATTTCTATGAATAGCTGAGGTATAATGGAGGAATGAGTAATAGGGTCTGGATGGTATTCAAGAGCTGGGAAGTCAGAGTATTTGATGGAGTTATCAACATAAATAACCCTAAATGCTCCAATTGCATTTTAACAAAAACCTTGCCTTCACCCAGAGAAGTGACTAGAAGAGGAATAGGGATCTGACCTGGGATTTCAATAGTTTGGGGAATTCTCATTCCTTGTATCTATGCAGATAAGCACTTTCTCTTCAATTTATAGTCTAAGAGAGTTGCTAAGCACTCTGAGCATGAATAACACTAGAACATGCCAGAGATAGGCACTGAATCCAGGTCTTCTTGTATTGGAGGCTAGATCTCTATATGTTGTAGCACACACTACCTTGAACAAATGACTGCATATAGAATTTCAGACACTAAGCAGGCCTGAGCAGGCTGCTAGGATATGAATGAAACATTTGTTCAGCAGAGACTAGCAAAACCCCTCTCATTCTAACTCGACATGCTTAAAATTAACACAGAGTCTTCAGGGCATTTTTGACCCTGCAAAGCATGGTAAAGCAGAAAGAACACTAGATTTGGAGATAGAAAATATAGGTTCAAATCTTGATACTGACAATAACATCATCATCATCATCATCATCTAGTGTGTGTGTGTGTATTGTAGAGCACTTTAAGATTTTTCAAAGTGCTTTATAAATATTTCATTTTCTCCTCACAACAACCCAGTGGATTAGGTGCTATTCCCACTATACTGAGGCAGACAGAGGTTAAGTGATTTGTCTAGAATCCCACAAATAGCAAGCATCTAAGGCAGGATTTCCAATATCCAGTAAATATGTATTAAGAGCCTACTGTGTCTTAGGTACTCTGCTAAGTGCTAGGGAATACAATTAATTAAAAGAAAACTAGTCCCTGACCTCAAGGAGCTTTCATCTCAAAGACAGAAGGAAAGGGGATTGGAAAGGGACAATAAGGGCTATCTAGGGGAGGACTTCTTGTTCTGTGGAGTTGAAAGCAAGCAGAACAGCAAATGGAAAATAGAATGAGCTGTCCAGATTCTGCCCTTTCTAAAGGAAGTCACTGGGAGGAGTTCGGTACTCTATTCTCCAATCCTCCAATCAAAGAAGAGAAGAGACTGAGAGTGATGGTGTCAAACAAAGCTTGAATGAGCAGCATAGCCGTGAGTTTGGAAGAAATAAGTTTGTCTTGCAAGGGACATCTTGTTGGATAGAATTGAAAACAGGTAGGGCAGCAGATGAAAAGTGGAGTGGATTTGAACTCAGGGCTTCTTGGCCCCATTAATTATAGTTGGTAGATATTAAATAGTGACATTAAGTTTTGGAAGACATTTAGATACATTTCACCATTTGTGATTGATCAGTAGTACACAGGTCAGTTTCCATTTTGCTATGTCATAACCCAAAAAGCTATGAAATTTTGGTTTCATTCAAAGAGGCAGAGTACCTAGGTTTCGGGAGATATTTGTTCTTGTGTATTCTTTGGTGCTCAGATCACATCTAGACTATTGTGTTTAATTCTGGATACTCTATTTTAGGAAGGGTATTGATAAGCCATAGAACATCCAGTGGAATGGAACCGAGATGGTGAGTCTATGCCATGTGAATATTGGTTGGGAAAACTGGAGATGTTGGGGTATTATGGAAGAGAAGATTTGGGAGGAACCTGATAGTTGCCTTCAAACATTTGGGAAAAATGTCATATGAAGAGATTAGATTTTTTTCTTTTAGTCCCAACGGTAACAATTAGGAACATTGTGTCAAAATTATATTTAGTCTTGTGGTGAGGAAAACCTTTTAATTGTAGCAACCTTACTACAACCATGTTGTAGCAGGGATTTTTGTTCAAATATGGAAATTTGAGGGGCTGTCCATTAATTGGGAAGTGGCTGAATAAATTTGTGGTATGTGATTATGATGGAATACTATTATGTCATAAGAAATGATGAGAAGAATGCTCTCAGAAAAACCTGGAAAAACTTCCATGAGCTGATGCAAAGTGGAATGTATTATGTACAAAGCAATAGAGATGTTGTAAGATAATGCTGTGATAATTAGGATGTGAGATGATTAGCTGTGAATGACATAGGTATCCTCAGCAATACAATTATCCAAGATAATTATGAAAGACTTATGAAAAAATGCTATCCATACCCAGAGAAAGAACTGATATTATCTGAATGCAGATTGAAGCATACTTTTTGAAAGCCTCTTGAGGCTTATTCATGTTTTCATTTACAACATGACTATTATGGGAATGTTTTGCATGACTACACATATATAACCAATACTGAATTGCTTGTATTCTTAATGTTGTGGGGGAGAGAAAGGGAGATAATCTGGAACTCAAAAGTTTTAAAAGAGAAAATTAAAATTTATTTTTATGTGTAATTGGGGGGAAATAAGATACTAAAAGAAAAAAAAAAACATGAGTTTGAATCCTGAATTGGATTAGGTAAGACACCCTGGGTAAATCACTTAACCTCTGTCTGCCTCAGTTTCCTCATCTGTAAAAAGAAATAAATACCTATCTCACAATATTGTTATGAAGATTAAGTGATGTGATAATATGTACAGCACTTTGGAAAATATGGTGATACATTCCTTATTAGCTATTTCATATTCTTCCTACTTATTGGTGCTTTGATTTTGAAGTAATCTTATTCTTTATGGACCCTTTATGTTGATCATCACACAAGAAGTCCTAAAAGTCTTGATTCAGTTTGAAGTTTAATAGCTTAAAACTGCATGACTTACCTCACAAGTTTATTGGTGGGAAAGTTGTATTATAAGGTTTAAAATGGGAGAGGAACATGAGTTATGATCAACTTTTTAGTTGCCCAAGTAGGAAAGGTACAAAGATTTTTGCATCAAAAAATAAAATCATTAATATCACTCTTGCAGTTTCAACAACAATAGTAATGGCTCGTCTATCTCTAGAGCTTTGTGGATTACAAAGTGCTTTCCTCACAAGCATCCCACAAAGGCTGCAGTTCAAATGTGATGATAACTATTTGACAGGAGGGGAAACAAAGGCTTCTTGTCTACACCCACTCAGTTACACAGTAAGCATAGGATGGAGCTTGGGTTTAAACTCAAGTCTTCTAAGCCTACACTCATTGCCAAACTTGCTCCTGACATTTTCCTGCTAATAGCTGTACAATGCTGCATTTGGGAAAATAAAACAAAAAAAAAGTTCCCTGGATCCCCACCTCTTCTTTGCAGCCAGGCCAGACAGTCCACGTTGGCTGCCTTCTCTTTGGCAATGACACAGCCCGCAGTCCTGTGCAGTTCTTCATTGGCTCATTCACATTGCTTACTGTTCCACCCTAAACTCTTTCCAAGTAGAAGACAGACTAAGTACAATGGGAATTCAGGGAATGAAGAGGTCATTTCAGGCCTCAGAGAGATGAGGGAAGACTTCCTCAAGAAGGGAAGCAATTGGGTTGATCAATCTTACTCTTTCTGACAATATGGTCAGTGTTAGACTAATGAAGAAATAAGTCAAACAGATTTATTTCCAATGTGGAGAAATAAATTGTCCAGAGAACAATGATACATGACATTAAAATGTTAAAACCCATTTAGGATCTTATGACCCTAAATATAAGCATGCTGGGTATCCAAGCAGAGACTTGGATCTGAATTCAAGGAATATGAAGATTCAAGAGAATCAATGAAAGCAATGAATAAAAAAACTAGAGAAGCAAATGACATAGAAAACTGGAGGCAATAAAGAAATCAGAGACCTTAAAAGTGGAAGAATTGAATGTAAGTGGGAGTGTGTCTGTTCTGTAGTTAGATATGCTCAAGAAGGACTTTGTTCTAATTCTCCACAACTGGAAGATAAAGCTAGCCATCTGGATAGTTCAGGCAGTAATTTCCTCTGCTTAGAGACTTAGAATGTCAGAGCTGCAAAGAACCTCACCACAGAGAGCATTAGAACTGGAATATTGATGTTAAAGTTTAGAACATAGAAAACAGTGCATTAGTCTTTGAAGATGACTTTAGCCTTCTGCATATTTCACCATTTAGGTGGTCCAGCGGTTAGAGTATCTAGACCTGGATCAAGTATCAGAGATCTGAATCTAAGTTAAAAACTGCTCTTATATTTACATTTACTAGCTGTATGACCATGAGCAAGTCACTTAACCCCTATTTGCCTCAGTTCCTAATCTGTAAAATAGAGACACACTGCGAAAGGAAAAGGTAAACCAGTCCAATATCTTTGCCAAGAAAACAAGTATCTGGAGTGACAAGGAGTCGGACATGATTCCTGGTGTTGGTTAGTTCAAGGCCTAGAAATAGAAGCCAAAGGATATTTAACTTATATCATTCCTTCCTTTCTTTTTTCCTTTTTTTAAGTTAAACTTATGCAATTTTTCTAAACATATTTCCATATTTGACATGCTGTACAAGAAAAATCAATAAAAGGGAAAAAATACAAGAAAAAAACAAACAAATAAACAACAACAAGCTGAAAATACTATGTTGCTATCCACATAATTCTCCATAATTCTCTCTCATTTCAATGGGCCACTTTCATAGGCAGCTGATCGAAGGGCTGCATACTTGTTAAAACTCACTGCAAATTCCACCTACTCTAGGAAGCCTTCCTTCATTTCATCTATTTGCTGAGATTCCTGCCTACGCTAAAATTCAGAAGCACTTAACTATTTGCTATCCATAAGGCATTTAGCCCATACTGCCATGAACTCTTTTATGTGTTTATATGTGTGTATACCTAATTAGACTGCAGGCTTCTTGAGACCGGAATTAATATACTCGGGACCTATTTTAGTGCTCCAACTTCCATATTTGTTTAATGTGTTTGTTAATAATATCTGACAGTATGTCAAGTATAGAGTGAAAATTCAAGTCATACCCTCTGAACTTTTACATTCTTCTCTCTCCCATACTATGTCAGTGATATCATTGACATTGACATCGATGATAATATCAATATTATTTTATTGGTAGTGGTGATGGGGATGAACCAGAACTTACCCTAAGGTGATGGCAAAGTTAATAAGGAGATAGTGATGAAGGTAGTCATAGTGATAAAAATAATGTTGATGATGGTAATAAAGGTGACAAAAATGGGGATGATCATAATGGTGGGGAGGTTGATGTTTACTGAAAAAAGGCAACTGGTTTGCTTATCGGTCTTTCACAAATAAAAATCATTACCACTTCAGCAAGTGACTTGCTCTCTCAGATATTTTTCATTTGTACTGGGTGTAAGTTTGATATACCTATTTACATGTTATCTTCCCTGTTAGAATATAAGGTCCTTTAGGTCAAGGATTGATTTTGTTTGTTTGTATGTCTAATACTTAATATAGTGCCTGACATATAGTAAATACTTAACAAATGTTTCTTGACAGATTGATCACTATCAAATAAAGAATATTATATTTGAAAACAAAGGATAAGATGCTCAAAGGTATAGTAACAAAACTCCCCCAACTAGCCTCACAGGCACAAATATTACCTAGAGATGTAATTGCCATTAAATTTAATGGAACATTAAACTGAATTATTAAAGCAAGTGAAATCTAGGCGAGTCACTGACTTTTTTAATGAGCAAAATGTTGGGAAGAGAATTTGAATAACCAAAGTTCCCCCCCCCCCCCTTCTCCACTATGACATAGCCACCAGGCACAGTCCCAGGAACGTTTCATTAAGCAAAGTATTAGATATCATACTCCCTTC
Organism: Antechinus flavipes; assembly: GCF_016432865.1. NCBI lineage: Eukaryota > Metazoa > Chordata > Mammalia > Dasyuromorphia > Dasyuridae > Antechinus > Antechinus flavipes. The sequence goes on along the minus strand of NC_067403.1, from coordinate 191,364,569 downwards.
TCAAGGTACCTCCACTCCCTTCAGGTCCAGCCTTGTTAGGTCTATGAGCATTTTCTATCACCCCCACACTCATGCCCACACAGAACTCCATTGTGCTCATCTGAAAATTCCCAGGCCCCAGGCCAAAATTGACAAAAGAGAGTTTGAACATGATTAATGCTATCAAATTGGGGGAGAGAGGGGTTAATGGTAGAAACCACATCTCAAATAATAGAGTGGGGAGTGGAATAAATCTAAAGGAAAAATTACAGAGATGTGGTTCAGTAAGTTAGAGCTAGAAATAAAGGAAAAAAAAACACTAATTCAAATCCCAATTCAATGAATATTTATTAAAACCATATCATGTACATAAGAAAAAAGAATTAATCATATGGATCACTAGTCTGGCATGGGGCATAATACACTATTAATGGGGATCTTCAGGGTTTTTTTAATATTTGCAGGAACTTTCTCCTTGCCAAAAGTACAGACTAATAATTTGTTGATTTGCTCTTATTCATCATTTCATCTTTCAAAAGCTGAAGGGAGCAGCAAGGGGAAAGTCTATTCTGGATCTGGTTCTTATTAACAAAGAATGCCAGGATGGAAATGAGGGGAAATTAGAGGAAATAACCAATCCATCTAGGAAGTTGTAAAAGAGGAGAGGAAAGCTGGTTGTGGTTTGACATGAACCTCAGATTTTTGAAGAGCAAGTTTCAAAAAGTTCAATCAACCAAAAAACTTTGGGCAGTTAAGTGGCAAAGTAGATAGAATACTGTGTCTAGAGTCAAAAAGACTCAGTTTCCTGAGTCCAAATCTGGCTTTAGACATTTACTTGCTATGTGACTATGGGCAAGTCACTTCACCTTTTTGCCTCAGTTTCCTCATTTGTAAAATGAGTTGAAGAAGGAAATGGCCAATCACTCCAGGATCTTTGCCAAAAAAATGCCAAATGGAGTCACAAAGAATTGGATACAATTAAAATGACTGAACAATAATCAAAGCATCTATTACACTATACTAAGTACTGTGGATACAAAAAGAAGCAAAATCTCTACCTTCAAGGAGATAATGTTTTAGTAGCTCAAATTCCACATAGGAAATAAAGCCAAAGATAGGAAGCATTAAAGAAAGAAATTCTATTTTTATTAAAGCTTTTTATTTTCAAAACATATGCATAGATAATTTTCAACATTCACCTTTGCAAAATCTTGTGTTCCAAATTTTTTCCCTCCCTTCCTCCCAGTCCTTCCCCTAGACAACAAATAATCCAATATATATTAAACATGTGCAATTCTTCTAGACATATTTCCACATTTATCATGCTGCCCAAAAATAATTAGATCAAAAAGGGAAAACATGAGAAAGAAAACAAAATTAAACAAACAATAACAAAAAAGGTGAAAAAAAAACTATGTTGTGATCCACACTCAGTCCCCACAATCCTATCTATGAATGCTGATGGCTCTCTTCATCACAAGAACATTGAAATTGGCCTGAATCATCTTGCTATTGAAAAGAACCATAACCATCAGAACTGATGATTGTATAATCTTGCTTTTGCTGTATACAATGTTCTCCTGGTTCTACTTACTACACTTAGCATCAGTTCATGTAAGTCTCTTCAGGCCTTTCTGAAATCATCCTGCTGATCATTTCTGATAGAACAATAATATTCCATTACATTCATATACCATAACTTATTCCAGCCATTCTCCAACCGATGGGCAGTTTTTAGTTCCTTGCCACTACAAAAAGGACTGTTACAACCATTTTTGTACATGTGGATCCTTTTCCCTTTTTTTATGATCTCTTTGGTATATAGACCCAGCAGAGACGCTGCTGGATCAAAGGGTATGCACAGTTTGATAACTCTTTGGGCATAGTAAAGAAATAAATTCTAAAGGCTCAAAAGGAAAGAATTGTGATAATACTTCAAAAAGATATTTGTGAGATCCACCAGCAAAAGAACAGTTTTACTATTATATCATGAAAAAAGAATACTGATTCTGGAGTCAGAAATATTGGTTATAATTCACCTCTGATGCTTACTATCCAAGCTAAGCATTTCTACATTATGCTATTTGCTTTCCTAATTTTTTATTCACTTTCTTTACTGATCCTCTTAGGTCTTTATATTCTTGGCATTCAGTTCCAGGGCTCTATTGGAATGTCTAGCATGTTTATACCAGGGATCATAAGATTCCAAATGGGTTTTTAATCTCCTTTCATATAATGGACCTCTTTGGTAATCTGATGAAGTCTATGAATCCCTTTTAAGCATGAAATTTTAAAAAGTAATTAAAAGAAGTGCTAAATTTCAGTTACAGCCTAGTGAAACTAACGTTGCCATTAAAAAAAAATCTGATTTCAAGAACTACCTGATTTCTATCCATAAACCCATTGGGAGTTCTTGAATTCAAGTTAAGAAGTTATAAAACTCAGAGTTAGAGCTAAAGGTACTCTATAGATGATGAATAAATGAATGAATAAGCCCATATCTTTCACAAAACACTGGATATTGTCATATGTAATGAATAAGTTCGATCAATTTGCTTTCTTTCTAAATCTATGATCACATCATCTTTTTGTTGTAATGTACTAGAAAAATGTGTTTGGAATCAGCTCCATTAGGATCAAGCTCTAGCTATGTCATGGACAAGTTGTGTGACCCTGGGAGAATCACAACTACCTTGAATCTTATTTTCCTCATATGCAAAATAAGATAATCTAAGTTCCTTTCCAATGTAAACATGCTATGTTCAGCCCTAACATCCTATGTTCTATGTCCCAAGTTCCTACTTGTAACATTCCATTTCTTAGATTTTAAGCCCCCTTAGAATGTTTAAACTATATTGGATTGATTGCTGTCTTGGGAAGGGGATAGGTGGGGAAAGAGGTAGAAAAAAATGCAAAGGTGAATGATGAAACTATCTTCACATGTAATGGGGAAAATAATATACTATTAAATTTTTAAAAAGAATATTGAAACATTTCTCCAATTTTGTAGAAATTCATTTTCTCCCATAATCTTTTCAATATTACTGACAGTGTATCAACAATTACATCTGCCAGTTCTTTCAATTAAAGGATATAGTTCATCTAGGTCAGGGAACTTGAGTTTAGCAAAGAGAACTAGGTGCTCTTATGAAAGCCTGATTTAATTTAGGTGACAACTTTATCTCTTGATCATTTTTGTTCTATCATCTCCATTCCAAATTTCATTCTTCTTTATAGAGAAAAGGAGTTCTGCCTTCTCTCTATTGTCAATTATCACCGTGCCATCCACACCAAACAAAGAACTTTCCACTTATTTGATCTTTTTTTCTTTTTCCCCCCCTTTTTTATTATTATATCTTTTTATTTACCAGATAGATGCATGGGTAAATTTTCAGCATTGACAATTGCAAAACCTTTTGTTCCAATTTTCCCCTCCTCAGATGGCAGGTAGACCAATATATGTTAAATATGTTAAAGTATATGTTAAATACAATATATGTTTGATCTTTTTTTCTTACAATATATCTAAGAGGGAAAAACACTTTTTTGTTTGTTTTCCACAACCTGCCTCAACAACTTTTTCAGAGCTTCAATATTCCTTACAGTAGTATTAAAAATCTCAGTGTAATCATCCTAACCCTCACTTCCATCCTTTTTAAATCTAGTTTGATTGCTGGATTGCTGTGTTTCCACATTGGTCTTCAGATAAATGGTATTTTCCTTCCTTACTGAAATTACTTCCATTTCTTCAGAATTTTGTTCTTGAACATCCTATATTTTCCAGACTGGCTTTCCATTGCGGAATTTGAGTTCACTGGAGCCTGTTTCTTCTCTTTCTTCTTAATACTTTAACATCTTCCTCCACAAAATCATTTTGGAGGTCACTATGCAAATTGTTCTCCTGCTTCTGATTAATTTGTTCTCTACATCAGTTCATACAAATTTGCTCAGATGTGCTATTCCACATTATACTATTTACCTGACTTTTTGCATTCTAATTTGTGTTACCAGTGCTACTCTTTATTTTCTACAGTGCTTCTCAGATCTAACATCCTATATTCTAAAGTTCCTTCAAAATTTGGTTATATTTTTCCTATTTCTAAGTTCCCTTCTAGCTCTAACATTCTATGTTTCAGTCCTAAATCCCTTCCTAGATAGACCAATCAATGTCCAATTTCTCTTGTTTTTAACATTATATATAGTTTAAAGTTCATTTCAGCTCTGAATTTCCATGTTCTGAGGCTTCTTCCAAAGCTAACTTTCTGATTCTATGGTTCATGTTCTTTTAAAGTTCTAGCATTTTCTCTTCTAAGTTCTTGGCTCCCTTTCAGCTCTGCCAGTCCCAATTTAATATTACAAAATTCTTTTAAACTCCAGAATTTTACCTTCTATATCTATGTTTAATAATCTTCTTTTTTCTTTTTTCCTAAGAAGGGACAGAGTTGTCCCTTCCAGTATATCCTCACCCCTATTTCACCATAAGCATTAGGTGAAAGCATCCTCAGTACATAGCTTCAATGTGGCGAAACAAATCCACACACTGACCACATATATCCCACATAACTCTATCTTTCTCTCTATCTCTCGGTCTCTTTCTGTGTCTCTGTCTCTGCCTCTTTTTTGCTATATACACATATGTATATATGAATGTGTGAAGTCACATATACAATATATATTTCTTTGAGCTTCTGTGATTCTTTGAGGCTCTGACTTTCTATAGTTCTTCCCAACCTTGACAGCCTATGGACATCCATCCCAAATACAAATGCTTAATGAACATATAATGAAATGCTTAATGTTTACTGACACTGACTTCTTTGTAACCTCCTAAATTAGATGGAAAAGCTTGTCTAGACCAGCTAGTAATGACTCTCTGGGAAAGCTATCCAAGAATCCCTGTGTTCAGATCATGCTGATAAAACTTTCCACAATCTCCCTCTGTTTGAGGGTGTGTCTATTCATAAAGTACAGAGTTCTCTCTAGACTAAGCTTGTTTGTCTCATTTTCAATTGTAAAGAGGCTGGAAACTCTTTGAGGTTAGTTTTAATGCAAGAAACACCTGCTTCTGAGCTCTCTGGGAACACCAGGTTGGCAAGTCCGTGCCATGTTGTAGACGTGGCTCTGGATGCTAACTTTGACCCTTTATTTTTCTGTCTGGTAGGCTACGAAGAAAATGGGCAACTGGACCTCTCTAAGTGTTCTTTAAAATCTACTTCTCTATTTTGTGCCCTTCGATCTTGGCTCCTTCCTAGTTTCCTGCAAATATATCCAGATCTCTCTCATGCTTCAAGAATCTTTCACTTAACTTCACATCACATCAAGCTATTACTTCTGTCTCCCTTCTCTCTTGCAGCCAAATAGCTAGAAAAAAATCTCATTGTCACCTCATTTTTATAAACTTGAATTCACATATCACCGGATTATAACCTAGTTTCTGATTGCATCATTCCACAAAAATTACTTTTTTCAAGGTCACCAACAAACTTTTAATTGTTGCTTTTTTAGTTTGACTCTCTCTGAAGGCTTTGCTTAACTGTGTCCTGAATATTCAATGCTCCCTTGGCTTTTCTTATATGTCTTTCTTCTGGCTCTTCTCTTACCTCTCTGACCCTTTCTTTTCTTTTTTTCCTCTTTTTTTGTGTGAAGCACTTGGTGTTAAAGTGATTCATCCAGAGTCACACAGCTAGTAAATATCTGAGGCTAGATTTGACCCCAGGGCCTCCTCACTCCAGGACCAGTGCTCCATCCACTGTACCACCTAACTTCTCCCCCCTCCTTTTTTTCTGACCATTTCTTCTCAATGTCCTTTTATAGATCATAGTCTATGTCCTGAATCCTAATTATGCATATTCCCTGAAATTCTGTCCTGGCCCATCTTTGCTTCCCTTCCTTCAATATATTCTCTTTCAGTGATTTCTTCAGTTTCCATGACTTCCCTTTTAAGTTTTGACATTAGCTCATTGTGTAACTTCCTCTCTAAACTTCAGCTTATTCCTCTGTCAAAGGGAGGTAGTAAAACTTGCCCTCCCTTCTTCACAGAATTGCTGGGAAGATTCAAAGATATAATGTTTTCAAGGATATTGTAACCATACAGAGTTATGTTCATGTCAGAAGTTATCTACATTACAAGATAGGATCACTGGTCCACATGTGGATGAGTCAACTTCAAAGACTGGCTCCACATCATCATTTTACAGGTAAAGAAATTGCAATGGAGAGAAGGTTAAGAAGTGAATTATTCCTGTTCTGTAAGAAATGACCAGCAGGATGAATACAGAGAGGCTTGGAGAGACTTACATAAACTGATGCTAAGTGAAATGAGCAGAACCAGGAGATCATTATATACCTCAACAACGATACTGTATGAGGATGTATTCTGATGGAAGTGGATATCTTTGACAAAGAGAAGATCTAACTCAGCTCAATTGATCAATGATGGACAGAAGCAGCTACACCCAAAGAAAGAACACTGGGAAATAAATGTAAACTGTTTGCATTTTTTGTTTTTCTTCCCAGGTTATTTTTACCTTCTGAATTCAATTCTCCCTGTGCAACAAGAGAACTATTTGGTTCTGCACACATATATTGTATCTAGCATATACGGTGACCTATTTAACATGTATAGGACTGCTTGCCATCTGGGGGAGGGGGTGGAGGGAGAGAGGGGAAAAATTGGAAGAGAAGTTGAGTGCAAGGGATAATGCTGTAAAAAATTACCCTGGCATGGGTTCTGTCAATAAAAAGTTATTAAAAACAAAAAGAAGAAGCGAATTATTCCTGGTTACTTACTTACAAATAATTCCTCAGACATTTAGGGATCAGGCCTTCTCTGAGTGTGATTGGAACCCAGGTTCTCTAACCACAAGAGCTCCTTCCATTGCCTTCATAAAAATGCCATTGCTTTAGAGATCTGCCCAACAAGAAAAAATGCCATCCAATTGCTGAAGCACAGGGGATGTGGGACTGAGCCATCAGGCTGTTCTCGTGGCAGCTGGATTCAATTGGAACAGAGCTTTATCATTGAACCATATGGCTAGATCATTTGACTCCAGGCAGGATTACTTTCTGTAATGACATTTTAGTATGGAGCTCAGTAGCTGGGCTGGCACAGGACTTGGCTCTGCTGGGTACATATAAAATCATCACCCTCTGGAGGGGAGAAAGGTGCATCCTCATTACCTCAGGGTAAGGAAATGGCATGTGTGCTTTAGCCCTTTGTTCAGCAAATTCCACTAACATTTCATAGGATTTGGAACTGGAAGGGACCTTAGAGATACTGAAGTCCAATACTCTCATTTTATAAATGAGGAAATAGAGATGGCCTCTCCCCATCTCCAAAGGCTCAGCAAGCTGGGTGGCAAGAGTCACAATTTGTATTCAATCGATCTGACTCTAAACCCATGGTTCTTTCCATACCAACAAGAAAAAATGCTTGGGGTTCTCTGATTAGCGGGAAGGCAAAGAAAGATATGATATGGTCACTGACCCTGAAGAAATGAGGTAAATTAAAGATTCGTAAGGCTTTGCTTTTTTTAAATTCCTTCAATACTTTGAAGACTAATGATTTTGTAGTCGTTTCTACCAATGAATATCTCAGTAATACACACACACAAAATCCCCAGCAACAAAAACAACAACACAAAAACAATCTTGTTTTGGAGCCAACTTCTGTGATTGAATGTCACAGTTTGAAAGTGGCAAGTAACCAGTCATGTGGTCAGATTGGGGTCTTGACTGTTTTTTCATTGTCTAGACTTAAGAAAGTTATGGAGAAAATGCTGACGATACAGAATAAAATTACAAGTATGTTGAACATACATTGAGAGAGGGAAGGGAGAGGAGACAATTGTCAAACATTTACCAATATATCCCTGCCTACAGTTAATACACTTTACCCTCTGGAAGAATCTTCCTTCAATGTGCTCTTCCTCTTCCTCTCCCTCCCTCCTTCCTACCTTCCCTCCCCCTTTGCTTCCTTCCCTCCTTTTCTCCTCTTCCTTCTCCTCCTCCTCTTCCTCTTCCTCCTTTTTCTTCTCTCTCTCTCTCTTTCTCTCTTTCTCTTCTCTCATTCTCTGTCTCTCCCTCTCTATCCTTCCCCTCCCTCTTCCCCCTTTCTCTGTCTCTTTCTCCATCTCTCTCTCACTGTCTCTGTCTCTCTCCTCCCTCCATGTCTGTTTACATCTGTCTTTCTCTCTGTCTCTGTCTCTCCCTTTCTGTCTCTGTCCATCTCTATCTCTGTGTGTTTCACTCTCTGTCTTGCTCTCTTTGTCTTCTCTTTATTCTCACTGTCCATCTCCATCTCTGCCTCCCTTTCTCTCCCTCCCTCTCCTCCCTTGTCTCCTCTCTTTTTTTTTCTATTTATTTTTCTTTTCTTTCTCTCTCTTCCCTTCCAATCCAATGTGCTTTCTCTCCAGAGTCCTTGCTCCTTCTCTCCTTCAATTATAAAACCTTTTAAATTCTAGTTAAAATAAGTGGTATGCAAACTTCCTAAGAAAGGTCAGAACCAGATTAAAATGAAATTGAAAAATATTTAACTAACTAAATAAAAATGCTATACAACATAATGTTAATTTATAGTTTTCCTTTCTTCCTTCCTCCCTTCCTTCCTCCTTCCTTCCTTCTTCCTTCCTCCCTTCCTTCCTTCCTTCCTTCCTTCCTTCCTTCCTTCCTTCTTTCTTTCTTTCTTTCTTTCTTTCTTTTCTTTTCTTTCTTTCTTTCTTTCTTTCTTTCTTTCTTTCTTCCTTCCTTCCTTTCTTTCTTCCTTTCTTTCTTTCTTTCTTTTTTTGCTGAGGCAATTTGGGTTAAGTGATTAGCCCAAAGTCACACAACTAGGAAGTATTAAGAGTCTGAAGCTAGATTTGAACTTCAGGGCTGATCTACTGCACCAACTAGCTGCCCCTAATTTGTAGTTTTCTGAGTCCAAATGCAGCTCATAGGGAGTAGTTTCTTTTAGAGCTCACACTTTTGTGCTAAAGGACTCCAGACCCTTTAAGGGTTCCACGAGGTCAAAATCATTTTAATGATAATTCTAAAATGTAATTTTCCTATTAAAATATTCCTTTCTAACTACATACCTAGATTTTTTTTTACTATATTCAACTAAAACAAACATATTTTGTCACCTCTGACGTAGACCCACTAAGGAAATAGGGAAGATCTCAAAAGGTGAAAGGATAGATCATAAGTTCAGAAAATGTAGAACTAGAAGGAATAGTTGATATCACTTAGTGCCAATTTTATAGAAGAAAACTAAGGATCAAAGAGATGAAATACTTTCCCCGATATCACATTATTTATTATGTGATAATAAATAACAGAATCAGAATGGGCTCCCACAGGGTCAAGGTCCAAACCACCATATCCAGGTCGTAGTGATTACCAAACATGGGACACAGAACTATCTCATTGTTTGAGTGAGTTTGAAACTTGTCCACCAGGGATACACAGAACACAGAGGGAAATAGAGACACATGGGAAAAGCCCAACAGGCATTTAGACACCAGAACTATGACACTCTGTTCCACAGAGATCTCCCCTGGCTTCTGTGTTTTCCCTACTCTCAACACATTCATTCTTCAGCTATGACAGGAGGATCTTTTCAAAGAACACTGACTCAGAGACCTGAACTCATTGTGCTATCATCAACTATGTACAGTTCAAGCTGTCTATGCATGATTCTATCATCCATCAGTCTGATATCTCTCCCATCAATTTCTATACCACTTCACACCAGTATTTCATATTCAAATACTTAACCTAATAACATCTCATATGATTTTTTGAGGAGTTGACCCATAGTCGTTATTTTTACTTCTTTTTACTTTTACTCTTTGCCTAGCCCATTGGATTATACCAACACTAATGTTTTACAAAAACAGAGCCTGCTTTCTCTTCAAAGACAGTCATTTCAATGTTCAGAGAGTGTGTATCAATTTCAAGAGGACAGAAAACTAGAACTGAAGATGTGTCTAAAATTTGAATGGTCTCCTTCAGGAAATATGATTTCCCATCTCTGGAGGTCTCCAGGGCAATCAAAACAAAAACAAAAAAAAAACAAAAACAAAAACAAAAACAAAAAAAAAACAAAAAAACAACAAAAAAATAACTTGGGAAGGGATTCATATTGGTAAAGTTTGGACTAAATGACCTTTAAGATCTCAATTCTGAGATGCCAGGGTTCTAAAACTTTTCTGAGTCGACTTAATTTTATCTCCTTGAATATCCATTTCCAATTTTAGAAGAGATATTTTAGGATATTATGTAACAGTATAACAGGAACTTGACCCTTGGCAAATTTCATTCATTGTAGCCTTTCCTGCCATCCCTAGAATCACACAGAATCTTGTATTGATAGCAGCCCTGGATTAATGTGATCAAAAGACCTATTTTCTGCCTGGAAAATGAATTTCCCTTTTTGAAAATGAAGTTTCTTTACAAGATGGATTATCATGTCAGGAGGTTGAAAATACAATTAATTTTACACAGAATGAAGCCTACAGTTTCTCTAGAAAGGAATGGGGATTACTCAAACTAGGGAAGAGAAGGTTGAAAAGGCAGTTTAATAATTACGGTTTCCAAAGACAAGACAGACCACTACACAGTGGGCAGATTGAGATTTCCATGCCAAAATGGTACTCTATGAGAGATGGGGTATAGCTCTCTGTAACAAAGTACCTCTCTGCCATTTTCCTTAATGAGGATGGGGGCTCTACCATTAGAGATTTATTCCTTTGGGAAATGTAACATTACCTAGAATATCATCCACACACACTGTGCTTCACGTGTGGGATATAATCTCTCTCATTCTCTTCCTACTTCTTCATCCATTCTTCATTACCTTCTAATTCTTCTACCTTCAAGACTCTGTAAGTACCATGAACTCCATGAAACTTTCCCTGATTATTCCAGCTGAAAGGAACCTTTGCCTCCTCAGATTCTATTTATACTTTGCCTGTAGCATACAACCAGAGATCCTGAATTAGAGGGGACCTAAGAGACAATCGGCATACCTAGGTGACATAGTGGACAAAGTGCTGGATCTAGAGACAGGAAGGCTCATTTCCATGAGTTCAAATCCAGTCTGACACATATTAGCTGTGTGACACTTAACCTTGTTGCCTCAGTTTCCTTATCTATAAATGAGCTGGAGAAGAAAATAGCAAATTACTCAAGTATCTCTGCCAAGAAAGGTCTAAATGAGATCCTGAAAAGTCAGATAGAACTGAAAAACAACTCAATAAAAAGAGACTAGGCTAAATCCCTTCATTTTGTGGATCTATTTTCCCTTTTGTTCCTAATGATGATGATGATGATAGCCTTCCCTCACTTTAATCCAATTACTTACACATTAGGGCGTCTCCTCCCTGATGTCATAGTCCCCTTCAAGAAAGAAGGACAAACAACAATAATAATAGGCAATATTTCTAGTGTCTTAAGGTTGACAGAGTACTTTACATAGATTATTTCATTTGATCATACAACAACCCAAAGAATCAAATGTTATTATTGATCTCATTTTAAAGATAAGGAAACAGAAACTACAAAAGATTAAGTGAGACATGCTCTGGGTAATACAGCTAGTAAATATTATACACATTTCAAATCCAGGTCTTTCTAACCCCAAAGTCTAATATTCTCTCAGCTTTCTGAGCTGTCCTAAAACATTTTCCTATATTTATTCACCTGCCCTATTCCTAGAATGGAAGCTACTTGAGGATGTGAACTCCTTCTTTTCTGTCTCTTCCATTCCTCAGCATCTAACACAAGACTCCATACATTTTTTTGTGTATATGCATGTGTGTATGTGTATATCTCTATATATGTGGGAATATATACATTTACATATATGTGTGATATATACATGCATGTATACATACATATGTATGTATCTAAGAGACAATTCAAAATAAAAAGCAATAAATTTTCACTTCAAGAAAACTTATATAACAAATACTACATATTGTGTTCAGAGCTATCCATCTTTTTTTTTTTTGCTTCCTTCTAGATTTTCTTTTGTTCTCTGCTATGTACTTCTTACTTTATTACTTTTTCCCCCTTTCCTCAAGAAGACTATAATTAAACATGGATATTATATATCCATTCATATATAGATATTTGCATACCTGTATATCTATAACAACTCATATACACACACACATTCACTTGCATCTCAGTAAGACTGTTCTCTGCTTGTTTGTCCTCTGTTTCTCTGAAGGTGGATATCTTCTTCCTAACTCCAAATTTTTCCATTTTTTTTTCTAAATCTACCAACTCAAAATGTCCTATAACACAGCAATATTCCAATGTTATATTTCTAGTTATTTAAAGTGACCTAAAATAAGATTGATTATTACAGTAGACATATAGTGTAGCTTCCCTATTTTTTTTTTCCTTTTGATTAAATCTATTTTAGCTTTAACTGTATCTGAGATCATGATTACTATCCCTGGAGGAATGTTTTTAAATTCATAAAATGAAACATTCAGGGTCGTAAAGGAAACCAGTTAGATAGCAAAAGATATCAATTAAAATAACAACAATTTCATGGACTCCAGGTTAAGAATCTCTCTTCTAATGCTATCTTTTATTGTCATTCAGTCATTTCAGTTGTGTCCAACTCTTTGTGACCACATTTGGAATTCTCTTGACAAAAATACTGGAATAATTTGCTCTTTTTTTCTCTAGCTCTTTTACATATGAGAAAACTGAGGGAAACAGGGTTAAGTGATTTGTCCATAGTCACATAGCTAGGAAGTTTCTAAAGTCAAATTTGAACTCATGAAGATGAGACTTCTAGTCTCCAGGTTAAGCATTGTATCCCTTAAACTATCTAGCTTGCTTCTAAATATACCTATTTTCTCATTATTTTTCTCCCATTGACAATATAAGTTCCTTGAGGATAGGGATTATTTTTGCTTTGCTTATATCTGGTGCTTAGTGAAGTATTTGGCGTAAAATATGAAATTTATAAATGATTGTTGAATACAGCAGAGTCAAACACAGATCCCTAGGACACCCCTCTAGATCCTTCCTGACTGACAGCAAACCATTAATGATGGCTCTTTGGTTTCAGCTATTCAAGCAGTTCCAAAGCCACTTTACTACATTATTGTCAAGTTGTCTTTACCTAATCTATAAGAATAGCATAAAACATTTAGTCAAATGCTTTGCTAATATTTAGAAAAACTATATTTATAGAACTCTGAATTATAATATATAATAATTAGATAATAATAATTATAATATAAGTCTGTCAAAAGGTAAATTAATTTGACCTCATAAAATTGTTCTTGATGAAGTCATATTGACTTTTGGTGTTCATCCTTCCTTTTCAAGATATTAGCTAATTCCCTTTAATAACAGAATTCTAAAATATTGCAAGAAATAAACATCAAGTTCCTTGGCTTAAACTTAGCTGATGCTACTCTATCTTTATTTTGGTATCAAGACAGTATTTGCTCTTCTTTAATCATGCTCTCTCTTGTCCACTCACCATGATTTTTCTTTTCTTTTTCTTTTTTTTTTCTACTTCAGTTTCCACATTTTATTTTTTTTTTAATTTAATTTTATTTTATTTTATAATAACTTTATATTGAGAGAATCCATGCCAGGGCGATTTTTTTTACAACATTATCCCTTGCACTCTCTTCTGTTCCGATTTTTCCCCTCCTTCCCTCCACCTCCTCCCCTAGATGGCAAGCAGTCCTATATATGTTAGATATGTTGCAGTATATCCTAGATACTATATATGTTTGCAGAACCGAACAGTTCTCCTGTTGTACAGGGAGAATTGGATTCAGAAGGTAAAAATAACCTGGGAAGAAAAACAAAAATGCAAATAGTTCACATTCGTTTCCCAGTGTTCTTTCTTTGAGTGTAGCTGCTTCTGTCCATCATTTATCATTTGAAACTCAGGTCTCTTTGTCTAAGAAATCCACTTCCATCAGAATACATCCTCATACAATATCGTTGTCGAGGTGTATAATGATCTCCTGGTTCTGCTCATTTCACTTAGCATCAGTTCATGTAAGTCTCTCCAGGCCTCTGTGTATTCATCCTGATGGTCATATTGTTTACAGAACAATAATATTCCATAACACTCATATACCACAATTTACCCAACCATTCTCCAATTGATGGGCATCCATTCAATTTCCAGTTTCTAGCCACTACAAACAGGGCTGCCACAAACATTTTGGCACATACAGGTCCCTTTCCCTTCTTTAGTATCTCTTTGGGGTATAAGTCCAGTAGTAGCATTGCTGGATGAAAGGGTATGCACAGTTTGATAACTTTTTGGGCATAATTCCAGATTGCTCTCCAGAATGGTTGGGTTCGTTCACAGTTCCACCAACAATGCATCAGTGTCCCAGTTTTCCCGCATCCCCTCCAACATTCATCCTTATTTTTTCCTGTCATCTTAGACAATCTGACAGGTGTGTAGTGGTATCTCAGAGTTGTCTTAATTTGCATTTCTCTGATCAATAATGATTTGGAACACTCTTTCATGTGAGTGGTAATAGTTTCAATTTCATCCTCTGAAAATTGTCTGTTCATATCCTTTGACCATTTATCAATTGGAGAATGGCTTGATTTCTTATAAATTAGAGTCAGTTCTCTATATATTTTGGAAATGAGGCCTTTATCAGAACCCTAAACTGTGAAGATGTTTTCCCAGTTTGTTGCTTCCCTTCTAATCTTGTTTGCGTTAGTTTTGTTTGTACAAAGGCTTTTAAATTTGATATCATCAAAATTTTCTATTTTGTGATCAGTAATGGTCTCTAGTTCATCTTTGGTCACAAATTTCTTTCTCCTCCACAAGTCTGAGAGATAAACTATCCTATGTTCCTCTAATTTATTTATAATCTCGTTCTTTATGCCTAAGTCATGGACCCATTTTGATCTTATCTTGGTATATGATGTTAAGTGTGGGTTCACCATGGTTTTTCAAAGACTATGGATTAGGGCTACTTAATTATATCCATCAGAACTTTCAGAATTCTGGAATGTAGTTTATTTGGGTCTGTCATTTTGAACTCACCAGATGTTCTCTTCTTTATTTCTTTAGTCATCTTGTATTTCTACTTTTTATTGCCCATTATTATTTTCTTTCCTAAAGTCCAAAAATTACTCATTCTCCTTGGCAATAATAATAATAATATAAGAAAAGTAGAATTTAGTGGCTCTGATTTGTCGCATCATCCTACCCACCTATAAAAACAGTGGTCTTATCCCTTTTTTAATTTTCCTTTTTTCCCTCTCTCAGCTTTACATTTTAAAATCCTTTTTGTTATTCTTAGCTTTCCTTGCCAGCCTGAGCTCAGCCTGAGCTTTTGTACTCTTGACACTATTCTTAGAAGAATCTGCCACACTTTTGAATTCATCCAACATTACCTCTTTTTGCTTCCATCTTATAGACATGTCATTTTAAAAATTGAAGTTGATCGATGAGTCTCCAGTGCACCTACACTGGTCTCATTAAAAACTCCCACTTTTCTTTCCCACCAGAGTTGTTTCTCTAGGCTTCATTCTTGAACACTTCCCTAATACCCCCTTCTTCGCTTCCTCTTTTTCTACTCTGGGCTTAGTTCATTGTCCAGCTTTATTATCTTTCTGAGATTTCATATCTATATCTATCTCTATCTGTAGATAGAGATAGATAGAGATAGAGATAGATATAGAGATATCTATATATAATCTAAAGGGTATACATTTATATGCATTTTGAAATCTGGGCAATAGACATTCTTCATTCACTTGATCTTTTTTTGTGAAAAAGTCGAACTCCTTTGAGTTAAAGCTAAGAGATCCAACTTACTTTTTAAAATTTGCTCTCCTCAGATACCAGAATTTACTGACTTCTCCAACACAAATTCTTCCTTAAATATTTCCATCATTTCTACTCCAGTAAAAAAAAAAGTTCAGAGTGCAATTCATCTGTGCCTCATCATACTGTATGACTCTTAGCCAAGTTTTCCTGAAAGTTTACCATATGACCTCACTCAACATGCTAGAAGTTTTTCTCACACTACTCTGGCCATTAGCTCAAACTCTCACCACATGGAAAGCCATCCTTGCCATTCTTTCAGGTGTATAATTTCTTAATGGCATTCCTCACTCCTGTACTTTGGAGTTTTTGGTCCATTCTGTGTTTCAGCCTACTCACATTTATTATATTTTTTTAAATTGACCTCTTGAATTAAGAATGTTTATCTTTAGGTCTTCAGAGGCAGTTATATCCAGGTCTGTGATATAGAAACATAAGTAAAAACTATTTTCAATGATCAGCAGGATGATTTAAGAAAGGTCTGGAGAGACTTATGTTTATGATGCTAAGTGAAATGAGCAGAACTAGGAGGTCATCATACGTGGCAACAGGATGGTCAGTTCTGATGGATGTGGCTCTTTTCAAGAATGAGATGATTCAAGTAAGTTTTAATAGATTTGTCATGAAGAGAGCCATCTGCATCCAGAGAGAGGACTGTGGGTATCGAATGTGGATCACAATATAGAACTTTTCCTTTTTTTGTTGTTGGCTTGCTTTTTTTTTTCTTTCTTTCTCATTTTCCCCCTTTGATCTGATTTTTTTTTTGGAAGCATGATGAATGTGAAAATAAGTATAGAGGAATTGCACATGTTTAACCTATATTAAATCACTTGATGTCTAGAGAAGGGGGTGGGAAGAAGGAAAGGAGAAAACTTTGGAATACAAGATTTTTCAAGGGTGAATGATGAAAATTATCCTTGCATGTATTTTGAAAATAAAAACCTATTATTAAAAATGTATTGAAAAAGAATGAAAAGTATCATCACTCAAAGTGTTTTTCAACTTCCTGGAAATAATTCAACTTGCTTTCCTTTTTAACTCCAAGTGAAACTCACTGTCCATCTGTGCTGTTTGTCCCAGATAGACATACTGTTGAATAAGTTCTATTGGGTGAACATTCAGATGCATATTAAAATCTGAGCAACAAAGATAATTTTCATCCACTTGGTTTTTCTCATATGATTGTACAGACCAAACTCCTTTCAGTCATTATAAATCTCTTCCAAGAAATTCTTAGCATCTCACATTTCAGCTCAATGGAAGGAAAATCTTTCTTCTATCATACAAATAAACTAACAAATAAAGATGTTTTACAGAAAACACTTACATGAACTGAGGCAAAGTGAAGTGAGGAGAACCAGAAGAACTTTGTGCACATAAATAGCCATATTTTAAGATGATCAACTGTGAGTGACATACTATTTATTCTCAGCAATACAAAAATTCAAAAAATATTCTATTAAGCTTCTGAAAAAATGATATCCACTTTCAGAAAAAGAACTCAAGGAGTCTGAATAAAGATTGAAGCATACTAATTTTTATTTTAAAAAAGATGTTTTAGAAATTAACAAGTTATGTCATATTCCTTATTATTGGGAACATTTAAGAAAACACTGAGTAATCACTTCTCAGTATCATAGAATCACAGACTGTCAGAATTAAAAGGAATTTCTGAGGTTATTTATCCTTTAATTTAGGAGTTCCAGTGAGGAACCAACTGCCTCTCATTCATTTGTGGGTAGTACTAATTATAAGGAAGTTTGGGGGTATTTTTTTTTCTTACATCGTCTCTAAATTTACTATTTCCACGAATATCCCTACTTACATCCTCTGGGTCCAAGAAGATGAAGTCTAATTTCTCCACCATATTATAAGGCTGCAAATACTCAGGACAAGAAGATCATAGATTTGGGATTCTTATAGACTTGAAACAGCAACTTCCTCTTTTTATGAACAACAAAAAGAAATACAGGGAAACTGTGAGTGACCTGTCTACACACCCCGACCCCTACTCCCACCCACCCCCATATAATACATACTATATAAACACAAACATATGTATATATCTATATGTGTAGGTGCATATACATAAACACAGTACATGCATATATGTGCACACATAAATACATGCATAATCATGCAAGCACATATCTACATATATGTGCTGCATATATAAACATATGTACTACATATACACCTATGTGTATGCATGCATATGTAGATTGATGATATATAGATCTGTATGTATGTATGTATATGTCAGAGCCACATATTCTCTAACTCCAGACCTAACACTTTCTCAACAACACCAGCTTCCTTTGAAGACAGACATAGTGCCCAGTATTTTAATTCTTCTTCTGGGATGAATTCTAATTCATCCTCTGTTGGAATCCTTACTAACTGCTAACTAATTAGAGTTGATCTAATCTTACAAGAAGATGTTTTGGCCAGAACCTGAAACAAGGTACTAAGTAGAACTAATTAAGACAAGGCTTGTGTTCACACTTTTACTCATTGGAGTCCACAAGTATGCTAGCTTCACAAAGTACACTTTCTAACTTCAAGGGAGTCCATACCTCCCTTAAAGCTCATTGGGCCAGAGAGCACTATGGGAGAAAACCCATAATCCCATTCTCTCAGAAGAGGCAGATAAAAGGCCAGCGATGAGGGATCTATGGCAGAATACATTTTTTCCTCTTGGCTGGCTGATCGCACTGGACTCGAGAGGAGCGACTCTGGTGCAGAGAACACTTTGACGGATTTCAGTGGAGCTACGCCAGAAGCCCTCTCTCCGCGGCAAGTTGGTGGCTGGGCTCCCCAGAAGGAGATAAGAGAGACCTTCCATCTCTGTCTTGGTTGGAGGCAGAAGAAAGCAGAGGCAGAGGCTGAAGGACAGAACCTTTGGATTTGGAGACATCCGAAGGGCTCCAAGCCTCTAAACCGGCTTTGCCTTGAGAAGAACAGGAACTCCAACATTTGAACTCATAACAATCCTCCATTCCTTTGGCCAATCTGTTATTCATAGATTCAGTGATTGTATGAGCCTCTAATATCTTTGACTCTAAAATATGGGATTCTATGATTCTAGGTAAAAATCCTAAGAAGAAATAAAATGGGCTTATTAAGACTTGCCCATTTCAATTTCCATAGTGGGAAGGGACTTATTAGGGAAATATGGCAACTGTTACTTAAATATCTCACATATGGGGAAGACGGGTGACTCAGCACCCCTCAGAACTCTTGAAATCTACTCCCTTGGGGAGAAAAAATAGAAGCAAGTTTTCAGGGCACGTACAGATAGCCAAGGTATTTTTTTTCCTGTTGTATAGACCTGACATCCTTTGTAGAGTCATTATAGCTTTGTTCCAAGTGGCTGGGAACATATGAAAAATTCTCCCATTTGTCTGAGGTTGAATGGCATCCCTTTTGCCTACTTACTGGCCTTCAGCTTTTAATTTTCTTTAACCTGTGTCTGAACTTTTCAGAGCACTGAACTCCCTCTGGGAGCAGCTTTCATCTCACTCTCTAGGGCTTCCCAACTGGCTAAAGGGCAAAGGAATCACAGGGCCCAAATCCCTCCTTCAGAGACAGCATCTTATTTTTTTTATTATAGCTTTTTATTGACAAAATATATGCATGAGTAATTTTTCAACATTGACCTTTGCAATCACTTCTGTTCCAACTTTTCCCCTCCTTCCCTCCACCCCCTCCCCTAAATGGCAGGCAGTCTCATACATGTTAAACATGTTAAGGTATATCTAAATACAATATATGTATACATATTTATACAGTTCTCTTGTTGCTCAAGAAAAAATTGGATTTAGAAAGGTAAAAATAACTTGGGAAGAAAAACAAAAATACAAGCAGTCCACACTCATTTCCCAGTATTCTTTCACTGGGTGTAGCTGGTTCTGTTCATTGCTGATCAATTGGAACTGATTTGGATCATCTTATTGCCAATGATAGCCATTTCCATCAGAATTGATCCTCATATAGAACTGCTGTTGAAGTATATAATGATCTCCTGGTTCTGCTCATTTCACTTAGCATCAGTTCATGTAAGTCTCTTCAGGCCTCTCTGTATTCATCCTGCTGGTCATTTATTACAGAACAATAATATTCCATAATATTCATATATCATAATTTGCCCAGCCATTTTCCAATTGATGGGCATCCATTCATTTTCTAATTTTTTGCTACTACAAAAAGGCTGCCACAAACACTTTTGCACGTGTGGGTCCCTTTCCCTTCTTTAATATCTCTTTGGAATATAAGCCCACTAGAAATACTGCTGTGTCAAAGGGCATGCACAATTTGATAACTTTTTGAGCATAGTTCCAAACTGCTCTCCACAATTGTTGGAGCCATTCACAACTCCACCAACAATGCATCAGTGTCCCAGTTTTCCTGCATCCCTTCCAACAATTGTCATTGTCTTTTCCTGTCATCTTAGCCAATGTCATAGGTGTGTAGTGATATCTCAGAGTTGTCTTAATTTGCATTTCTCTGATCGATAGTGATTTGGAACAGTCTTTCATATGAGTAGAAATAGTTTCAATTTCATCATCTGAAAATGAGACAGCATCTTATTGATGCTATTATCTTATTGATAATAAGATCTATTATCTTATTGAGATAATTATATTTCTCTGTCACTTTAAAGTCTTATGAGGAACTTTTGTCACATTTTAGAGATGGAAAAAATTGAGGCTTCGATAGCTTAAATAAACCACAGTCCTGCACTTAATAATTAAAAACTCCTTGATCATTGGCACTAAATTTCTTTGTCATTTTTCACTCTCAATTCTTAGCTTATCTGTATCTGATGCTTTACAAGAAAGAGGAGGAAAAATAACAATAATAGCTAATATTTGTGCAGACTAAGATTGTAAAGCACTATACCTTTATTATCTCATTTGACTCTCACAAAAATCTTGTGAGGTAAATGTTATTATCCCCTTTTACACATAGGAAATGAAGGCATTTAATATTAATATTTATTTTTAATTTTAATTAATATTAGTATTTAATAATAATTTATAATAATAATTTAATAATAATAATGAAGCTAATAAAAGTCTAAGGCAGTCTTTGAACTTAGGTCTTCCTGACTCTAAGCCTAGTGTTCTGCCATGTGTTAAGAAGAGTTTCCATTCTGGTGTTCTCCTACTCTGTGATCTTAGATGCTTAGTACTCATTTTATCTACATCCAAATAGCTCTTCCCCACTACCACCTTCTAAATTATTTTGGCCTTGTCTCCCCTACAGAAATTCTCATTGACTTGGAATCAGAGTCCTAATAACAGACAGGCATGGAGTCTCAAAGATACTTCAAGAGTTCTTAATTTGGGATCCACGAACTAGGATGGTAACAATGTCAATGGAGATAATGTCGTTCTCTCTCCTGTCTACTTTTTTTCCCTAGAAAGAAAACTAGAAAGAATTCAAGAAATCCCATGAGTTTTTACATCACAGCTCATGCTCGGGGATGAGAAGTAAGGGTGAAAGAAGGAATGCTGAGGAGGGAAAGAATAGGAGAATAGAATTATACCCTAGTAAGTTCCACACTGGTACCAATTCCCAGAATCCTACAGTGCAAGTTGGATTCTGAACTTATTTCTCAAGTCTACCCCCTTCTTTCTACTCCCTTAGGCAATACCTAGTTTTATCACTTCCCACATAGGCTGCTTATTCTCTCTGCCTTCATCAAGTTCTCTTTTCTACTATTTTCCACACAAATATCAAAATAAAATTCCCAAGGTGAAATTCTTACCATCTCACAGCCCTAATCTAGTAGCTCTAGGAGATGGACTGAAGTATGTTCTATCAGCTTGTTGGGTTTAAATTATTAAAAACTAATGTCTGTATTTATTTATATGTCAGAAATCCATATGCTACAAATCAGTATTTGTTTTATTTTGTTAATTATTTAGACTGAAGAAAGTGTCAATAATGAAGATTAAGTTAAAAAGTATATGTTTATACTCCCCCACCAGAAAATCTAGCTGTTGAATCAATTGAGTCAGGATATCCCTTTATTCCTCTTTAGAGAATGAATGAGCTTTTTTCCAATTGATAAGTGGTTAAAGGAGATGAATAAAAAATATTCAGAAGAAATTAAAGTTATCAATAGTCACATAAAAAAATGCTCTAAGTCACAACTGATTAGAGAAAAGTAAGTTAAAACAATACTACTATATCTACATCCCAGAAAGATCAAAGAAAAAGGAAAAGGATTTATATGTACAAAAATACATAGTGCGTCTTTTTGTCATGGCAAAGAATGAAACTGAGGGCATGCCCATCAATTGGGAAGTGGATAGACAAGTTGTGGCATATGGATGTGTGGTGGAATTCTACTGTGCTATAAGAAATGATATCAAGATGGTTTCAGAAAAACCTGGGAAGACTCATATGAAATGATGAAAAGTAAAATCAGCAGAACCAGGAGAACATTGTATACCATAATAGCATTATTGTAATAATAATAAAATATAAAAGACTTAGCTACTCTATTAAATATGACAATTCAAGGTAATTCCAAAAGACTCAGGGTAAAAAACTGCTATTCATATCCAAAGAGAGAACTAAGGAACTCTAAATGCAGATTAAAGCCTATATTTTTAGTTTTTTACATTTCTTGCTCCTTATTGTTTTTTTTTCCAACATGACTAATATGGAAATATATTTTGCATGATTTCACATGCAAAATTGATATCATGCTTACTTTTTCAGTGGATGGGGTAAGGACAAGAGGGAGAGAATTTTGAACTCAAATTTTTCTTAAATATATATTATAAATAAATAGATAAGTGAAGAGAAGGGGAGCAATTTCAGCAGATGTGCAATAGAAGATTCAAAGAATGAAATCATCACTAGAATGGAGATTGTAGGCTAATAATAATAATAGTATCACATGTATATAAAATTTATAAAGTGCTTTCTATTCATTATCTCATTTGAGTCTCAACGCCAAAGGTTCCTTTTGCTTCCATAATAAGAAACACCCTCCTCTATCTGGCATTTAGAGTGCTTCACAATCTGCCCTACCTTATCTTTCCAAAATCATTCTTTTCTTTTTTACATACTTCATGCTTCAGCAAAACTAGTGTACTTGCTGTTCCATACTTACTGTCTCGTTAATCCATATCTTTGCACAATTTATCTCTCATACTGGGAAGCATTCCATTTTCCATCTACATCTTAAAATATTTATGTTCTTTCATGGGTCAATCCAATCAAATGTCACTTCCTCATTAATTCAGTTGTCTCCCTACCTCCTGCAAAATAATATTTGATATATATGTTAATTTTACTTATTGATATAAATGTTGTTTCCTTCCAATAGAACACAGCATCTTGAGCTCAAATACTAGTTGAGGGCAAATACTGGTCCATTTTTAGGTTTGTATATTCACTATAAGCAACTAGTGAATAGAGAGCTAGATCTGGAATCACGAAGACCTCAGTTCAAACTTGCCTCCAACCTTGGGCGAGTCACATTATTTCAATCTGCCTTAATTTCCTCTTCTGCAAAATGGGGATAATAATGACAGCTACCTCCAAGGGCTGTTGAAAGGATAAAATGAAATAATATTGGTCAAGTGTTTTTCAAATCTTAAAGCCTTATATAAACACTAGGTATTAGCTATCAGTGACTAGCACATAGTATATGTTCAACAGATCCCTGTAGAATAAATGGATTTAGTACAATCCTACTTTAAACCACAGATATCCTCTAAAATATAATTGGCCAAGTCTTTGCTTGAAGACCTCCCATGAAGGAAGTCGCATTATCTCCAAGGGAATGCTATCTACTTTAGGACAGCTTCAATCATTAGAAAGTTTTTGATATAAATAATAAAAATCATATACTTATATCAATAGATACTGAAAAAGTTTTTAATAAAATCTAACACCTATTCCTGTTAAAAATAGTAGAAAGCCCAGGAAAATACAGCTTTCCTTAACATGTAAATAATGCCTATCTAAAATCCTGGATGCTGCCTTTTTCAGTGACCCTCTTCTTTGTGAAACCTGTTCCTTTTGGGGTCAGGTGAGTTGTCTGCTCTCATCCTTTCCACCCCCTGGATGCCCTAACTCCTGTCAGGGACTCTCTCCAGCTGTAACCAGATCAGGGGAAAACAAATTAGACATGTTTTTCCTTCAATTCTTCTAGCTTTCTTTCTACAGGACCTTGGAAGAGAGTAAGTAAGAAAGGGGAGAGAGAGAGAGAGAGAGAGAGAGAGAGAGAGAGAGAGAGAGAGAGAGAGAGAGAGAGAGAGAGAGAGAGAGAGAGACAGAGAGAGAGACAGAGAGACAGAGACAGAGAGACAGAGACAGAGAGTGACAGAGAGAGAGAGAGAGAGAGAGAGAGAGAGAGAGAGAGAGAGAGAAATAGAGACAGAGAGACAGAGACAGAGAGAGAGAGTGACAGAGAGAGAGAGAGAGAGTGACAGAAAGAGAGAGAGAGACAGAGAGACACACAGAGAGAGAGAGAGAGAGAGAGAGAGAGAGAGAGAGAGAGAGAGAGACAGAGACAGAGAGAGAGAGAGACAGAGAGTGACAGAGACAGAGAGAGTAGAAGGAAGAGAGGGAGGTAGGGAGGGAGAGAAGAAGCTACATTTTGAAGTCTGCAATTCTGTCATTAGTTTTTGATCACTATTTCCAATCTTTTGTGGCAAATTGTGGATTTAGGGAAACAGAGTCCAGATGCTTTTTTAGTCAAAATGTTAAGGATGAAAAGATTGCTCTGTTTCATGGGAAGGGGAAAGATTTGATTAAAATGAGCCTTGTGCAAAATTATATTTTAAGTAAAATCTAATTGTTAATTTTTTATTTAATTTTAAAGTTTTTGAAGAATAAAATAATACACTTTATATTTATACCTAATTGTTCAATAGAGATTTGCCTTTTTAAAATAAGCATGATTCCTTGAGTAGACACATAAATGAAATTAACTTCACAAGTCTATGATTTAACTTTGAATCTATAATCATAGGGTCTCTTATTATGTTCATTTTATACCAGGATCACTTTCACTTCTTTCTTTTGTTGGGATGTTCTAGAAGCCTCCCCTGCTCTTGCTGTTGATCTATACAAACCTCAGGCCTCTTCCATTGACCAGATCATTCTTCATATTCTCCATGAAAGTTTCTTTGGGGAAACTTGCTCTCTCTACTTCTTCCAAAGCCTTAATAATTTCTGCCCTACAGATGAAACAGTCTGGCTCTGTACCAAATTACATTGTTTTCTTCATACCTACAACACAGCATCTTCCTTTCTCCTTTCTATCTTATTGAATTCTTGTATGTCTTTTAAAGTCTAAATCAAATGCCATCTCCTTTAGGAATTCTCCCATGATGTGGCTCTTTTCAACAATGAGGTGACTGAGATCAGTTCCAGTGATCTGGTGATGGAGAGAGCCATTCACACCCAGAGAGAGGACTTTGGGAACTGAGTGTGGATCACAACATAGCATTTTCACTTTTTGCATTTTGTTTTCTTTCTCATTTTTTCCTTTTTGTCTGATTTTTCTTGTGCAGCAAGATAATTTTATAAATATGTAGACATTTACTGGATTTAACATATATTTTACCACATTTAACATATATTGGATTACTTGTCATCTAGAGGAGGGGATAGGAGAAATGGGGAGGAAATTTGGAACACAAGGTTTTGCAAAGGTCAATATTGAAAAGTTATCCATGTATATATTTTTAAAATAAAAAGCTTTAATTAAAAAAGGATTTTTTCCATGAACCCCACAGCTTGATCTCCTTTGGAACAGGCATAGCACTTAATTTGGATCTTCTCTAAAATATACTCTTTTTTGGACAATTATATGCCTATTTGTCTTATCCTTCAGATTCTAAGGTACCTGAAGGCAAGTAACTTGTCTTATTCAATCTGTATTTTTTTTAACCTTAGCACAGTGACCTGCATCTAGGAACATAATAAAAATGTATTAATTGAATGAATGACAATTCACTTCAATGATAAAAACAATAATAATCCAATAAACATTTATGAAGATCCTATCATGTGAATGTAAACTATAAATTCTAAGAATTTGAAGATAAGAAATAGCATAATCCCTGTCTGCAAGAAACTTACATTCAACTAAGGGGAATATGGAAAGTATGCATGATAGAATGGAGATGCAAAATTACTTGAGGACAATTTGGAAATGCAAAGTTCTACAGGAATATTTGAAGAGGAAAAGGAAACTTTCCACTGGAGGCAATCAAAGGGGATTTCATGAGGACCTGGCACCTGAGTTAGCCCTTGCACTGTGAATTCTATGAACCCCAAAATATAATGACAAAGGCTTGAGTCATCTCACCTTCCTTAGACACACTTCAACTTATTATTTGTTTCCCAAAATAAGCCACCTAGAATTACATATAATACTTTGCCTCAGTTTACCAATCTATAAAATTAGGTGGAGAGAAATGGCAAACCATTGCAGTGTCTTTGCCAAGAAAACCTCAAAATGGGGTCATGAAGAGTTAGACATGACTGAAATGACATAACAGCAAGTTATGAGGTGATCTGACTAAGACAGAGGACAAGAAGACTCTCACTTCCCTTGTTTGCTCTTGTGTAGAGCACAGGAGAACATTAGGAATGATTTCATACAATCAGTAAGCATTTATTAGTCCCTTGGCATGTGGTGAGGAATGTGTTAAGCATTAGGAATCTAAAGAAAAAATAAAAACAGTTCCTGTCTTCAAGGAACTTAGATTTTAATGAGAAATAAATCAATTGATATAGATGCAGACATGTATGTATGTATGCATATGTATGTATGTGTATATATTATACAGTCTCTCTCTATATATAGTATATATAAAAAATACAAAGCTAATATAAAATACTCTGAGAGAATAATGCTCATACTTAATAAGGGCTAGAATAGGAGAGCAACAGAATCCTTTTCTCCTATGACTGCACAGAATAGAGATTCAGAAAAAAATAGCTGACATTTAGGTTTTTAAAAACGTTTTTAGATATATTACCTTTCCTAAGATATGTCACAACAGTTCTATGAGATTGGTACTATTTTCTCTCTTTTACAGATAAGGAAATTTCATACCACAGAGATTAAATGATTTGCACAGTATCACATAGCTGCTAAGCTTCTAGAATTTGAACTCATATCTTTCTGCCTTCCATTCCTGATTCTATCCACTATATCAGATATATATAATAAATGTTTATTGAATAATGAATGAATGAATGTCCTCCTATCCTTCCATTTCTTGTACCTGGAAAAGAGTTCTTACCTTGGGGTACCACATTTTTTTCTGCCCAGAAAATATCATTGACTCACAATAGCTATAAAAGCTTAATTACACCTAGCATTTTCTGCCTACAGAGTTCTTCCCCATCCACTCTTTCATTAGATCCTAAAACAGCTGAATGAGGGAAGTTAGACTAGGATCATTGACTCAGATAAGGAAACTGAGATATTATTTGGTCAAGGTCACAATCAGTTGGTTGCAGAGGTGAGACTTCAACCCAAGCCCCTCAATTCCATGTCCAATATACATTCTACTCTTTTATGTTGCCAGTTACTTTTTGTTCAGAAAAAGAGTATTTTTGTTTAAAGAATAAGGAAAGATGATGATGATGATTTCTTGTGTTAACACCAGACTTTTGTGGTTTACGAGACACTTTTCTCAGAGCAACTCTATGAAATAGAAAATAAAAGCACTGATCATCACCATTTTATAGATTTGGAAAGTGAAGTACTGAGAGATAAAATAACTCCCAGAATTGCATAGCTAGCAATTAGTAGAGTTGGGAAATGGACCCAAATCATAGAATCGGCACTCAAATTTAGGAGTTGGAAAGGACTTCAGCTATCATGACTGAAAGGAATCCCCATGATAGCATAACAGATAAATGCTGCGCTCTCTGTGAATTCAGTCATTTTTCATTAATGCCTGTATGAGAACAAATGAACCTCTTTCCATTTTATGAGCTGCTCAGGCAGTTGAGGATGCTGATTCACAGGTCACCCAATACAGTTCTGCTCTAATGAGCTGCTGATTCGTAGGCATTGATTCTGTCAACTCCTTCACCTTATGGCAGAGCCAAAAGGTGTTAAAAACAATGGGGATTTTCCTATGCCTTGTCAGTTCCATTTTATCTAAACCCAGTGAAAAACACCCATCCAATTCTCTTTGATTTCCTCAATATCTGATTGAAGCAGTAATCTAGGCTCATCTGTCATTCTCAATGTAATCAAACATTCATCAAGCATTTTCTTTCCCTTTGTGTTGGGAGTTTTCTTCTTCAAAAGACTTTTACCAAGAACAATGTTGAAATGTTCACATTTGAGATCTGAAATATAATAATAAACAAATTCAATAATTCAACAGCAATTCTTAAGTGACAATATTTACAATGGACTAACATCACAAAGATTAAATGCAGTGCAGTGGCAAGGATTGGGATGGCATTATATCACAGTCACACAACTGTTGCCCTGTTTTACTTCAAATAAGTCACTTTCTTAGCATGGGCCTTAATTTACCCTTTTATAAAAATGAAGGGATTATATTAATGATTTCCAAGTTTCCTTCCAACTCTGACATTCTCTGTCCTATGGGTAATTCTAGGTCCAGATATTCTTTCCAGGTCTAGCATTCTATGTTCTACATTCCACTGGCCATGACAGTCTATGTTGAAAGAAAGGATGGTGTACTAGTAGAATGCTAGATGATGTCAGGATTAGTTGTATTTTAATCCTGCCTCAGACCCAGATTTGTTGTAGACAAGTTATTTAACTTACATAAGTCTGTTTTCTCATCAGTCAAAAAAAAAATAGAGAGAGAGAGAGGTTTTTCCCTCTTATTCTTATTTTTCCCTTCCAACATGATTCACATGGAAAATATATGAAAAGGAATGTACATATAACTAAAAATGTTGTTTTACATGTGATTAGGGAAAATAAGAAAAATAGTACATAGAAACTGTCACCGCCCAGAGTTGTTTGACATAGTACACGCAGGCAGCTAGGTGGCACAGTGGATAGAGTGCCAGAATTGGAGTCAGAAAGTCTTAACTGACCTCAGACATTCATCAGTATGTGATCATAGGCAAGTCACTTAACTCTGTTTGCCTCAGTTTTCTCATATGTAAAACAACTAGAAGAAAGAAATGGCAAAACATTCCTCTAACTTTACTAAGAAAATCTCAAACAGGGTCATGAAGAGTTAGGCACACAACAAAATGTATTTTATAAACTCTCTCTCTATAAATATATAAATTATAAAACATTTATAAACTAGCTTTATAAATGGAAAACATTTTATTGGGAATTCTAAGGTCTATCCCATCTTCTGTCCACCAAAGACAGGTGTCAAACTCAAATATAAATGGGAACATTAAATGATACAAAAAAGTATAACATTAACGTAGAAAACCATATTTTTTAACAAAAAATTTTTTTATTATTTTATTTATCAATTTTATTAATACATTGTTAATATGGCTTTTAATAATATTTTATTAATGTGTTATTGATACTTTGTTAATAATTCTTTTATTAATATTTTGTTAATACACTGACAATTAAAATTATACAAAAACTACATTTTAATCTGGTTTAGACCACACTTGAGAGGACTGTGAGTGAGCTGTCTGTTTGACATCTCTGATCTAGAATGCTTCCAGTTTCATCTTTATATGAATCCATGCTTCTAAATAAGATATTGCTCCTTTTTTCAAGAAACTTCAAGAAGTCCAGTTCTTTAGTTATTCCTTATATTCCAAATATAATACAAAGCGGAATTTGGTAAGCACATAAGAGAAGTTCAACATAATCATCAGAGTAGGAGGAAGGGAAGATTTTGAGAAGAAAATAGCATAATAATTGAACTTTGAAACAGTAGTTCATCTGGCAATGATGAAGTCCTCCTCACAGGGTTTACATTTGCTCTGCCTCTACTTTTCAGGGGAGTTGGCACCCAGCATTGTATTTGATTCACTCCTTTAATTGGAAAGTCATCAAGTTGGCTCCCAGAAAAGGTGCAGAGACAGACATTGACTTGTATTCTTC
The DNA here is from genome assembly GCF_016432865.1 of Antechinus flavipes. NCBI lineage: Eukaryota > Metazoa > Chordata > Mammalia > Dasyuromorphia > Dasyuridae > Antechinus > Antechinus flavipes. Next base: position 191,334,693 of record NC_067403.1, on the reverse strand, counting down.
ACAGGAATATGTAAACAGAGAAGCCAAAGAGAGAGTATTGCATGACCTATATGTAGGTTAAGACTTCTGAATGTTGAATAAAAGTCATATTACATATAGGCGAACCCTAGTTATTATCCCTTCTGAATGTCAGAATCTTTTTTAAGATAAAAAAAAAATTTTAAAGATGCTCTCCCAATTCTATGTTTCTATGAACCCTAGGAATAAAGTTCATATTGGAAATCACTATAATAACACAGTATTATCACATAGCTCATCAGTACATGGGTTTAGTTCTCAGACATCAAGAGTCAATTTATGTGAGTCCAGAGAGCAGAGTTGTAAGGTTGTCTCTGCCTTTAATATGCTGTATGACTACAGGCAAGAAATTTAGCATCACTGGGTATTAATCATGAAAACAAATTCCAAAATTTGAAATATTTTTAGAAAATATTGGATTAATTCATTTGGCAAAGGAGAAAGGCAGAAGATGTGGCTCCTTCCTGAATCTTATTGAGGTTATATTATTCAGAGTTTAGACAATGGAATAAAGACATTTGCCCAATTGAGTTCATGTAGGCAGTTTGGCAATTTGAGATGTTACTCTAATTGGGGCAACGCAAAACTGGGTGGACCTAAAACAGGTACTTAGTGGAGCCTAAGCATTCCTGACAGCCATTCACTTCCCCTGGAGCATCCCCAAGGTCAGTCTGACCTATACAGTGAACTTTTGGGTTGGACAATTTCTAGCCATATAAAGCTATATTCAAACAATATTCCCAAGTGATAAATAATAAAGTATTTTCCTCACAGGGGATCTGTTTCCTCTCTTTAAATGAGGAACTATGCAAAAATAGTATAACAAAAAGAACAAAACTTGGTAAGTACATAATAGAAGTTCAAAGTGATAGGAAGGCAGAGGCGGTAGGTAGGAGAATTGGATTTCAATATTAGCTTTGGGATGTACTTGCTAAGACATGGACAAAACATTTCACAATTTTGGTCTTGTTCTACTTTTGGGTTATTTTTCTATCTAAAAAATGAAGAGATTGGCCTAGAAGATTATTCATTTTATTATTTGTAGATGACTAAGCTTGATTATTAACCTAAACAAAAATCCTCTTTTACAGTAATCAAACTAACCATTAAATTATTTCTACATCTTCACTTCACTCTGTGCCATTTAGACTAGAGAAGTGAGTACTCCAGTGCATTAAATAAATTTATTGATCAGAGACTATCTGGTATTAAAGATATTATGTGTATGCCATATTGCCTATCAGACCATAAGCTCCTTCATAACAAGGATGGCCATTATCTTTTCGTCCCCAGTTCCCAACATAGTAGCTTGTAAAAATTATCAAACCTTTGTTGAATTGAATTGAATTGAATTAAAAAATATTGCTGACCTGGAATTTTACAGAGACCTAGAGAAAGAAAGTAAAAGATCCAGAGTTCAAAATCAAATCTAGTCTATCTAGTTGCCTAAGAAAGGGACATGGGAGTAACCTATGTAAATAATCCATGAGCAAATAATGATGATGTATGTCAGGGAGTGAGGGTAGTCCCTTGACCTAGAAATATCTCTCAGACTAGAATAAGTTGCCTGAAAGAAGATGGAGAGAAACTATAAAGAAGGGAGGGGAAGGAGAGATCAAAAGGATTAATTCATTAGAAATAACAACATCCAAAGCCAAATTCATCTGACTGAATAAATGACATTTTCTGTTCAGTTTTTTAATGTCTTGTAAAGAGAAGAGACAAAGGATCCCAGAGGGGTTTCTCTGTTAATTAAGATCAGACCCTCCCAAGTCATAGGCAGCCAATCATTACTCAATCTGCTACAGAGGACCAGCATGGCTAATTCCCCACCTTCTACTTCAAGGGTAGCTGCATTTGAGGCTCTAAGCAATGGTTATCAGGTCATTTGTATAAAAACAAGACCTCAAGTCTTCAAGATTCATGTGGTTTTAAGATGAACAATCCAACTCTCACCTCTTGATCCTTCTTCTCTTCTCCTCCTTCCCTTAATTTCTTTCAAGCAATTACATTATTACTTTCCAGTTCCATGTCACCATTGGGCAATGCTGTATTATATTATTACTTTAGGAAAGTTAACATTTTGGCTTGAGCATGGGATTTCTTTGTTATAAGAAACTCCTTCTCCTAATGCAGATCATATTTTTTTTGCTTTGAATTTTTTTTATTAAACCTTTTTATTTACAAAACATGTGCATGGATAATTTTTCAACACTGACCCTTGCAAAACCTTGTGTTCTAGATTTCCCCCTCATTCCCCTCACCCTTCCCTAGATGGCAGGTAGTCCAATACATGTTAAATATGTTAAAATATAGATCATAATTGTTAAGAGTCTTATAGAGTCGCTTGAGTAACAGAGAGGTTAAATGATGTGTTCAGATTCACAAAGCAAGTATATGTTAGAGGAGAGTTTTAAATCCAGATATTTCCAACACTAAAGCTAGCTATCGATACACTATGCTACTTTGTCACTTGCAAAAGTTAGTACCCACATTTTTAGAGGCGAGTTTTAAATCCAGATATTTCCAACACTAAAGCTAGCTCTCGATACACTATGCTACTTTGTTACTTGCAAAAGTTAATAGCCACATTTTTACCCATTAAAAAACCAACAAAACTAATCAGATTAAATTCACTTGTTAAAAAAGACTTTGCAGACATATAATCTTTGCTAAATTGTATTTTATTATACAGAAATCAGGCTGAAATAGGTTGAGAGCCTCACTTTAGGTTTTAAAAAATCAACTGATTTGTTAAGTACCAACAATGTGCCAGGCTTTATGCTAGGCATTGGCAAGAAAATTTTTGCCATTCAGCAACTGGGTCATAGGAATCCTTTGCCTCTTTCCTAGGTATGGACAGTCCTTCTCTTTAGGGTCATTTTCTAGGAGGCTCTTTGGTTTCTGGAGGGACCTGGCCTACTTTTAAGAGTTATCAGCAACAAGGTGGGGAGGAGGGTACCAGCCTTCATTGTAGAAACCCAACCCAATCAACTGTAGCTGGCTGACAAAGTATGGCTGAGTCAGCCCTGTCCGACTCATTGGGGAAATTCTGTTCAATTCAATTACATCACTGCTGTTGCTGCAGACCTAATTCTAGTTGGATGATTCAGAGAGGCAACATTATCAAATATGCAAAGCATTCCAAGGGTCATTTGAAAGTTTGGGGCATGGATAAAGCATTCTCTGTGAGAAATCTGGGTGGCAAGCTTGGGAAAATTAAAACAAACACACACACACACACACACACACACACACACACACACACACACACATACACACACACACAATTCAACAAATAACTTCATATAGTCAGGATGGCCTAACAAAATCTTGAATCTCTTCTCTCATTGGAGATATTTAAACAGACTAAATGACCAATACAACTTTATAGTTGGCAGAACCCTTCAAAAGGGTGAGGGATTCTCCAAAGTCCTATAGGCGATAAATAGTAAATCCAGTATTTAAACCCAGATATTCGTGGTATAGTTGAAAAGGCATTGGTTCTGACTTCAGAGAATCTAGATTCAAATATTGCTTATAGTAACCTTTAGCAAATAATTTAAATTCATTGGACTTCAGTGTCTTCATATTTATAATATATATCTCTACATATCTCTATATATGTAATATATATATATATATATATATATATATATATATACATATATATATATAAAATAGGAGGGTTGGAATGAGGCAATTCTGGGTAAATCCAATGGTCTTGTGATGGAGAGAGCCATCGACATCCAGAGACAGAATTATGGGGACTGAATGTAGATCACAACATAGTATTGTTACCTTTTTGTTGTTTGTTTGCTTGTATTTTTTTTCTCATTTTCTCCCTTTTGATCTGATATTTCTTGTATATGATAAATGTGGAAATGTTTAGAAGAATTGCACAAGTTTAACCTATATTGGATTGCTTGCTGTCTATGGGAAAGAGGTGAGGGAGAAAAATTTGGAACACAAAGTTTTGCAAGAGTGAATGTTGAAAACTATCTTTGTATGCATTTTGAAAAATAAAAAGCTATTATTATTAAAAGAAAAAAAAAGAAAGGAAGAAAATAGGAGTGTCAGACTAAACCAAGCCTTTTTCTTCTCTTATCACATTATCCATTGGTATGCAGTAAAGTAGAACTATGTAGGGCAAGAATGATTCTCATATCCTTCTCTCAGGTCTACTCTGAAATCGGTACCAAGTATCTCTTCAGGAAAGATAGAAAATAATTTGTTCCAGGTTTCTTTACTTCCAAGAACTTGTATCTTGAAAAAGAGTTTTAGCAAGCCCTTTTCTTAACTTTTAGAATCATAATACTTTCATCAAACTGATGAAGGTTCTGAATAGAAGGTCAGAAATTAAATCCAAATCATTAAAGCTTAGAGGGATGAAATGACTGCTTCCCCAGATGGAGCCTAAATTCATGGAAAGGCTAGATGGAGATACAAAATAGTGGATAGGATTTCAGTCTGCAATGTGTCTTGCCTTGGTTCTTTGAACCCAATAATTCTATCATATCATTCTATCATATCAACTTATCAAGTTGAGGTAAACAAAACTTAAATCACTTGTACCCTTAATCCCTATTCTCTTTGCTAAGAGGAACAAAATTTCTTTCATCAGTTGTATCTTCCAGAGAAAAGTTGGTCATCAGATGGTTTCAGTTTACTCATTAGAATAGGAAACAATAAAAGTGAGTCAGGATGGGGTAGAGTTAGGTGGAAGTAAAGAAGTGAAGTAAATAGTACATGATAATGAATAATGGAAATAAACAGTAGGTGATATAGGAGAAGAGACTACAATCAAAAGGTGGAATTTCAGGGTGCAGGATCTTAGAAGTTGAACAGTGTCAAGTGATGATGATAAAGAAATAATACATTATTTCTTTAGAGTCTCCTCCAAGCTTTATGTTTTTGGAAAGTTGGATAAAGATGACATCCCTGACTTTCTCCAAGTCCCTGATTAATATAAATATAGATAGATGTAGATGTAGATATAGATATAGACATATGCTGAATAGTTTGAGCCAAGAATAGCTCTCCAAGAGATTTAGCTCTGAGTTGACATTAATTGATTCATCACAACATTGTGGGTGCTATCATTGAATGAAATCCCATATCCACGTACTATAATTTTACTACATCCAAGTCTACATTTCTCCATCTTGTCCACAAAGGTAGAGGGAAAAAACAGGAAGAAAAGAAGCAAGCAAGAAAGGAAGAAAACAAGCATTAATTAAGCACTTACTAAGTGTTATGCATTGTGCTCATCACTTTACAAATATCTCATTTGCTCCTCACAGCAATCCTAAAAGGTAGACAATATTATTATTCCTATTTCATAGTTGAAGAAGTTGAGGTAAACAAAACTTAAATCACTTGTACCCTTAATCCCTATTCTCTTTGCTAAGAGGAACAAAATTTCTTTCATCAGTTGTATCTTCCAGAGAAAAGTTGGTCATCAGATGGTTTCAGTTTACTCATTAGAATAGGAAACAATAAAAGTGAGTCAGGATGGGGTAGAGTTAGGTGGAAGTAAAGAAGTGAAGTAAATAGTACATGATAATGAATAATGGAAATAAACAGTAGGTGATATAGGAGAAGAGACTACAATCAAAAGGTGGAATTTCAGGGTGCAGGATCTTAGAAGTTGAACAGTGTCAAGTGATGATGAGCTCTAAGATGAAATTGATTGCCCATATGGAGTGGGAAGAAGTGAGGTAGAAAAGTGACAATGGTTTTCTTTGATTAATTGGGAAGTCAAGGTGACATTAGGTCATCAATGTGAACAGTATGGTCTCTAAAGATGATGGTGAGAGTTAGGAATGATATGATGATTGTAAGCCATTCATTTTGCCACTCAAAGCATAAAGAAAGCCTAACAAATATTAATGTTGAACCACTAATATTGAACATTCTTAATTCCATCATGTCATGTTACATTTGGAAATTCAAATGATATTGAACATTGATAAGCCAGTTCCTCTGCCCATCTTAATTTCCTCATCTGTAAGATAAAGAAAGTGAACTAAATCATTTTTACTCTTGCTTTAAAATCTAATGTTCCTTGTTCTAAGGTCCTTTTCACCTATCTCAATCTATAATCTATAGTTTATGACAGGGTTTCTTAAACTTTTGCTACTTGTGACCTCTTTTTGCCTGAATAATTTTTATGCAACCATAGGCATATTGATAAATCAAATAGAAATACAAATCAAATATTTATTGATAATAACTCATAATTTCATGATCCACACACTCAGTTACATGACCTCCATATAGATTAAAAGCCACAATTTAAGAAGATTTAGTCCATGAGGCATTATAATATAATGGGGAAAGGATGTGACCTAGAACTCAGTGTTGTACTAAGGAAAGAGTTCTCATTCAAAGCATTGACTCTTCATTCAAATCCTGTCTCTGAAGTTTGCTGGCCACCTGTGTGACTTTGGGCAAATTCAATTTCTTAGCCCTCCATTTTCTCATCTATAAAATGAAGGACTTAGACTAGGTGGCCTCTAAGGAGCCCTTCAAGGCTAATTCTCTGATCCTACAAGATGTGAATAAATCCTGTTTCTGACTCTCTCATGAAAAGTAAGATACGTCCACAATATGTCCTCCCAGGAATATTGTGAGGAAGGTGATATAATGGGGGAGCTCATTATCAAACTCCCTTCTAAAGTTGCGTGTTCTATGATGCAAGAAGCTTGGATCCATTTGGGGATATACTTCATGTACATGCAAAATCCCAAGAACTAAGCATGGTGATAAAAGGATATAATTAAAGTCCAAAAAGAACCAGAGAGACAATGAGAAACGCCACTTGGCCAGAACAAAGGCTGTGAAATGGGGAATAGAATCATAGAATCTTAGCCTGAGAAGGAACCTTTAAAGCTATCTGGTCCAATTTCCTCTTTTTACAAATAGGAAAAGAGGATTGTAGAGGAAAATGTTATGTTCAAGGTCACACAGAGCCCTAGAGATTAGAAATCTGATCTTCTGATACATGGCTTCATGCTTTCTCTGCTACTAAGATCTCTTAAGTACAGGAGTTCTTAACTTGGGACCCAGGAACTTAGACTTTTAAATAATATTTTGATAAGGCTATTTCTATTTTTTTTCTTTATTACTCTACATGTTTTACTTTGTGCATTATTCAAGATAGGGTTTCTTAAACTTTTTGCACTTGTGACCTATCTTACCTAAGAAATTTTTATACAATCCCAGGTTGTATAAAACCCCAGGTTTCATATAAGTATATAAAATAAGCATACAAAATAATCATTTACTGATAATCATAATTTTGTGACTCGCATATTCAGTCACTGAATTTTGATCTTAGAAGGGGGACATAGGCTTTAACCAAACTATTAAAAGGGTCTGTGGCACAAAAGAGATGGGTGGAACATGTGATGAGATGAGATGCGCTTAGAGGCTGGGGTGACAATAGAAGACACAAGTTTGATCTATTTCATCCTCCTCCTTTTATTAGGGGTATAAATGGCATAGAGGCATCTGAGGGGTAATAGATTGGCCTGTTCTCAGGAGTCCAGTCCCTTGCAGTTGTTGATTCCATTGTTTGCATATCTTTGTATTTTAAAATTCCCAAATGTAGACTTGGAAGGGGAATTTTAAAATCACATTTTTTTTTTTTTTGCATTTAAAAATAACAATAGCAGCCTGAGCATAGTCTTGGAAATGGAATGCGGGAGTACAGAGGCAGGAAGGATTGGTATTCATTGGGATGGATGAATTCCCCTAAGCTCTTGGCTTTCCTGAGAATCTGTTCGAAGATTTCATGTTAAAAAAATAAAATAAAATAAATAAAAAATAAACAATGAGGCTGAAAGAGACGGCCTGTCTCAGAAAATCCAAGGGCCAGAAGCCTCCTCTAGCTTCATGGAAACTAATCTAAAGGAGAGAAGAGTGAGAAAAGTAAAGAGTTATAGCTTAATGTCCAGAAGGGCCTCTTGGTAAATCAGAGACCTTGACAGAATCAGGGTCCTGAGATTTAAAAGTCTTTGTGTTTAAAGCCCACCACTTCTCAAAAGTGATTTTCACTTCCTTCCTCCCTCCCTCCCTTCCTTCCTTTCATCTCCTTCTTTTCTTCCTCCTTCCTTTCTTCTTTCTCTCCTTCCTTTCTTTCCTTTTCTCCTTCTTTCTTTCTTTCCTTCTTTCCTTCCTTTCTTCCTTCCTTCCTTCCTTCTTCCTTCCTTCTTCCTTCCTTCTTCCTTCCTTCTTCCTTCCTTCTTCCTTCCTTCCTTCCTTCCTTCCTTCCTTCCTTCCTTCCTTCCTTCTTCCTTCCTTCCTTCCTTCTTTCTTTCTTTTCTTTCTTTCTTCCTTTCTTTCTTTCTTTCTTTCTTTCTTTCTTTCTTTCTTTCTTTCTTTCTTTCTTTCTTTCTTTCTTTCTTTCTTTCTTTCTTTCTTTCTTTTCCATCTCTCTTTTTCTTCCTTCTCCCTCCCTCTCCATCCCTTCCTTCTTTCTTTCTCCTTTTCCCTCCCTTCTTCTTTTCTTCCTTCCTTTTTTCTCTTTCTTATCTTTCTTTCTTTCCTTCTTTCTTTTTCTTTTTCTTTCTTTCTTTCTCCCAAGAGTTTTCTTCTTTATCCCAGGAGTTTTTGATCCTGATGCCAGATTTGGTGTGGACACTTAATCATTTTAACCCAGTGTAGCTCAGACTATACCTGGGCTTAAAAATATTGTTCACTTCAACCTTTTCAGTGGCAAGGATTACAGGTATCAAATCCCATTGTTCATATGATCTGTTATAATATAAGCAGTCTTACTGCTTCTGTCCTTACCAGTTCTGGCAGCCAGAATTGCAATACTCCTAACAGACCGCAACCTAAACACAGCATATATGTATGATCACATAGGCCTGAGATTACCTTTATATATTTATTTCTCACAATTCCCATATCACTTATTTCTGTAACTCTCAAATACCAATGCCATTAGCATGTAATATTGTATATTAAAATTTCTGTGTAGTGTCTTGTCCCTTTATTAGACCTGTCTTGTGTAAACTTTGCAATTCCCTAACTGGGAACAGAAATTGCAAAGTTTCTTCAATGACTACTAATTTTCCCCAAAATCTAGGTCCACTTTTTGGATATCAATATTCTACCTATGTTATCATATAGTACCTAATCATGAAATAACTATAGTGTGTAAAGAATTTAAACTGAGCACCACATGGGGGCAAGGCAATAGAAAGATATGTAGTAGTTAGAAATAGCCTGCAACATTTAATAAATATGGGATTGCAAGAAGGAACCAGAAGAAAGGATACTAACAGAAAAAATGCAAGATTGAAAGATATGAGATGGTTCATCAATGAGAGAGCTAACCAGTGGATAGACTGGCCATTTTTTTGGATTGAGCAAGGCTGACCTTTGGGTACCAAAATCACAATCTATGACTGGGAGCTTACTTGAAACATTTCTATTTTAGTGGTACCTGCCAGGAAGGTCAACTCTGTTAACATCCTTTCAGAATTTAGAATCACTTTGAGAGAGAACTTGTAATCAAGTGTGGATTTGAAATTTGGAAGATCTGAATTTGAATCCCAACTCAGAAATTTATTAGTTATTTGAATATGGTGACATCACTTAACCACTTTTAGCTTTAGTGAGTAAATGTTGTACCTATCTCACAGAATTACCGGGAGGAGCAATTGAGATAACATAAGTATAGTACTTTCTAAACCTTAAAGGACTCTATAAATATTAGCTATTATAATAATACCAAGGAACTATACTTGAAAAAACAATGCTTTAAGGCTTGAATAGCACTTTCCTCAGAAGACTTCTGTGTGGTAATAATAATAATAACAACTAACTTTTATATAATACTTATTACATGTCAGGCACTGCAATAAGTATTTTGTAACTATTATATTGTTTGACTCTCACAACAATCCTAAAAAATAGGTGCTATTATTACCCCCATTTTACAGATGAGGCAAACAGGAGTTTAATGAATTACCCAGATGCATAAAATTAGGAAGCATCTGAGACTTGATTGGAATTCAGGTTTTCCTGAAACCAGGCTTAGTGCACCAACCATTGTACCACCTAGCTGCCATTAAGTAATTAAGGAATAAACCCAAATCATTCTGGTTCTCATCAATCGGCCACTTTCAGGCCAAGCTCAATTGGTATTTGCTTTGGCCCTGATTGCCTCAGAGTACATGCAAATAGAAATTATTGTTGTTTGGCCAGAAATCCTGGGGTCATTCCCTCACAGATGGATTCCTTTTTTTTTTTTTTTGACCAGATAAAAAAGGCCATTTTTTTTGCCTCATTTCTTATCTATTCTTAATTACTGATTGGGTGTTGCCTCAATCAAACTTAGACCTGTTAAGACCTTAGCTTAAAAGAGCCAAGATCTTCCACTGTATCCAGGCTATCTCCAGATATCCTGATTTATATATGGTCACTGGATCCAGATGGCTCTGGAGGAGAGAGTAAGGCATTTGTATAGTCTTCCCTTACTTAAATCCAATTTACTTATATGTCATGTATCACTTTCTTGATATCATGGCCTTCAACAAGAACAAAGGAAAAACAATAACAACAAATAAGATTTAATATTTTACAGATACAGTTCAGAAAAAATTAATTACTTGCCCAAGGTAAGGACCAGAAAATAGATTTTTAAGACCTTCATTTTGCTTTCTTGTGATGATTCTCTATGGCTGCAAAGGATTCCTTCCCATATAGTTGATGTAGCTTGCTGAAAAATGTTCATTAAGCCCAAGTTATCAAAGACAGCAAGATGGCACAATGGATAGAGTACTGGACTTTGAATCAGGAAAACTCTTCTTCCTGAGTTCAAATCCGGTCTCAGACACTTCCTAAGCTGGGTGATCCTAGGAAAGTCACTTTATCCTGACTCAGTTTCCTCATCCATAAAAGTAGCTTCAGAAGGAAATGCTACACCATTCTAGTAACTCTGACAAGAAACCCCAAAATTAGATCAAGAAGAGTTGAATACAACTGAAATGAGTGAAAAATAATATCAAAGAAAGAATCAAGATTGTACCTAGATGATAAACAAGATAAAGAAAGATACCAATTATATTGGGGAAATGATTGTACAAAGGGAAAGACATGGACAATAGTTAGAAAAATGACAAATATGTTCTAAGGAGTGAGAGAATGGCATCTTCCCCATTGTAATGGGCAATTTTTTCCTTTTATGGAACCTCCTGGTGATAGACAGTCTGACCATATTTAGCACAAAAGCAGAAAGAATATCCTTAAGTCATAATGAAGAGGACACTGGACAGGGATTCAAGAGGTCAACCAAGTAATTATACATTTCTCAGCATCATTGGAATGCGAAGGAGTCTGGTAGCTAAAATCAGGAAGAATAACATGACTTGTTTCTATCCCTCACCCACATATCTGCCAGGTCTCCCATATTTCTCTTTATTTATAGCATACTATCTCTTGTATCATAGTTATCTGTTTACATATCTTCTCCCATTCATATTCCTTTTCATTATTAGTAATGTTCTTATTATTGTTAGCTGTATTTTTATAAAGCTCTTTAAGGTTTGCAAAGTGCTCCTCTCTAGGGTTACCTTTCATCCATTCTGTATTTATCTTGTTCTGATTTTTACATAAACATATATGTAATATTCTCTATTCAAATATAATGCCATTTGAAGAGTATTTCTGTTTTGTTTTGTTTTTTGCAACATCAGTGCTTAGCATAGGATAAGCATTCAATAAATTTATTTTGATTAATTGATTGATTCACATACATTATCTCATTTGATTCTCCCATGACCTTGTAAGGTAAGTGCTACTAACAATAGATATCTATAGAATAATACATAGGTATTATTTATAAATAATACTACTTGCATTATTATGCTACTTATGAATAATATCTATATTTTCCCTATTTTATAGATAAATAGGTTGACAGACATTAACTAGCTTGCCGATGATTATTGTGTTTTAAAAATACTTTATCATTTATTAATATTATTTGAACCTAGCTTTATATGGCTAGAAATTATCTGGATTGAGAAATGCTTAGGTCAACCCAAAATATTTGTGTTTTGAGTTCATTCATTGAGGTTTTATTTTGAGTTCAACAAAACTTGTGTTTTGGATTTCCTGCAAGCTTGTATTTGGGGTTCCACAAGTTATATTGAATGTTTACACTTAGCTGCTGAACTACATCGCAAACTGCCCATTTCTAGAAAATCCCTATCTGCTTAAAGGTGGTAAACCAAGAATTTGTTCTTATGTTCTTTGCTTGAATTCTTTGTAATGTAAACTTCACAGAGATGCAAGGAGGGAGTCATCCTCCCTTTCTGACATTCTTTTTCTGAATAAACAATAAAATTCATTCTAAAACTTTTGAGATTTGGGGTTTGTGATTTGCCATGATTGTACAACTAGTAAATATTTCAGGTGGACTCTTTTGAGTCCAATATTCCTGCATCTTTGGAAGTCTTGTACGTAAATTCTTTAATAAATGTATATTGAATTCGATTGAATTTTAGACAAAAGAGGGAAGAGAGATAAGGAGAGTGCACTAAAGAGCACTAAACCTGGAGTGGGAAAATCTGAGTTCAAATTTTACCTTAGATATTTAGTAGTTGGATTATCCCTGGGTAAGTAATGTGATTTTTCTGAGTCTCTTTTTCCTCATCTGTAAAGTGATGATAATAATAATCCCTATTCTATCGATTGTTGTGAGAATTTAATGAAATGGCATATAAAGTGTTTAGCAAACCTTAAAATACTATTATTCTCATTGTTATTATTACTTTCCAGAATTAGTCCCCAAATTTTAATTCTTTGCATTAGAAGTAGAGAGCAATTTGCAACTAATGATAGTTTGGAGGAAAACTACAAGTGCTAGAAAACTGCAGATAACATGTTTGTCATGCAGAAAATCTGTGCTAGAGCTAAGATTTCACTTTGTAAACTGGTTTCTTTTATCGCTACACTGATCCCATACTATGCCTCCCACTTTTCCCTTGGCTCTTGGGGATTCCTTCTCCACTTTTGTGATCTCAAGGCAAATATCTTCCTTAAGGCCCCTCTTTGACTTCTATTTTCTTCTCAATATACCTTACTTTGATATGTGGTTTTTCTGTTCCCTGATCACCCGACACTTGTTTTTGGTTCCTTAATAAACTAAAACTTTGCTATAGCATGAATTGTTCAATTTTTTAAAAAAAATCCATTTATTTTTATAAACATTCAACTTTCCCTCCCAGTTCCCTCTCCAAATGAACAATTAAAAAAAAACCTTATCATAACAAATATACATATTTCAACAAAACAAATTTCCATATTGACTATGTCCAGGATTGTAAGTTTCATGCTACATTTTAAGTCCATCAAATCTCTGACAGTTGGTGGGCAGTATGTTTTATCTTCAGTCCTCTGGACTCATGATTTATCATTGTATGAATTCTGCGCTGTAGGCCAGAGGCACTAGAAGTACATGGTGAGAGATGAAGAGAGGGTAAGAGACCCTCAAAGCAGGTTTTTCCTAATTGATAACTTAGCTATAGACTAGCCTTGCTGGCCTCTATCATTAATAGTCTCTAATCAGCAATTAATATCCCCTCCAGTTATTATTAAATGCAGTTGATTGCACAGTAAGCCAGCTATTTAATGTCTGGCAGGACTTAGGTAAGATAAATAGTTCCAGGCATGACCAGTCCAAGTCATGAGTGGTAGTCAGCCAAGAAGAATGAGTGAAGACATAAGCATTGGGGTCAAGCCAAGAAGAGCTTTGGACAGAGGTTCACCCAAAGGAACAAACATATACATAGTGGGAGGGAAGGAATTAAAGCAGGAAGCCAAATTCTACTTAGTGCAGTTCAGCAGTCAGGGATGCTCAGCCAGAGAAAAAGGAGATGTTAGATGGACATTATCTGTTCCTTAAAATAATCTGAAGGACTGGCAAGGGGAAGAGAGAAGTAAGTTTTCTCTGCAATGGTCCCCATTGAAAGTAATGGGGAAAGTTTGGCTCTGACTTGACACAAAGAGTCCTATTTAGAGCTGCCTGACAATAGAATGAATGTCATCTTCAATTATTTCTGTGACACTTGTTGCCAACACTTCTGTCCATCCATGTTCTTTGCTCCCCTGAGAGACGTCAGGAGAATAATAGAATTTTCGGTGGAGGTAGACTCATTGAGTCAGACAAATATCCAGAAGTGTGACATGTGTGGCAGAGGCACTGAACTTGTTATTTTTAAAATAATATTTTATTATTCTTTTTAAATTAGCAAGTATTTATTTTCTTTTTTTCAACCTACCCTAAACACATGCATATTGAGAAGAAAAGAAAAGAAAATCAAAACTCTTTTTTTGGAGTTCCATATTGGGACACATTCTATTTGTTCTATACTTAGTATAAATGTGAATAATAAAGTAAAACAAATTCTCACACTGACCATGTTCAAATATGAGTCTCTCATGCCATCTCTTGAGTCCATCATCTTTCTGTCAAGAAGTAGGTAGAATACTTCATCAGTCCTCCTTATGACTGGTCATGACACTGATCGGAACTCTTAAGTCTTTCAATGTTATTTGTCTTGACAATATTATACATGTGAACATGTTATCCTTTTGGGTCTGCTCACTTTACTTTGCATCAGTTCATACAAACTTTTGTGGGTTTCTCTAAAAGCATTCATTTAATAATTTCTTATGGCATAATTATATTGCATTATGTTCATAACCGTACTTTTTCAGCAATTCCCCCAAATGATGGGCCTTCCTTGAGTGTACAATTCTTTGCCAAAAATAAATCTGTTTCACACATTTTTCCACATATGAATCCTTTTCTTTTTTCTTCAATCCCCGCATCTCCTATACCAGTGGTTCTCAAGGTCAAGTCCAGAAATTCTCTGGTGGTCTCTGAAACCCTTTCAGAAGGTCTGCAAATTCAAATTAGTTTTTTTTTCTAATATGGTAAATATCTATCAATATAACCCGCATAAACAAAAATTCTTCAGACAGATCCTCAATAGTTTTTTAAATAGTATAAAGATAGTGAGAACAAAAATTTGAGAACCCCTGTCCTATACATCACAATAGTCCTATGAGAGAGAAAAGTTAATAGATACATGAAAAAGTCAGGTGAAGGCTCTCACACTAGAATCACATTAATGGTTATTTCACTTTACACCATAAACTTCCCATTGTTTTCTACAGCTGACATTCTGTTTAAAACTACCTTCCATGTGAAAGACAAGCATGGAGATAAGAGTTTAGTCAAGTATATTAACTGTAAAATTATAATATATATATAATAAAGATCATATATGTGTATTCATATATAATATAAATATTAGATTTCATCAAAAAGATGATTTATAGAGATATTAAATGGATCTCATCTTAGATATAAGCATCCATATATATCCTATAGACTGGGTCAACAAGTTTCATTTGGGCATAGATAGTACTTTTTACAAAGATGGAGAATATAATTGTACAAATGATCAATCCATCAACCTAGGACTTAGCAATGTTAGTATGTTATATTTATGAAAGTGTATAGAATCTAAAAAGATAGAATATTACTCTGCCTTTGCATGTTATGCAGCCTTGCTTGTACACTTCCAAAGAGATTCCAATAATCTCTATAGATTTGAAGTAGACTCTAGAATTTACCTTCTAGTGAAGAAACTAGCTTTCTAATGGAAACCAAGCCCAATGTCAAGAAGACTGTCTTTCATTAAAAGAGAAAATGAAGAAGAGAAATTGGGATAACACAACTTCAAGGGAAATACTTAACTAGAATTTTTAATGGAAAGTACAATATCTAAATGATAACTTTGAGCAGGAGATCAGAGATATTCTGTGCCAGCTGCTTGGAAAATTAGACATGTGGGCAAAAAGTATTTGAGTGGGAGAATTATTTTGTAGGGTTTTCTGGAACTGGCATACTTTAACCAATTACCATGTTACTTTCTGATGAAGAAATTCTCCACTTAAATCCTTCTAAGGTGACTCATTGTGGTAAGCAGGTACCTCAAGGGTTTAGAGAGCAAGCTATAAAAAAAAAAAAAAAAAAAGAAACCTCACCTTATTAAACTAAATACTAGGGGACTTCCGGTTAAGATGGCGGAGAGGAGGCTCACAGTTGCATAAGCTCCGCGCTTTCTCTCACTATCCACTTCATTACAAGCCTCTGAATCAATGCTTGACTGAAAAAAAACCCACAAATAGTTACCAAGAGAAGCCATCCTTGAGATCCGCCAAGAAAGGTCTGTCTTTACTGGAGGGCTGGGGCGGTTTTAGATCGGGCGCAGGCTGAGGGCAGCGGCAGTGAGAACACAGGAGCAGAGCTGAGAGGGGGTGGGGAGTGATCGCAGCCGTCTCTGCGGGGAGAGCTTCGCTACAGGTTTGGAACCTGCAGCAAGTCAACAGCCCAGCAGAGAAGCTAAAAACACCGGGGCTGAAGAATACAACCGCAAACAGCTGGAGTCTCTCAGGACCTGGCCGCCCCCCCCCCCTTCCCCCCCTCAGTGACTCAGCACGCTCTGGGATCTCAGAGCGCAGGCGCAGCACAGTCCTGCTAGTGCCTCACTGCTGCCCCCTGCAGTCTGTAGAGGAAGCTCGATAACACACCCAGCCCCCCCCCCAAAGAAAGACTCCAGTTTTTTCTGTTTTTCTTTGGTAGTTTGTCTCTGATTAATAGACAGAATGAGCAAGAAGCTGAAGAGGACTTTAACCCTTGACAGCTTCTATACAGATAGAGAGCAGACTCTAAATCCTGAGGAGACTAAAAACAGGCAGTCCCCAGGTGATTCCCCAAAGGAGGAGATTGTCTGTTCCTCAGCACAGATGAACCTCATAGAAGTGATTAAAAAGGCTCTCACAAAGGAGCTAGAAGAAAAATGGGAAAAGAGTCTGGAGAAAGTTAAAGAGAGAGTGGATAAAGAAGTAAAATCCTTGAAAAATAGGATTAGTGAACTGGAAACAGAAAACAGCTCTCTAAAAAACAAAATTGGCGAAATGGAAAAAAATTCCACAGAACAAAAGAACTCAATTGGACAATTAGAGAAAGATTTTAAAAAAGTGAGTGAAGAGAATACTTCACTGAAAATCAGAATTGAACAAGTGGAATTGAATGACTCGAGGAGACAAGAAGAATCAGTCAAGCAAATCCAAAAAAATCAAACAATGGAGAAAAATGTGAAATACCTTCTGGGGAAGACAACAGACCTGGAAAACAGATCCAGGAGAGACAATCTGAGAATCATTGGACTCCCAGAAAAACATGATGAAAAAAAGAGCCTGGACACTGTCTTCCAGGAAATTATCAAAGAGAACTGCCCAGAAGTCATAGGAACAGAGGAAAAAATAAACATTGAAAGGATTCATCGATCACCCACTGAAAGGGATCCTAAAATCAAAACACCAAGGAATATAGTGGCCAAATGCCAGAACCCTCAGATGAAAGAAAAAATATTGCAAGCGGCCAGAAAAACCCAATTCAAGTATCAAGGAGCCACAATAAGGATCACCCAGGATCTGGCAGCATCCACATTAAAAGATCGAAGGGCCTGGAATATGATATTCCGAAAGGCTAAGGAACTTGGTATGCAACCAAAAATAACTTACCCAGCGAGAATGAGCATCTTTTTCCAGGGAAGAAGATGGACATTCAACGAAGTAAGCGAATTTCATCTATTTCTGATGAAAAAACCAGAACTTAACAAAAAGTTTGATCTACAAATATAGAACTCAAGAGAAATCTAAAAAGGTAAAGATTAATCTTGGGAACTATATTTTCACTATATAGATATATAAAGAATACATGTATACCTTGTTCTAGAAATTGATGTGGAAAGGACATTGTACCAGAAAAAGGGTAAAGTGGGGGTAGTACATCTCATGAAGAGGCATAGGAAACCTATTATACCTGAGAGAAAGAATGGAGGGGGATGAATATAGTGGGTATCTTACTGCCTTCAGAATTGGCTTTAAGTGAAAAATCTTAAGACATATTCAATCTAAGGTGAAACTTCTCCCATCTCATTGAAAAGTGAGAAGGGAAAAGTAGAAAGGGAAGGAATAAGCTAAGCGGAAGGGAATACGGGAACTGGGAGGGAAAGGGGTAAGATAGGGGGAGGAACTCTAAGGCGGGGGGAGGGACACTAAAAAGGGAGGGCTGTGAGAAGCAAGGGGTGCTCACAAGCTTAATACTTGGAAGGGGGGGAAAGGGGAAAGAAGGGAGGAAAGCATAAACCGGGGTTAACAAGATGGCAAGTAATACAGAATTGGTCATTCTAACCATAAACGTGAACGGGGTAAACTCCCCCATAAAGAGGAAGCGGTTAGCAGAATGGATTAAAAGCCAGAATCCTACAATATGTTGTTTACAGGAAACACACCTGAAGCGGGGAGATACATGCAGGTTAAAGGTAAAAGGTTGGAGCAAAATCTACTATGCTTCAGGTGAAGTCAAAAAAGCAGGGGTAGCCATCCTGATCTCAGATCAAGCTAAAGCAAAAATTGACCTAATTAAAAGAGATAAGGAAGGACACTATATCTTGCTAAAGGGTAGCATGGATAATGAAGCACTATCTATATTAAACATATATGCACCAAGTGGGGTAGCATCTAAATTCTTAAAAGAGAAACTAAGAGAGCTGCAAGAAGAAATAGACAGTAAAACTATAATAGTGGGAGATCTTAACCTTGCACTCTCAGAATTAGATAAATCAAACCAGAAAATAAATAAGAAAGAAGTCAAAGAGGTAAACAGAATACTAGAAAAGCTAGATATGATAGATCTCTGGAGAAAATGTAATGGAGACAGAAAGGAATACACTTTCTTTTCAGCAGTTCATGGAACCTATACAAAAATTGACCATATATTAGGACATAAAAACCTCAAACTCAAATGTAGTAAGGCAGAAATAGTAAATGCATCCTTTTCAGACCACGATGCAATGAAAATTACATTCAACAAAAAAGCAGGGGGAAGTAGACCAAAAAATAATTGGAAACTAAATAATCTCATACTAAAGAATGATTGGGTAAAACAGCAAATCATAGAAATAATTAATAACTTCACCCAAGAAAACGATAATAATGAGACATCATACCAAAATGTATGGGATGCAGCCAAAGCGGTAATAAGGGGAAATTTCATATCTCTAGAGGCCTATTTGTATAAAATAGAGAAAGAGAAGGTCAATGAATTGGGTTTGCAATTAAAAATGCTAGAAAAGGAACAAATTAAAAACCCCCAGTCAAACACTAAACTTGAAATTCTAAAAGTAAAAGGTGAGATCAATAAAATTGAAAGTAAAAAAACTATTGAATTGATTAATAAAACTAAGAGTTGGTTCTATGAAAAAACCAACAAAATAGACAAACCCTTAGTAAATCTGATTAAAAAAAGGAAAGAGGAAAATCAAATTGTTAGTCTTAAAAATGAAAAGGGAGAACTCACCACTAACGAAGAGGAAATTAGAGCAATAATTAGGAGTTACTTTGCCCAACTTTATGCCAATAAATTCGACAACTTAAATGAAATAGAAAAATACCTCCAAAAATACAGCTTGCCCAAACTAACAGAGGAAGAAGTAAATATCCTAAACAGTCCCATCTCAGAAAAAGAAATAGAACAAACTATCAATCAACTCCCTAAGAAAAAATCCCCAGGACCAGATGGATTTACATGTGAATTCTACCAAACATTTAAAGAACAATTAACTCCAATGTTATATAAACTATTTGAAAAAATAGGGATTGAAGGAGTCCTACCAAACTCCTTTTATGACACAGATATGGTACTGATACCTAAACCAGGTAGGCTGAAAACAGAGAAAGAAAATTATAGACCAATCTCCCTAATGAATATTGATGCTAAAATCTTAAATAAAATATTAGCAAAAAGATTACAGAAAATTGTCACCAGGATAATACACTATGACCAAGTAGGATTTATACCAGGAATGCAGGGCTGGTTCAATATTAGGAAAACTATTAGCATAATTGACTATATCAATAACCAAACAAACAAAAACCACATGATCATCTCAATAGATGCAGAAAAAGCATTTGATAAAATCCAACATCCATTCCTAATAAAAACACTTGAGAGCATAGGAATAAATGGACTTTTCCTTAAAATAGTCAGGAGCATATATTTAAAACCATCAGTAAGCATCATATGCAATGGAGAAAAACTGGAACCTTTCCCAGTAAGATCTGGAGTGAAGCAAGGTTGCCCACTATCACCATTATTATTTAATATCGTATTAGAAACACTAGCCTCGGCAATAAGAGTCGAGAAAGATATAAAAGGAATTAGAGTAGGCAATGAGGAAACCAAACTATCACTCTTTGCAGATGATATGATGGTATACCTAGAGAACCCCAGAGATTCTACCAAAAAGCTATTGGAAATAATTCATAATTTTAGCAAAGTAGCTGGCTACAAAATAAATCCCCATAAATCCTCAGCATTTTTATACATCACCAACAAAACCCAACAGCAAGAGATACAAAGAGAAATTCCATTCAGAATAACTGTTGATACCATAAAATATTTGGGAATCTATCTACCAAAGGAAAGTCAGGAATTATATGAGCAAAATTATAAAAAAGTCTCCACACAAATAAAGTCAGACTTAAATAATTGGAAAAATATTAAGTGCTCTTGGATCGGCCGAGCGAACATAATAAAGATGACAATACTCCCTAAACTAATCTATTTATTTAGTGCTATACCAATCAGACTTCCAAGAAAATATTTTATTGATCTAGAAAAAATAACAACAAAATTCATATGGAACAATAAAAAGTCGAGAATCTCAAGGGAATTAATGAAAAAAAAATCAAATGAAGGTGGCCTAGCTGTACCTGATCTAAAATTATATTATAAAGCAGCAGTCACCAAAACCATTTGGTATTGGCTAAGAAATAGATTAGTGGATCAGTGGAAAAGGCTAGGCTCACAAGACAGAATAGTCAATTATAGCAATCTAGTGTTTGACAAACCCAAAGCCCCTAACTTCTGGGAAAAGAATTCATTATTTGATAAAAACTGCTGGGATAATTGGAAATTAGTATGGCAGAAATTAGGCATGGACCCACACTTAACACCATATACCAAGATAAGATCAAAATGGGTCTATGACCTAGGCATAAAGAACGAGATTATAAATAAATTAGAGGAACATAGAATAGTTTATCTCTCAGACTTGTGGAGGAGAAAGAAATTTGTGACCAAAGATGAACTAGAGACCATTACTGATCACAGAATAGAAAATTTCGATTACATCAAATTAAAAAGCCTTTGTACAAATAAAACTAATGCAAACAAGATTAGAAGGGAAGCAACAAACTGGGAAAACATTTTCACAGTTAAAGGTTCTGATAAAGGCCTCATTTCCAAAATATATAGAGAACTGACTCAAATTTATAAGAAATCAAGCCATTCTCCAATTGATAAATGGTCAAAGGATATGAACAGACAATTTTCAGAGGATGAGATTGAAACTATTACCACTCACATGAAAGAGTGTTCCAAATCATTATTGATCAGAGAAATGCAAATTAAGACAACTCTGAGATACCACTACACACCTGTCAGATTGGCTAAGATGACAGGAAAAAATAATGATGAATGTTGGAGGGGATGCGGGAAAACTGGGACACTAATGCATTGTTGGTGGAGTTGTGAACGAATCCAACCATTCTGGAGAGCAATCTGGAATTATGCCCAAAAAATTATCAAAATGTGCATATCCTTTGATCCAGCAGTGTTTCTATTGGGCTTATATCCCAAAGAAATACTAAAGAAGGGAAAGGGACCTGTATGTGCCAAAATGTTTGTAGCAGCCCTGTTTGTAGTGGCTAGAAACTGGAAAATGAATGGATGCCCATCAATTGGAGAATGGCTGGGTAAATTGTGGTATATGAATGTTATGGAATATTATTGTTCTGTAAGAAATGACCAGCAGGATGAATACAGAGAGGCTTGGAGAGACCTACATGAACTGATGCTAAGTGAAATGAGCAGAACCAGGAGATCATTATACACTTCGACAACGATATTGTATGAGGACATATTTTGATGGAAGTGGATTTCTTTGACAAAGAGACCTGAGTTTCAATTGATAAATGACGGACAAAAGCAGCTACACCCAAAGAAAGAACACTGGGAAACGAATGTGAACTATCTGCATTTTTGTTTTTCTTCCCGGATTATTTATACCTTCTGAATCCAATTCTCCCTACGCAACAAGAGAACTGTTCGGTTCTGCAAACATATATTGTATCTAGGATATACTGCAACATATCCAACATATAAAGGACTGCTTGCCATCTAGGGGAGGGGGTGGAGGGAGGGAGGGGAAAAAAATCGGAACAGAATTGAGTGTCAATATAATGTAATTATTAAATAAAAAAAAATAAAATTAAAAAAAAAATAAAAATAAAAATAAACTAAATACTAAAGTATGGTAAGGTTATAAAAAGTATCTTTAAAAGGAGTGTCCATGCTGATTAAATCAAAGATAAGGCTAAGAAATTATAAGGGACAAACTTGGTCCCAAAAAGATATAAGAAGACATCTCCCTTACAAAGTGGAAATCCACAGGTATGGAACATTATATATATGAGATTTTTTCCATGTTTTTGAAGAGGTTGTTACCTTTTTTTCTATATTTCTTTCAACATTTGTCATTTTCCTTTTCTGTTAGTCAATCTGATAGGTGTGAGGTTATATTTCAGAGTCATTTCAATTTGTATATCTCTAATTATTAGTAATTTAGAGCATTTTGCCTGTCTTGATTACTGATTTCTTTTTTTCATAAATTTAATTTTAATAGTTATAAAACAAATTACCTAAGAAAATTTAATGAAATAGTTAAATTGTGGTTTAATTATCCAAGAAAAAAATTATATAAGGGTTCTTGCAAATAAAAATAGTACATTGGCAAATACGTAAACTATATTTTTTCTTTTAGTTATTTAGTATTTTTAATTTAATAGAAAGACAGAAAAGAAAAATAAAACAAAACAAAACAAAGCAGATTTTTGCCATGTGCCCAGCAGAATGTCAGGGAGGATTCAAAATATAACAATGAATTTTCAGTTCAAGAAAGGATATATAATAGTAAAAGAAATTATATTCATGAGTGTCCATGTTTTCTTTACTTCTTTGAAGGCTGTTCTTCTTTTCTCTGCTGTGAACTTGCATTTGTTTTACTTTGTTCTTTTTTCCTCTTATATCCTTCCCCAACTCCTGAAACAGACTATAATTAAGCACAGCTATATTTAATGGCTCCAAATATAGAGATACACACACAAACACACACATATATATACATACAAATATATTCGCACTCATCCACAGACCCACACGTACACACACACACACACACACACACACACACACACACATATATATACTTACACACACACACACACATATATATATATATATACACACACACACATACACTATTCACCCACATGTAAACATGCATGTAAAACAAGATTAATATGGCTGACATAAAATGTAAATTTCTCTCTTAATTGAGACTTCAAGCTTGACTGTGTCTAAGATCAGTGACTACTAATTGTACTTGTTTTTCTAATAAATTTGATTCCTGACCTATGTCATAGTGTTTATGTACATTTCTTCTTTCCTACCTTTTCTAAGTCTTTTACTTTAATTCTGTTCCTTAACTTGCCTTAAATTAACTTCCTTCTACAAATGGATCCTTCCTTATCTTCTCCCACCCTTTGTATCTCCCTCTCTCTTTCCCTTCCTCCTTATTGCTTTATAGATTTTTTTTTATAGATTTCATGATATATATGGAATGTTGCCTCTTTAATTCATTCCTGATGTAAATAGGTTTTCAGAATTATGAATCCTCCTCCCCACTCTAATGCCTATGTTTCTATTCTTCCTCTACAGCCCATTCATGACTCTTTCTTTTGAGCTATCCAATTCCTGATGTCTTTTGTAAATGTATGGTATGCATTTCTACACAGAAAACATAAAAAATGTATTCACATTAAGATCCTTAAAATTAATCTTGGATATTGGCCCTTATATGTTAAATTTTCTACTTAGCTCTGGTTTGCTTGATAAAAATTCCTGAAAATCTGCAAGTTCATTGAATGTCCTTTTTTTAAATTAAATATTATACATAATTTTGCTAGATATGATATTTTTGGCCACAAGCCTAGTTTTTTTGATTGTCAGTATATATGATTTCAGGGCCTGTGGTCCTTTATTGTGACTATTGATAAGTCCTATAAAATTCTAATTATAGCTCCAACATATTTGAATTGTTTTTTTTTTCTTGTTTCTTGCAAAATTTTCTCTTTGATCTGGGGATTTTGAAATTTGGCTATAATTTTCTTATGTATTTTCCACAAAGAATAACTTTGTGGTAATGAACAGTGGATTTTTTTCCTATTTCTACTTTTTCCTCATTATCTATCACTCCAAAGCAATTTTCTTAGATTATTTCTTGCATTATTGTAACAAGATTTTGTTTTAACACAGCAAAAAAGATGGTCAAATTATTTTTATATTTTCTCTTTTTGATCTGTTCTCCAGATCTGTTGTTTTTCTTATAAGATGTTTCACATTCATATTTTTTTCATTCTTTATATTCTCTTTTGTTAAGTTTTTGCCTCTTATAGTTTCACTGACTTCTCCTTGCCCAATTATAATTTTCAAAGAGGTATTTTTCTCATTAAGATTCTGTATTTCCTTTTCTAGTTGGATATCTTTTTTCATAATCTTGTTTTTCTTGGATGGTTTTTATTTTTTTAGTTTTTATTTGATGTCTCTGATTTGATTTTTAAATTCTCTTTTGAGTTCTGTAAGTTCTCTCTGCTCAGGGAGCATTTATCATTACTCTTTGGGATAGAAGTTCTTTTTATTTCAATGTCCTCCTCTGAAGATGAACCCTGGTCTTCTCTATTCCCATATTACTTTACAGTTTTCCCAGCAGTTTTTGTCAAATAGTGAGTTCTTGTCCCAATAGCTGGGATCTTTGAGTATATAAAAAACAAGGCTATTATGCTCATTTACTTCTGTATATTTTGTATGTAATCAATTTCATTGATTAATCACAGTGTCTTAGTCAGCGCCAAATTGTTTTGATGATGGTCACTTTTATAATATAGTTTGATATCCAGGACTGCTAGACCTCCTGCCCTAAATTTCTTTTCATTGATTCCCTTGGTATTCTTGACCTTTTGTTCTTCCAGCTGAATTTTTTCCTAATCTTACAAAGTAAATCTTTGCTAGTTTGGTTTAACACTAAGTAAATAAATTTAGATTCATTGTTACTTTTATTATATTGGCTCAGCTTACTCATGAGCCAATAATATTTCTCCCATTATTTAAATCTGTCTTTGTGTGGAGTATTTTATATTTGTGTTCACATAGTTCATGTGTGTATATTGGCAAGCAGACTCCCAAATATTTCATAGTGTCAGCGATTATTTAAAATGGAATTTCTCTTTCTGTCTCTTCCTTCTAGATTTTGTTGATATGTAGAAATGCTA
Source organism: Antechinus flavipes (assembly GCF_016432865.1). Lineage (NCBI taxonomy): Eukaryota > Metazoa > Chordata > Mammalia > Dasyuromorphia > Dasyuridae > Antechinus > Antechinus flavipes. The sequence continues at coordinate 191,309,124 of NC_067403.1, read as the reverse complement.
GTCATTTACGGATGTTTATTTAACATCCCACAATTTTGCTAAAATTCTTGTCCTGACTAGGTTTTTAGTTGATTTTCTTGGGTGCTCTAAGTATAGTATCATATTCTCTGCAAAAGAAAGAGAAACAGAGACAGAGAGTCAGAGATAGACACAGAAAGAAAAACATCAAAATGGAGAGAGATAGTATTTTGTTTCCTCGTTGCCTTTTTATTTCAATTTTTCTTGTCATTGCTACAGTTAACATTTCTTAACATTTCTCGTAAAATATTAACTAATAGTGGTGATAATGGGCATCCTTCCATCACTTCTAATTTTATTGGAAAAGCTTTGTGCTTATCTCCACTGCAGAAAATGTTTGCTCTTGGTTGTAGATAATAGCTGTCATTTTTAAGAAAATTTCCATGTATTTTTATGCTTTCTAGCATTTTAAATAGGAATGAGTGTTATATTTTGTCAAATTGTGACATTTACTTTTCAACAGCTTCAGTCAGTCCCCACCCTAATTTCCTCCATTCTTTAGTTCTGGCTAAATGCCATTTCACAAGGAAGAATTTTATTGGTTATTGCCTTATAATGGAGAATAAAAGCAGCACTAGGGGCAGGGAAGTGAGGAAAAGGGAGATGCTGACAAAAACTGTAGCAACTTTAAGAGAGTTGCTGAATTGATTCAATAGCATAATAAGTCCATAAGTTAGGTTTGAGAATGATAAGGTTTGGAGAATGTGTCTCATTCTCTATCTTGTTGGTACTTATTACAATATCAATTATCCCCCAATTCTATGTGCTACTGCCTTATCTTCCTTACTGGACCATAAGTTCCATGAGGGTAAGAATTCATAAGATCATTGAACTTTGAACTAGAAGAAATAATAGAAACCACTTAATCCAATCCTTTCATCTTGTAGATGAACTAACTGAACTTGGGAGAAAAGAATTGACTTCCTTGAGTTCAAGCAGCAGAGATAAGATTTAAAATCTGTTTGACTTCAAATTCAGAATTCTTTCACAATATACAGTGAGGAAAGTTAAACAAAAAAATAGCAAAGGCTCAGTTGAATAATCTCTTTTCTTCAAGTAAGTTTGTCCTCTGAAGTTTTCAGGCAAGTTCTTGCTTCCCCCTCCTGACATTGTAAAACTAAACCAAACACCTTCAAAGTTAATATCAGCTATTTACTCTGACCACACAGGGGACTCTGAGTCAGGGAAAAGACCATATTTTACTAACTCCTGTCAGCATGACTCATTCCCTGATGGAAAAATCAATTGTTTGCCTTAAAGAAAAACACTCAGGGACCAATTGCTGCTGTCTCCCAAACCCCAGGTGATGTATCTTCCCATGACATGGGCCAACCCATCCGGGAAGGCAACTATTCTCCATCCCTAATAAGAATATCACTTTTTCCCCAAATTCCCCCTATGAGGCAGGGCCAGGGAACAGAATAAGAAGATCCTCTCTACTGCTCTCTCTCTCAGAGCAGCATGAAACAATCCTGGCTCTGCAAATTCCCAAGTCAAATTCAAGTGCACTCATAGAATCCTGGAGCTTTCAAATCTTTGAAAGGCTTTCTAGGTCTCCCCTACCTGAATCAGAAATACCCCTCAGGCTACAAAATCACTGGCAAGGCATTAGCCAGACTATATGAATACTTCAAAATGGCAGGATATTCACCTCCTTAATTACAAAATCTTGGAGTTGGAAGGGGGCAAAGACCCAGCATCTTACTAGTTCCTGAACTTGAATATTTTCTAAAAGATTATTTTAACTTTTCAATTTGCTCTTTTGTTTTATATCTAATACATACCTGTTTTTACACATACTCTCCTATCAGAAAGTAAGCTCCTTGAGGACAGGTGCTATTTTCTCTGTGATTATTATTATTATATTACTATGTACTTAGCACATAGTAAAGCATTAATAAATGCTTGATTAACTACTTGATCCATTGAGTGACCTCCAACTATATATATAATCTTTCAAAGAAAAATCATTCTACTTTTTGGACAGTTCTGATTGTTACCATGTAATTTTTTCTTCTGCTCAATTGCAATTTGCCTGTCTGCCCTCTTCTATCAATTGCTCTCAATCCTGCTGCCTAGGATCAAGTAATATAAATCTTAGCCATCTTCCCTGTCTTTTTTTATCTGAAGACAGAAATAATATACTCTTGAATTTCCTAGGATTAACGTAACCAGTTTGCTTAAAAACCTTAAAGAGATCTCTTTTCATCATCTTGTCCATTGTTTTCCAATTTGACCCCACCTTTCCTAAAATAATGATGATGATGATGATGATGTCCAACGGAGATAAACTGAGAATTATATTGATGTCATAGAAGAGGTAATTTTGTAGCCTAAGTCCCTATCAATGACAGCCCCAGGATATCTGAGATATCTGAGATAAAAGATATCAATCCTTTTTGGTCTTGTCTATTTGGAAAAAAAGGGATTTTGCACAATCAGAGGAAGCATGAAGCCACTGGGAATCTGGGAATTCAGGAATGCTGATTTGCATCATTTGCCAATTTTTGAAGTATAAATGTTCCCATACATGAGCTGATAGGAATTCACTCTAGCACAACTATTTACCCAACTCTTACTTGAGCTTCACAGATGGAAATGATCTCTTCCTCATTTGACCTCAGAATGTTTAGGTACTGTACATAAGTACTATGTATTGTAAATGAATTTGTATTGTAGTTATAAGGATTCCTCCCCTATTAAATCAGAAGTTCCTGGGGGTCCAAATGGTATCTTACTCCTCTCAGTAGCCTGAGTTTCCAAAACCTTACTGAATGTGATAGATGCTCCTTAAATGTTTATTGAAAGCTTCTGAGATTGTCAAAGTTTTAGTGTCATCTTTATTTTACTTATTCAACCCTTCAGGACACTCCTGTCATTCTCTACCCCACACACTCCCACATACACATTTATGGGCCTGATATTTATCTTCTTTCTTCTTTTCTGTCCCATCTTAATTCTGCTCTTAAGAAAGGATCCATCTCCAGGAAGCAGTAGCAACAGGAAGTAGAAAAATCTATTGAAAGAAGAGAAAGGTGTTAAGTTATCCCCAGAAATGAAAGATAGGGTTCATTTATCGTGGAAAATATATATTTGGAATAAAGAGACTCAATTTCAAATGATAGCCCTGACACCTACTAATTGCATGACCTGATGAAAATTATTTTAATTCAACTCAATTCAATAAAAATTTATTGAGCGCCTACTATGTGGGCTAGGCTATTTCACTTCTTTGAGATTTAGTTTCCTCTTCTGGGAAATACAAATTATTGTTCTGCTCACCTTACAAGACTATGGTGAAAATCAAATAAATAAGTATATGTAGAGGGATTTATAGTATTAGAGCATTATGTAAATAGGAGCGAGTATTATTGTTGTTATTATCATTGATATTACTGATTTCCAGTATTACATTCTTTGCATGCACAGAGAACACTGGAATTTTTCATGAGTTATTTGATTTTTCTTTTATGGTTTGATTTGATTCATTAAAGTCAAAATAGAATGTCTGATATTTTTTAAATTTTTATTTTTTCAACTAAGAAGCATTATCACTTCCTTGCTATCTCAATTAGGAGGAGAATAAGAAGGGAAATCCTTTGCAAATGATGGGCACAGTCAAATAAATCAAATTCTCATATTGACTGTGTCCAAAAATGCATGTCTGATCTCAAGTTCACTATCTATATGTCAGGAGAGTAGCATATTTAATTTTCTGTCCCCTGTAATCATGGTTGGTTGATGCATTAATCAATTTTTCAAAACTTTTCTTCTTTACAATGTTATTATTCTATAAATTATTCCCTGTTTCTGCTCACTTCACTCTGCATCAGTTCCTATAAATTTTTCCAGGATTTTTTGAAATCATGTTTTTTGTCATAGCTTATGACACTCAGTATTCTATTATATTTCCATACTATATTTTGGTCTGTATTCTCCAGTCGTTAGGCACTCTTCCCCTTAGTTTTCAGTTTTTTGCCACCATAATAAAAGCTACTATAGTTTTTATGGATATTTCTTATCTTTATTTGATTTCCTTAGGCATATAGGCTTATTACAGGTATTGCTGGCTTCCTCGGGGTTAACACAATTCAGGAACTTTGAAGGCATAATTTTCAAATTATTTTCTAAAATGACTGAACCAATTCACTGCTCCACCAATACTATGTCAATGTGCCAGTTTTACCAAAGCTCCTTTAATATATACCATTTTCTTTTTTGGTCAACTTTGACAATCTAATGGGTATGAAATGAAACCTCAGAATTGCTTTAATTTGCATATCTCTATTACTTGGAATATTATTTCATATAACTTTATTTATAGCTTAGATTTCTTCCTTGAAAATTGTCTGTCTTTTGAACATTAACCAATCAAGAAATAACTCTTCTCCTTATAAATTTGAATCAGCTCCTTTTGTATCTTGGAATTTCTAATAATTTTGAAGAAGACTTCTACTAATATCTTTATTCTAATGCATCTCTATATCACAGAAAGGGCCTGGACCCTCAAACACTACACCAAGAGTAGCATAAGTCCCAGAGATTCAAGCAAGCAATTAGTCATAAAGCATTTATTGTAGGTAAAGCATTGGACTAGAAACTATAGATATACAAAAGCCAAACATAAAGGAAGGAAGGAAGGAAGAAAATGAAGGAAGGGAAGGAAGGAAAGAAAGAAGGGAAGGAAAGGAAGGAAAGAAAGGAAGGAAAGAAAGGAAAGAAAGAAGGGAAGGAAAGGAGGAAAGAAAGGAAGAAAGGAAGGAAGGAAGGAAAGAAGGAAGGAAGGAAGGAAGGAAGGAAGGAAGGAAGGAAGGAAGGAAGGAAGGAAGGAAGGAAGGAAGGAAGGAAGGAAGGAAGGAAGGGAAGGAAGGGAAGGGGAGGAAGGAAGGGAGGAAGAAAAGGAGAGAGGAAGAGAGGAAGGGAAGGAGAGAGGGAAGGAGAAAGGAAGGCAGGGAGGAAGGGAGGAAGGAGGAAGGGAGGAAGGAAGGGAGGGAGAGTGAGAAGAGAGAAGGAGGGAGGGAGGGGAGGAAATGAGGGAGTGAAGGAAGAAACTATTTCTATTTTCAAAGAGTTTAGCTGGGAAGAACTGGAGATGAACTGTATGCCTTTCATTTGGGGGTAGTCCCATCAGCAGGAGGCTAGACACAGGAAGTCTTTGCCATGTATGCCTCTGGGGAAAATACCTTTTCTAAAGAAAGCATCAATCTTTTGAAAAGCTAAAAGGCAAAAGATTTTAAAAGAAATCCTCTTCCCTCAGATCTGATTAGGGAAAATAGGCCTAATTAGTCCTACTACATTTTCACCTTGTATAATTATACCCAAGAAGTTCTATTTAATTACTCTGGCAGAATCTAAAGAAATGAGTTGCATATTTTTATGGTTAAGAAATTGCCTTTCTGCCTTCTGGGATTTGCCCTCAGATGCAGTTTCACCATTTACTCTTTGGTAGATGTGGGGAAAGCACTGACCTAGGAACCAAGAGACCCAACTTTAATCATGGCTCAATATCCAACTTACTGTATGACTCTGGGAAAGTCCTTTTCCTCTCAGGGCCTCACTTTCCTGATATATAAAATGGCAAGGTTAGAAGAGATGATCTCTGGGTCCTTTCCAGCTCATTCTGTGATTCTATGATTCATTATTAGAAAATAAAATGGATGCCCTCAATTACCCTGGGGTGAGGCAAGAGTCTGATGATTTCTTGCCTCTATTCTGAATTCACTGTGTGCAAAGCAATCACTTTGAGAGAGTGACTTCCCAGAAACCATCAGATCAAGGATGCCAAGTTGGAAAGTATCACTTCCTTAGTGGCGGAAAAGGACATTGGACTCCAAGTCTATATGGGAAGAAGAAAAGGGAGGAGGGGAAAAGGCACCTGCTAATCACTGATCGTTACCATTTTCAAAATGTAAAATGTAAATAAAGTTACTATGGAGAGATAGTAAAACTTGATATCAAGTATCAGGAACAGTGGTTCTTTTTAGTACTAGATTGTCAAAGTGGAGAGCTAGTCTTGGATTCAGAAAGTCATAGTTTAGTCCAGCTCTGGCTAATCATCAATATGCTGTCTCAGTCAAATTGAAAGCTGTTTAAGACTTTAGGCCAACATCTCTCACTGCATCCTAACCTGACCACTGGACCCAGGTGGTTCTGGAGGAGAAAGTGAGGCAGGTGACTTTGTTCAGCCCCCCCCTCACTCTATCCAATTCACCTGCTTGTCACCTCCCTGATATCATGGTTGTCTTTGAGAAGGAAGGACAAACAGTAACCACTCCTGCATACTAGCTTGGAATCCCTGAATCAGAAGCCACATCTCTCAGAAAACTCTCTCAGTCTTTAAGTTCTTACCTGCTTACCTGCATTGGTAGAATTTTTCACCTTCAAGGCTTCACAGCCCCCATTGCTATGCCAGATTCTGCCTGATTTTCCATTCTTCTATCCCAATTTGTAAGATCCAGTGCTCATTTCCTTTTAACACTTTCATCATTCTCAACTCAGATCCCATTCCCTCCTTCTTGGTGAGAATCAGATGTAGAATAGTAATTCCACTTTTGGGTTCCTCTACTTCTTAGAAAATGAAGTGATCATTAGAGACACAGAGTGCTGTGATAGACAGAACCTAGGACTGGGAATCAGAAAGCTCAGGATTCAAATTCTACTTTAGATTCTTGTTCGCTGTCACCCTAAGCAAGTGACTTCAGTTTCCTCAGCTGTAAAATGGGAATATTAATGAATATTAATACCACTTACCTCACCAAATTTTTGTATCAAATTAGATATCTGTAAATTATTTTGCATACTTTAAAATATGAATATTAGCTATTAATATTATCATCTTCATTAAGATCAGTCAATGTTAACTCCTGTACTTTAGGTAGAAAGCTCCTGGAGTTCTCTATAGATATTTGTTCCTTTCTCCTCTCTTAGCCAATAAGCTAAGCCTGTGATCTGTTTTTGCAGATAACGCAACTATTTCCCCTTTCTGTTCAAATGGTTTCAGCAACATAATATAGAATTGGGAAAAATATCAGAAGCTATCTTCTCCAATCCTCTCAATTTACAGATGAGGAACTTGAAGTCCAAATGACTTGATTAAGGTCACAAGGATAGTAAACATCAAAGAGATCTCTGATTACAGAAAATGCTTTTTCCACTCTACCTCTGATCTTCATTCAAATATTTTCCACCATGTTTCCTCCCCACTCTGGTTTCTGCATTAACTCAAAAATAAATCACATTAAGGACTACACTGTCCTTCCCTTTAACTACCCTTCTCCTTTTGTATAAGGCAGATATTTCTGGTCCAATATCTTCTTGTGGGTCTCATTTGATTAACTCACCAACACTTATGACTTCAAATATGTCTCTATAGAGAACAAACATATTCTCTAGCTCTTCTTGCACAGGACTTACACATTGGGTACTTTTGTCTAGATACCTGGGGCTAGAAGTTTTGTTGTTCGCTTTCTTTCTTGAACTTATTTTTCTTCATCTGTGACTTTTATCTCATCTCCACTACTATAATTTTGTCTGAATTGTAGCTACTCTCCATGTTCTCGAGCTTGGTAGATAGGAGACAGTTTTCTTTACCCCATCCCCACCCACACATTCATTTTCAGCTTAAATCTCTTTTGATTAAATTTGCAAAGCTCCAAGCAGATGCATACCTACTGAAGCTTGTTAAGTCCTCTGTATCTCTGGCTAGGATAATATCCTCCCTGCTTTTTGAACCATGATCCAATCTCAAGGTCAAAGCTAATGAATTACTCTCTGTCTTACCTCTTGATATCCCTTTCTCATTAAATAGCCCAGAAACTCTGCATTGTTTTTCCTGACTTCATTTTTGATCACCTGGGTTTCTAGCCACCATTTGGAGAATGAAATAATTTAATTATAAGCTTAGTGCAACACTAGGTGAAAATTTGGTATACATTTATGACAAACATGGGACTAAGGAGACTCTTGCATCAGAATTTAAATTCAGCCTCTTGCTGAATGCAGCATTATTTTTTCCTTCAAATTTTGGTTCTTTGTCCATATGTTCACTAGAAATAGAATGTCATTATAATTATATTGAATATTTGGATGAGTTGGTAAAATAAAAGTTATTTTTCTTAGAAACAAATGCAGGGTGAGTGGAACCTATCCAGGGCCATGATCTGGAGGTGAGCACCGAGGACTCACCCAAAATGACTACACCAGGTACTTAAGTCAAACCTGCATCCTTTTAGTACCAAGGTACTCTGAAAACATATAGTTTAAACCAGTGGTTCTCAAAGTATGGTCTAGAGAATCCTGGGGATCTCTGAAACCCTTTTAGAGGGTCTACAAATTCAAAAATAATTTTTTATTTCCAATATGGTAAATGTCTATAAATATAAACAAAAACTCTTTGGAGAGATCCTCAATAATTTTTAATAGGATAAAGATACTGAAAACAAAAGTTTGAGAACCACTGGTTTAAACAATCAAAATCATATGATCAAAGGATTATACATTTAGAGCTAGAAATGAGGGAACTGAGGTTCAAAGAAATTCAGAGGCTTACATAGGGGAACAGGTTTTAGTGTCTAAAGGTGCATTTGAATACAGCTCTCCATAACTCCAAGACCCGTAGTCAAAAGAAAGTTGCCAATACTGATGTTCTTAGAGTTTTACTAGAGACATAAATGATTACGATTTTGTAATAGACACTCTGCCTATTAAAGAAATATATATGTGTGTGTGTATATGTATAATATATACATATATATATATATATATTTCTATACACACACACTCTAATATATCATGTCAGAAGTTGGGACTCAATTAACATGTAAGTTGTACCTGAATTTCAACAAAATAATTGGCCAAATATCATCTTTGTTGACAAAATGAACACCCTGAATCTTGATAATACAACCATTGGCTGAATACAGATCTAAATGAATAATCAGATCCCAAAGAATTTTGGTTTATAAATTTTGTTATCCTGGGGGAAGGTTTCTCATAGAATAGTTCTTAGAAGAGGGAGTAATATCACTATAATGGAGGAAGTTCAGACTGGAATTGTATAACCATTCTCTAGAAATGATTAAGATCCAGTTGAGTAAAGAAGATGATTTCTGAGGTTTCATACTCAGATACTACAACTATGTGAGTGTTTATCCTCCTTTCTCTGAGAGAATGAGGAACAGGGAAGAAAAAGAAATAATGAGGATACTTGAGTTCTAGTCCTGGCCCTTTCAGCTATATGGTCTTTGGCAAGTCACAGATCTCTCTGTACCTCAGTTTCTTTATTTCTCAAAGGAGGATATTAATCCTGTCCTGCCTCCCTCATGGGGTTGTATCAAAGATTAAACAAGGTAAAGGCTGTGAAAACTTTGAGGAAATCTAACTTCTGTACAGATGACATTTCTGTATTACATATAATTATTCCAGCAGCATTATTAATACATATAAATGAGATTCTCCTCATTATTAAGTATGATCTATTGGGTACATTTGAGGCAAAGAAGCAGCTTGAAATTTCCTTCAGGTTTTGCTGTTCAGAATTCAGTCAGACGACTTCCCTCCAAGGAACAGTGATTAACTGCTTCCTATTCTCCTCTGTGGAGCTAACACTAGCCCTCCCCTAGATCACTGGCTAGAGTCCCTGTCTAATCGTCTAATGCATTTGGTCTGGCCCTGGACTCCCAGGGGGCTTTTCAGCTGCCCCTTGCTCTGCTGCCTGTATTAGCCATCATCCTCCCTGCTGCTCCCTGACATCTGGAAAGCATTTGAAGTTGACATTTTCTCAGGTCTAAGGGGCTATTTCCCTTTATTCTCTGCCCTATTGGCAAACTGCAGGTTTCCTTTTCCTTCTGTTTCAATAAAAAAAAAAAAAACATGCCATTGATTGAGCTTAGCTAAACATAATTCAGCATTGACTGTTTTATTTATTTATTTTCCATAAGAATTCATTATGACTTTCATCTTACAGAGAAAGAGCATGATACAGTAGAGAGACTGGTGGAATCAAGATTAATCCCACCTTGGACACTGACTAATTGTGTGACTACAATCAATCCACCTAATCTTTCTACTCTTACTTTCCTCATCTATAAAATGGGAATAATAAGGATCAAATGAGACAGTGTTATAAAGCATCATATAGACATGAGTTGTTAGTATCTCTTTCCACTGTTATTGGTGGAGGTGATTTTCTGCCAAAACAGTATAATTTCTTAATTCCTTAAAAGATGGGCTTAATGAGTAACTGGAGCCAAAAAAATATCCAACCTCATCTGCTGACTTTAAGTCTCTGGGGATGATTCTCCCAGCTAAATGCTGCTTCTCAGATGACACTAGACAAGAATGTAGGTGGTTCCAGATAGAAAGCTGTTTGCACTTAGTAAGACTTGTACCATTGATTGTGCTCCCAGGACCTCCTCCATGTAAAGTTTAGATATCAAAGATGGAAGTGATGTAAATATAAAATGATGAAAAAAGTAATTAATCTTATATTAACAATTTTAGAAAGATCATAAAAGTATATTAAATGATAGTATACTGTATGCATATAGTATGTGTGTATATATGCATGCACATATATATTTGGAAAAGGAATATAACTATGAATAAATATTTCTTTTAAGCAGAAAAAAATAGTTCATACTTCCTAGTGTCACACAGACACAGTTCATAGACTTAATATTAGAAGGCATCTTAAAAATCATCTGTTCTCCCAGAGATTCTACTAAAAAGCTATTAGAAATAATTCATAATTTTAGCAAAGTAGCTGGCTACAAAACAAATCCCCAGAAATCCTCAGCATTTTTATAAATCACCAACAAAACCCAACAGCAAGAGATACAAAGAGAAATTCCATTCAGAATAACTGTTGACAGCATAAAATATTTGGGAATCTATCTACCAAAGGAAAGTCAGGAATTATATGAGCAAAATTACAAAAAAGTCTCCACACAAATAAAGTCAGACTTAAATAATTGGAAAAATATTAAGTGCTCTTGGATAGGCCGAGCAAATATAATAAAGATGACAATACTCCCTAAACTAATCTATTTATTTAGTGCTATACCAATCAGACTTCCAAGAAAATATTTTAATGATCTAGAAAAAATAACAACAAAATTCATATGGAACAATAAAAAGTCGAGAATCTCAAGGGAATTAATGAAAAAAAAATCAAATGAAGGTGGCCTAGCTGTACCTGATCTAAAATTATATTATAAAGCAGCAGTCACCAAAACCATTTGGTATTGGCTAAGAAATAGATTAGTGAATCAGTGGAAAAGGTTAGGTTCACAAGACAGAATAGTCAACTATAGCAATCTAGTGTTTGACAAACCCAAAGATCCTAATTTTTGGGATAAGAATTCATTATTTGATAAAAACTGCTGGGATAATTGGAAATTAGTATGGCAGAAACTAGGCATGGACCCACACTTAACACCATATACCAAGATAAGATCAAAATGGGTCCATGACCTAGGCATAAAGAACGAGATTATAAAAAAATTAGAGGAACATAGGATAGTTTATCTCTCAGACTTGTGGAGGAGAAAGAAATTTGTGACCAAAGATGAACTAGAGACCATTACTGATCACAAAATAGAAAATTTTGATTACATCAAATTAAAAAGCCTTTGTACAAACAAAACTAATACAAACAAGATTAGAAGGGAAGCAACAAACTGGGAAAACATCTTCACAGTTAAAGGTTCTGATAAAGGCTTCATTTCCAAAATATATAGAGAACTGACTCAAATTTATAAGAAATCAAGCCATTCTCCAATTGATAAATGGTCAAAGGATATGAACAGACAATTTTCAGATGATGAAATTGAAACTATTACCACTCATATGAAAGAGTGTTCCAAATCATTATTGATCAGAGAAATGCAAATTAAGACAACTCTGAGATACCACTACACACCTGTCAGATTGTCTAAGATGACAGGAAAAAATAATGATGAATGTTGGAGGGGATGTGGGAAAACTGGGACACTGATGCATTGTTGGTGGAGTTGTGAACGAATCCAACCATTCTGGAGAGCAATCTGGAATTATGCCCCAAAAGTTATCAAATTGTGCATACCCTTTGATCCAGTAGTGTTTCTATTGGGCTTATATCCCAAAGAGATACTAAAGAAGGGAAAGGGACCTGTATGTGCCAAAATGTTTGTGGCAGCCCTGTTTGTAGTGGCTAGAAACTGGAAAATGAATGGATGCCCATCAATTGGAGAATGGCTGGGTAAATTGTGGTATATGAATGTTATGGAATATTATTGTTCTGTAAGAAATGACCAGCAGGATGAATACAGAGAGGACTGGCGAGACTTACATGAACTGATGCTAAGTGAAATGAGCAGAACCAGGAGAACATTATACACCTCGACAACGATATTGTATGAGGATGTATTCTGATGGAAGTGGATTTCTTAGACAAAGAGACCTAACTGAGTTTCAATTGATAAATGATGGACAGAAGTAGCTACACCCAAAGAAAGAACACTGGGAAACGAATGTGAACTATCTGCATTTTTGTTTTTCTTCCCGGGTTATTTTTACCTTCTGAATCCAATTCTCCCTGTGCAACAAGAGAACTGTTCAGTTCTGCAAACATATATTGTATCTAGGATATACTGTAACATATCTAACATATATAGGACTGCTTGCCATCTAGGGGAGGGGGTGGAGGGAGGGAGGGGAAAAATCGGAACAGAAATGAGTGCAAGGGATAATGTTATAAAAAAAAAAATTACCCTGGCATGAATTCTGTCAATATAAAGTTATTATTAAATAAAATAAAATATTTAAAAAATCATCTGTTCTAATTTCTTCAATTTTGAGATAAGAAAACTGAGACTCATAGAAAGTAGACAACCAGAAAAAGTTAGAATCACAGAATAAGGACTTGAGCTAGGAAGTTTAATGATTAAGTTGTTTTAATTATGTCTGACTCTTCATGATCCTCTTTGAGATTTTCTTGACAAAGATACTTGAGCAGTTTCTTTTGCCAGCTCATTTTAAGATGAGGAAACTGAGATAAATAATGTTGAGTGACTTGTGAGGCACTCTATCCAACTAACTGTCTGAGTTTTAGGAAGAACTGAGTTTAAATCCTATCTTATGCACTTAATGGCTGTATAACTAAGCATAAGACACACTCTGGGTCTTAGTTTTCTCAGACATAAAATGGGTATTATAATGCCTATAGTGTCTATCTTACTGTTGGAAGGTTTTGAAGTATTCTACAATAATAAAAATAATTGACATTTGCATAATTCTTCAAGGTTTATATATCATTTTACAAATATTATCTCAGTTCTCACCAAACCATGTGAAGAAGGGACTGTTATTATCTTCACTTTTTTTTAACAGATAAAGAAAATGATCCCCAGAGAGATGGAATGGTTTATTCACGGCCACAAAGCCAGTTTTTGACAGAATTAGGTCTTAAGCACAAGGCTTTTTGGCTTGTAGCCAGTTTTCTTTCTATTCTATTACACTGATTCTCAATATTATTTTATATTCAATTTTAACTTCCTTAATTTGTTTAAGAATTTGTATTCAGAAATGTGAAAGCTAGTGTGGCCTAGTGGATAAAGAATTGCCCTTGAAGTCAGGAAAACTTGACAGGAGTCAGGAGTCTTGCAACTTACTGGGTAGGATGTTGGGCAAGGTTCTCAGCAACTCCAGGAAATTTCTAAAACTCCAAATTGTAGAGAAGGAGTCAATCTACATTACACAGAATTTCCTTATCTGGGAGTTCACTATATCAATAAAATCTTAAGTACAGACACATCATTCAAAAATGACCCAAGACTGAGGGCTAACAGAGAGATTCAGCATTGTTCTGGGCTCTTAGAAATATTTAAACAAGACTTAAACAAGAAGCCATTCACTTTGCTGGATAAGATAAACTACGGATAATTTATGAAATGACTTTCTGCATCATCAATTTCCTATTGGATATTTAAGACATCTAAAATGTAACATATTTAAAACTGAACCCATATCCCACCACCAGCAGCCACCAGAATCCAAATGTCCCTCTTTCTGTCAAAGGTATTGCCATTCTTCCAGTCTCCCACATTCACAGCCTGGACATTGTCCTTCACTCCTCACATACTCTCACTTCATGTGCTCTCATCTTTCACCAAATCTAGCCATTTCTATCACCACATCTTTCATATCCTACCCCTTCTCTCTACTCATCCAATTTTCATCTCCATGACTTTGCAATGATCCATTCTCCCTGTCTGAAATTATTCCCTCCTCACTTGAATTTCATTTCATTGTTGTTAAACTGTATTTGATTTTTTTTTGTGACTTCATTTGGGGTTTTCTTGACAGAGATGTTGGTATACTTTTCCATTTCCTTTTCCATCTTGTTTTGTAGATGAGAAAACTGAGGCAAATGGGATTAAGTGACTTGCCCAGGATCATATAGCTATTAAGGGTCTGAGACTGGATAAATGAGTTTTCCTTACCTCACACCTGGAACTAAATTTCATAGATCCTTCTATTCCTTCAAAATGAAGTTTAAGCATCATCTTTCTGATCTCACAATTATTAGTGCCCTCCCTTCCCAACTACATTGCATATAAATTTGCATTTATTCACTTTAAAATATTTTCTATATGTTTATATGAATGAATAAGCATTTATTAAATTCTTAATATGTGCAAAGCACAAACCCGTCTCCTCCACTGCTTGACAATAAATATTGTTTCACTTTATTTTATTTGTATCCCTAATGCTAACAAAGACCTGGAAAATAGTGTATGCTTAACAAATGCTACATAGTTATTGATGTATTTATAAAAATCACAAAAATGAGAAGGCATGGATAGTTTAGGATCTGAATTAGTAGAGTGCTTCATGGATGAAAGCATGGCTCCAGGGATGTGGCAAAGTTTTTCCTTATTATAAATAAATATCTTTTCTCAAAACCAAGTTTGTTCAGCTATAGTAAGGGAAATGAGACACCCAGATCTTGTCACAGAAGCAGAAGGGGGAAACTTAACCAGGGATCAAGCATGAAAAACCCCTGAAACCAATGAGTTACAAAATATCAGGATAAGGAAGTTCAACCTCAACTTTATTAACATATAATAATCAATAAAGGAGATAGCCCTAGAGGCATGATTGAGGTCCCATTGGTTGGTTCCAAGCAAGACTATGCACCCCAGCAAGATAGGTGAGCTTAGTAAGCCCCAAATTCCAGGGGTTGGACATTTTATAAGTTAGACTAGTCTCTACACACTTGAAATGCTCCTCACTTCTCCATCTGCTTTTGATTTCCTATTCATCTTTTAAGATTGCTCTTGAAGGCCACCTTCCCTGGGAAGTCTTCTCAGTTATTCTAGCTTATGATTATTTCTCCCTTATTTCTAAGTCCAGCAAAGATCTTTCATTTAACACTTTTATTATCACTATTATTATTATTATTTCCAGAGCCTAAAGCTCTGGAAATATAATAGTCATTTAAAAGTCATGATAATTCATGCAACCTTCTTTCATGTCTTATAGTATATGAAGTATTTTTCTCAAAACAACCCTTTTAAAAAGGGAAGGGAAAAGAAGGAAATGAATGTAGAAAGAGAACGGAAGATAAGGGGGAAAAAGGAAAGAGAAGGGAAGGGAAGGGAAGGGGAAAAGGAAAGGGAAGGAAAGGAGAAAAGGGAAATGAAGGGGAGGGGAGGGAAAAGAAAGAAAGAGAAGGGGAAAATAAAAAAGAAAGGACAGGAAAATAAAAAGAAAAAGTTGTGTCAAACTAAGACCTGTTAAACACCTTAGCTTAAAAAGGTCAAGGTCTCTCACTGTGTCCAGGACCATCTCCATTGAACCTGATCTATATCTTGGTACTGGATCCAGAGGGCTCTAAAAGATAAAGTAAGGCTGGCGACTTTATATAATCTTCCCTCAATTAAATCCAATTCATTTACATTTCATGGCATCAACTCTCTAATGGCATAGTCCTCTTGGAGAATGAAGGACAAACAACAACAATAACAAATATGTGTGTGGTGCTTTTCTAAGCACTAGGAAAAACAAAAACAAAAAACAAACTCCAAACCATTCTCTGCTCTCAAGGAATTCACACAATCTATTGAGGGAGACAGTAGGGGGAAAATGAAATTCAAACAAGATACACGCAGGGTAAATTCAAAATAATTAACAGAAGGTTTGTGTAAAGGCTTCTTCAAGTAGACGGGATTTCTATTTTGACTAAAATCTGTCCACCGACTCTAAAGGAGAAGCTTTCTAGTCCCTGCACTTTTGCAGACAGGAACTATACTGACCAACAGGTACAGAGAAATGATGAAACCCAAAGCTAGCAACTGAGAGAAACTGGGCAATCATTGGATGGGAAGAGAAATAGCAGCACTTATATAGGGCCCAGTGGGGAACAGACGCAGAAAAAGGACATATCTACAGAAGACCTTAGCAGACCTGCAGTTTCAGGGCCATGAGTCACCCCTTCATGTGCTTCTCCACACAAGCCCAATGATCCATACAATTCTCATATTGCGTCATCCCTACCTATGTCCACTCTTCCCACTGCTTACTAGCTATGTGACCCTAGGCAAATCATTAACCCTATTTGTCTCAGTTTTTTTTTTTTCATCTATAAAATGAGCTAGAGAAGGAAATGGAAAATTACTCCAGTATCTTTGCCAAGAAAATCCCAAATGGAATCACAAAGATTTGGATGTGACTAAAACAACTGAAAATCAACATAATCTAGATTAAGGATAGGAAGGTTCAATTGCTAATTTTTGTTCTATTCTTTTTAATTGCTACATCATTTAATCAAATTCTTTATTTTCAATCAATTTCATAGTCTTACCGAGTGGCAAAAGTAAGTATATTGGTAGATACTCATAATTTATGATTTTGAGTGGATAATAACCCAGAAAATATCTTGAGAATATTTCTGGTGACCCCCAACATTAAAGGGAGGGGTCCTAGATACTACACAAGTGTTACTACAACCAGTTTGCAGGCAAGCAGCTGAAGCTCTTGGAGTAAATTGATTTGTTCAGTCACATAATCTGATAACAATGCCTTTTTATTCCAAGGTTGATTCCATTCAACCACCTCAGTTTTCATTAATAAATATCTATTGAATGTACATATTATAAAGGATGGAGGTATATATAAGCATTTTCTGCTAAACTTGCAGCATATGAAGACCAAACACAACATAATTTGTAGCTAAATTGCTTTGTTGCACCTTGGCAGAGGTGAAAATTGTTCCCGTTGATCAGGCTTTCAGAAGAGCTTGGGATTCATGGGTTACGGTAAAATCCCTTGCCTAAGCATTTTGCAAGCATTAAGTAAATGAACTGATTGGGAATGTTGAGTAATGTTCTACTGCTGGATGGCACTGCTTTTGTCCAGTGGGAGTCAGCAGCACAGCACCTTCAAGGCAAATGAAATGGGTATTGGCAATTACTCCATCTACATCTTTGCTAAATAGGCAAGAATCTGAGCATGTGACAAAAGGTCTAGGGATTGTTAAGGCATGTCCAGGAACCCCTGGGATCTGATGAAGAAAGACTCCTTATTCAGTAATGAAAGAATTGGAAGTGGGAGTGAGCTCTAAAACTCAATTTTCTCCTTTGTAAAATGGGAATGGTGATTCTTGATACCTCCTCCCTCTCTAATTGTGCCGATCAGTGAAAATAGTATATATAAAGCAGTATATAAATTGGAGCAATTAATATTTTTCCTCTATCTGAGGTTCATTTCAAGACATATGGCTTCCCAGCTTCCAGAAAAGTAGGTGATATAATTCCCATGGTTGAACTTCTCCAGAATATAAGAATTCCATGATCAGGAAGTCCTGACCAGAAGCAGGAGGAAGAATTCATCAGAATTAATCACTCAAATAGAACCATGTTTTCTATTCATTTCTGACTCTACCATTTTATGTTCTAAAGGCCCTTAAAGGACTTCAAATTCTAAGGTACCTTCTGGTTCTAACATTTTATAGTATAATTATACCATTCTATAACTTAGTGTTCTAAATTCTCTTCTACGTCTAACATTATATGATCTAATTACAATTCCAAAGTTGGCCATTCTATGACCTAAGATCCTTTCTAATTCTAACATTCTATGATCCTATCATTCTAAATAGGTATGTCCTACCTAAAGTCATTGATTTTTTGAATACACAACATTAGTGGAAACCACATTATACAAGGCAATTAGTTCTATTATTTAGACCATCTGATTTACATTTGGCTGAATGATTGGGACATAATAGCAGAATTTCATGGTTATGGTTGTGTTTACTTAGAACCTGTTGTGAGCATTACAGTGAAAATAATTTTGGTAAAGATGTTATTATGCAAAGTATTACACTGTGATTTATTTATATATTAAATAAACTCTCCTAATTAAGGTACTCTCATATGGCTGTAAAATATTGTTATAGACCTTTTGAAAGACAAGTATTACTTTCAAATCACAGCATTAATATAATTCATGTTGGCTTTCCTCCCCATATTTTCAATAACCACTCAAATCACTTTGAAGGCTTTTGTTGAAACAGCATGAAGAATCTAATCTAAATCTTGTTTGTGGGTCTTTTTTCCTTAATTGAGTCATGGGTGATAAAATTTACTTATTTAATCATTAATTTTTGACAATATTATCTTAAAGTCTCTATTATCTGGAATAATTGCTTTTTAAACTCTAGTTATTAATTGGCTAGCTTCTTCTCTCTATTCAGATAAAAAAGAAAGGACCATTTGGTTAATTAAATAATTTTAAAATGCCCTGGAACTGAAAACAGCCCTAGTTCTTCCATTTAAGTTTCACCCTGGACAATTTGCTTAAGATTTAATTTTCTCATCTATAAAATGGGGATAATAATAGCTATATTATTTGTAAGAGTTTGGGGAGGAAAGCATTTTGCAAATAACAAAGTACTATTAAAAAGTAAAATATGACAGTTATCATTAGCAACAGTGATAATAATTCCATAGAATTTCTGCTTGGCATAATGAATACTAAGTCTCTGTGGAATTATTAATCTATATTCATTCACAAAGTGGTTTAGGCTTCAAAAGCACTTTCACATCCATGATTTCACTTTATCATTCCACTAGTCTTAAGAGGAAGTTGAGGCAAAGATCATTATCCCCATTTTGCAGATAAGAAAACTGATTCTCAGGAAAGTTATGATACATTCCCTAGTAACAAAGCTGGTAAAGAATATACCTAGAACTCCAAACTAAGTCTTCTTATTCTAAGTTCAGGGATTTTACCCTCAACTATCGGACCAAATATTAAACTGCTCTTATCAATAGTTCACTTTTTTAAAATTCCATGGCTTTTTTGCATACAGACCCTAACCAAAAGTGACAATGAATCACACTTAATTCATTAACCTCTGAAGCCAGAAAGGAGTCACCATTTACTAGTTAGAAGGTGACACAATTGAAAGCACACTGGATTTTGGAGCCAGAAAGAATGGAATACAGAGAGGCCTAGAGAGACTTACATGACCTGATGCTAAGTGAAATAAGCAGACTCAGGAGATCATTGTATATGGCAACAAGATTATATGAAGATCAATTCTGATGGATGTGCCTCAATCATACTGAGATGATTCAGACCAATTCCAATGATCCAGTGATGAAGAGAGCCATCTACACCCAGAGATGTGGGAACTGTGGGAACTGAGTGTGGATCATAACATAGCCTTTTCACTCTTTTTGTTGTTCTTTGCTTGCATTTTGTTTTCTTTCTCATTTTTCCTTTTTTGATCCGATTTATCTTGTGCAGCACAATAATTTTGCTGTATAAATATGTATACATATATTGAATTTAACATATATTTTAACATGTTCAACATATATTGATTGGATTACTCGACATCTAGTGTAGGGAGTGGGGGAAGTGGGGAGAAAAATTTGGAACACAAGGTTTCGCAAGGGTCATTGTTGAAAAATTATCCATGTATGTTTTGAAAATAAAAAAAAACCTTACTCTCATCAGAATTGTCTCAAAAAGGGAATAATATATACTCTCAGTTGAGTATAGAAATCTGTCTTACTCTACATGAAAATAAGAAGAGAAGGAGATAGAAAAAAAAAGGGAAGGGTGATAAAAAGGAGGGCAAATTGGGGGAGGGAGTAGTCAGAAGCAAAACACTTTTTTATGAGGGACAGGGAGAAAGGAAAGAGAATAGAATAAAAAAGGGAGGAAATACCATTAGCAACAGTAATTCTGAAAAGAATTTTAAGCAAGTTTTTCTGATAATGGCCTTATTTTTCAAGTATATACAGAACTGAATCAAATTTATTAAAAAAATAAGATCCATTCCCCAGTTGATAAATGACCAAAAGATATGAACAGTTATCAGATGAAATAATCTAAACTATTTATAGTCATTTGAAAAAATATTCTCACTATTGATTAGAGAAATGCAAATTAAAACAATTCTGAGATACTACCTCATACCATTAGACTACCTAATAGGTAAGAAAAGGAAAATAAAAAATGTTGCAGGGAATGTGGCAAAAACAAGACATTAATGCACTATTGGTAGAATTGAACTGAACTAACCATTCTTTAGATCAATTTGGAACTATGCCCAAAGGACCATAAAGCCATGCATACCTTTTGACTTAGCAATACCAATACCAGGTATATATCCCAAAAGAGATACAAAAAAGGAAAAGGACCTATATGTACAAAGATGTTTATAGCAGCTCTTTTATGGGGACAAAGAACTGGCAACTGAAGGATTGCCTATCAATTTGGGAATGACAACAAATTATCACATATGATTATGCTGAAATATTATTGTGCTATAAGAAATGATGAGCAGAATCCTCTTTGAAAAACCTGGAAAGACATCCATGAACTCATGCAAAGTGAAATGCACTAAATACAAAGTAATATTGCAATATAATCAGCATGAATAATTTGGCTATTCTCAGCAATGCAATGATCTAAGATATCTCAGAAGGAGTTAAGAAGAAAGATGCTATCCATATTCAGAGAAAGAACTGATTGTGTCTGAATACATATTGAAGCATACTTATTTTTAACTTTATTTTTCTTGAGATTTTTGTGATAAGATGGGCTATGTTTTTTTTTTTCATTAGATGACTTTTATGGAGAGAAAAGGAAAAAAAAATAAATGAGGAAGGAGAAAAGTGCTTGGGTAGTTCCCAAATTCAACAAGATATGGTTAGAAAGTCATGTGAAGTACAGCATCCAAGACAAGGAGGCAAATTTGAAGTCAATAGATATTATTAATACTTAAAGGGATAAGATTCATGACTGAAAGAATATGGTTTATTCAAAAGTAACAGGAAAAGTAAAAGTAAGAGGGACAGAATGGCATTAAATACAGAAAATATATTTATTAGAGAAAATTCAGGAACCAGAATCTTAGGGTGTTCATTAAAAAGCATTTGAGTGGAGATCAATAGAGTAAGAAAAAAAGGAATGTCATCAGAATGAATGAACTACAGATCACCTGTGCAGAAACGACTCAAAATCTAGGTATTAATGATAAGGAATGTCAGTTATCTAGAAACTCCCACATTTCTCTGTAAAGAGCAGAACAGTTAATAGTTTCTGTAATGATAATTTTGTCCTTCAAGAAGTGGAGGAAAAAGCAAAGGAAATAAATATTTATTCAGGGATATAATTCTCACTAACAAGTAGGAATTACCCACAAGTAGGTTTAACAAGTAGGCTTAACAAGTAGGCTTAATAAGTAGGCTTACGTGAAACTGATGAGAAGCTTAAGAAGAAATCATCAGGCTTTTAGGACTTGACACAGAGAAGGAAAAAGAAAGCCAGAGAAAGTCTTACATGTATTTTAAAGTTTAAAAGGGCAGCTTTTTTAAAGTTCAGAAAAGCTGTGAATAGAAATTTATGACCTAAAATTTCATAGGAGGTGCCAGCTTAGGGGAATGAAAAGCTTTCAAGAATAAAATTCTGAAGACAAAGAGTAACAATTCTAATAAATAACAAAGAAGAACCTTGTCAAAATTGACCAATCCATATATGCAGTAACTATTTAATATATAGAAAGTGGAAGCAGACAGAGGATAAATATAAACCATAGTATAGTAGGAATAGTATCAGGAGAGCAGGAGATCAGAATGAAATGAGACTAGTGAGAAAATACTAAGGACACTGAATAGTTTAGGGGAATTAAAGGTTAAAGAAAGGAAAGGATGTGTTGCTTCATAACACATGACCTTAGATTGCATTCATAGAGAGGCTTCTGGGGAAGGACTTGCCCCACCAAAATAATATCAGCATCTTGCATCCGACTACTTGACAATTTGTAATCTAAGGTAGAAGTTCTTAACAGGTAGGAATGGGTACTCCTCAGGGGGTCTGAGAATGTAAATGAGAAAAAAAATACATTTTTTTTTTTTACTAACTGAAATATAGTATTTTCCTCCATTAGAAATGTGGGCCACAAACTATAATGAAGAGAAGGGATCTAAAAGCTTCATCAGAATGCCAAATGAATCCTTGATGTATTGAGATCAAGGATCCCTTAAGTTGAGTGTAGCTTGAGAACACAAATAGATGAATAAATTTAATATTACAAAGTCAGTGTGAGTCCGAGGGAAGACTTGAACTTGGGTCTTTCCAACTCCCTGGCCAGCTTGCCATGTTGTCTCTCTTAGAGCAGAAGGTATATTGGCAAGGAGTAATAGAAGGAAGGCAGAATCATTCAACTGTTCTTTTGTTTTCCCTTTTTTCTGTTAAGACCCATGATGTTTAGACTACAAAAGGCAAAACAGAATTTGATTAATGGTGGTTTAATTTAAACAAAGCTCAGTCAATAGTGCTCTTTCCTAAATATTTGTGAAAGCACATAATAAAAACACATGAAATCAACTAAAATGAAATTCAATTATCAAAAAATTACAAAAATAAGTTCCCAGAGTCCAGGTTAAGAACCACTGCCCTATCAGAATGTGAGCTCCTTGAAGGTAGGTACTATTTGAACTTTAGTGTTTGTATCCTAGCAATTAGAACAGTCCTAGACATTTTGTAAGAATTTAATAAATCCTTTAATTCATTCATTTACATTAGCTGAAAGACTTGGGGATCATCACTATTAATATTAATAACAGCAAACTTGGGTATAAGGCTTTACATATAATTAATATTAAATAAATACTAGTGATTGATTTTGCCCTTAAATGTCATATATTCTCATACCGTCAGAGTTTACTTCTCTCTGTTTATTCTGTCTGAAATATATTTCCATATTGGATTTCCATCCATCTTTTTAAAGCTCCATTCAAATGTTCCCTCCTATCCATAGATAATAACCTCTCCCCCACTGCACATATCTCTGCAAAGCATTTAAAGTTGTATATTATACTTATCTGTTTTGGAGTCTTATCCCTTTACTAGAACATGGCCTCCTTGAGGGAAGGGTTTGGGACCTATCTAAATCTTATGCTTCCCTTAGAATGGAGTATAGTGTTCTGCATGAAGTAGATCCTTAATAAAATTTGGTTGAGTACTGCTAGCAAATTCCCATTTGATGTTAGTATTAATATTAGGAAGAAAGTGACAAATTATTTATAGCTCCAACTCTTCAAGAGGTGTTTGATTTTATGGAATGATGTTTTTTTAAACTCAA
The DNA here is from genome assembly GCF_016432865.1 of Antechinus flavipes. Classification (NCBI taxonomy): domain Eukaryota; kingdom Metazoa; phylum Chordata; class Mammalia; order Dasyuromorphia; family Dasyuridae; genus Antechinus; species Antechinus flavipes. The sequence continues at coordinate 191,285,462 of NC_067403.1, read as the reverse complement.
AGGCTTTCTAATGGGAAAGAATTTCAGGCAATAGGACTGAGGCTTCTGAGCCCTGAGACATCTCAGATAGGTACTTGCTGGCCTGCTAGATATTCCGGGAAATCCAATCAATGGATTTGTTTGACTCACTACAAAAAGTGCACAGCCTTGAAAGAGACATAGACACACAGCAATTTCTAGCCATAATTTTGAAGCATTGATTCTTACAATAAAGACTAGTGGCAAAAATTAATGTTTTAGAAAGATATTTCTGAGGAAACTAAAGATTGTAAAAAGAATTCTAGGAAATCAGATCTTTCCTACTCATAAATTCAAATATTTTATATTCAATATTCTAAGGTTTCTACTAGCTCTGTCAGAGCTGAAAGGTATCTGAAAATATGGAATTTTAGAACTGGAAGAGACCTTAAAGATCGACTCATTTAACGTTTTCATTCACCGATGAGAAAAGTTAGACTCAGCGTTACAAGAATGATACCAATCTTTGTCATATCTTTCCTCGTCCTGAGCAGAGGACTTGTGCTGAGACTCAGAAGAATTCTTTATTTGTTTAGCTTTTCTTTCTTTTTCTCCTTCCTTTCCTTCTCCTTTTATTTTCTCTTTTTTCTTATCTTCCTCCTTTCTCCACCTTTTCTCTACTATAGAATCTAAGAGCTGGATTGTAGATTCCATTTAAGTCAGCCTGTACCTGAACAGTAACATTTCCAACAAGTGGTCATTGAAAAGTAACATCATACTTAGTATGATAAAAGCCTGGAATAAAATTAATTTATTAGGGCATGATTATGAGCTTAATTAATCTATACAACCTTCTAGACCACTTCCTCACATTTAAAAAAAATAAGTATAGGCCCTTTTTTATACGGTTTGATTTTAGAGGAACAAATGAGATAATAAATATAAGGCATTTCACAAATCATAAAGTGCTATAGAAATTTCAGTTTCAAATTTTATAAATATATGAATACATATATTTTATTTAACATATACTTTAACATATTTAACATGTATGGGACTACCGGCCATATAGGGGAGGGGGTGGGGAGAAGGAGGGGAAAAGTTGGAACAGAAGTTTTTGCAAGGGTCAATGCTGAAAAATTACCCATGCATATGTTTTGTCAATAAAAAGCTATAATAAAAAAAAAAATCTCATAGAGACTCTAGAAGATTTTCAGTGATAGAAAATACATTACCTCCCAAAGAATTTCATTGCACTATTGATGAGGGAAACAAAGAGTATCAAATGAGAATATTTGAAAAGCACTTAAGTGTTTAGTATTTAGTGCATAGTAGGTATTTAAAGGTGATTGCTGTTCCCTCTTCCCAAGTTAAAAATCCTTTCACAGGTTTGGTTTGGTTTATATTGAGTCAAAATTTGCCACATTTCAACTTCTACTCATCATTCTTAGTTCTGCCTTCTGAAACCAATGAAAACAAATCTAAACCCTTTTCATTTGACAACCTTTTAAATACTTGGATATGTTTTATATGTTCCCTAAGTCTTTCTTTCTCAAGGTTATGTACTCTCCCCACCCCAGTTTCTTCAATCCATCCTTATATGATTTTTAGGCTCCTTATCATCACTATTCCCCTGTTGCAGATGATTTATATTCAGAATATATACATATATATGTATGTACTCAATTGGTAATAGAAATCTATATTACTTAAAATGGAAGTAGGAGAGGAAGAGGGTAAAAGAAAGGGAAGTTGAAAAAAAAGAGAATAGATAAGAGAAGATAATAAATTAAGGAGGAAAATAGACTCTAGAGGAGGGACAAGTTAAAAAGAGAGAAAGAAGAAAAACAACAAAGTAGTATGGAAGGAAATGTATAGTAAGGAATCATAGCTCTGAATGTGAATGGGATGAACTCACTTATAAAACAGGAACTGATAGCAGAATAGATTAGATAAAAAAGATCCAATAATCTGTTGGTTACAATGAACACATTTGAAATAGAGTGACACATAATTAAAATAAGGGACTAGAACAGAATCTATTATACATTAATTAAAAAAAAAAAGACAAAACAGAGCTAATTAAGAGAGACAAGCGCTCCAAGAATGGAGTTAAATATGCTGTCTGTGAAATGATAGCAATGTTCTTTGGTGACCAGCTGAAAATAATTTAGTTATTCTCAGTAACACAATCATTCACAACTATTCTAAAGGAGTTATAGTAAAAAAAAAAAAAATCCTATCCATTCACAGAAAAGGAATCATTGTGTCTGAATGCAGCTCAAAACATTCTCTATTTCCCTCTTTATCTCTATACTTTTAATTTAATTTTTCTTGAGGGTTTTATTTTTCATTAAGGTGGGAGATCTATGTTTTTTTCCCCCACTTTTATGGAAATTTTTTTCAAAATTTTAAAGGTAGTTTCTTAATTGTGGGTGGGAATCAGGGAATGAACCTAGAAAGCAAAAAATTTTAAAACAAATATAAAAAAATATTTTTGAATGTAAATTGGATAAAATATTAAATAAATTAAATAAAAAGCCCCAAAAATGCATTCACTTTGGAACTTTGGAAGTTATAAGAATAACACTGCATTTCAATTTATAAAACTCAACATAATGAGAATGGGAGAAAACAGAATGCAGAGAGTTTAAAAGCTAAAGAAAGTGGGAAGAATAAGTGAGACTACAGGTAATAAACATTTATTAATTACCAACTGTACTCCAATTTCTATAGTAAGCTCTGGGTGAATACAAAGAAAGTTCTAAGGTAGGTCCTGGCCTGGAGGAGTTTCCAGTCTAAGTGGTGACTCCATACAAACAATTCTGGCCAAATAATGGGGATACCAGAAAAACTGGGAGTAAGGAAATTGTCTCTTGGGCTTCCTCCAAGTATACAACCAAGGAGAGCATGTTGACCAGGGTCCAGTTGTCCTAAAAAGGCCAGGTATCACTCTTGATAGATCATAATCCCTATGCTGCTGCTATCTTTCCCATCCACAATGTCTTCCCTGATTCCTGCCCCTTTGCTTATATGGTCCCTTCTTCATTCACAGACTTGGTCCAGGAGCAGCAGAAGACCTTATTCCAGAAGGCAAAATCACTGCTCTTCTGAGGCCCCCCTCGCAGTATTGCACCCTTGCCAATGGGCAAGAATATGCAAGTGGCGTATGTTGGGCCAGGAGAACGGCATTCCTGCCAGGCCAAAAATGGAGGGAAAGGACCTTGGGCCCCCACCCAGGGTGAGGGGTTTGGCTTTCGCAATTCCTCCAATGCCCTGGGTAGATGCTTTAATTGTGGCGGACCCATTCCTTCCTGTTTTCAACAAGAGTCATCCAAAAGCCACCACAGCCTGCCCTGGACAAGGACCCATTGCTCCTCCCAAGAGGACATCAAAAGTCCATCTGGCACTGGCCACAGAATCCCAGACATCCTCTGAGGCTGGGTTCGAATCCTCCATCAAATGGCCCCAGAGAGAAGCTTCTGCAGCCCAGTCTGTGCCATGCAAAGGAGGAAAGGAGTCTCAAGATGAAAATAAGTCTTTGAAAAATGAAGATTGGCAATGGGAAGCCATAGAAGTGAAGAATTACCAAGAAGAAATTGCAATACAGAATGTAAATACTGAAAACAAATACAACAATGTAAAGCATAACTAAAAAGACAGATCTGGAGAACAGATTAGGAATAGAAAACTGAAGAAATGGACTGCCTGAACATTTTGACCAAAAAGAGAACCTTGACACAATAGTGCAAGATATCAATTGGGAATATTGTCCTGGAACAATAGGACATGAGGGGAAATTGTACAAATAGGGAAAAAAAAAAAATCCCCCAATACCATCTCAAGGAAATCGAATGGTGGAAAACAAATCAGAATATTAATGTTAAATTTAGAAACCCATACATCAAAGGGAAAATTTTGGAAGAAGCAAAAGAAAATTCATATAATGGGAAGTATAATTAGAATTGAACAAGATGCATCAGCAAGCCCAGTAAAAAACTTAAAAGTTACCTACTTAGTTCTGATTTTGAGAGGAGAGGGAGTACAGAGGGAGAGCAGAAAGAGAAAAAGGGACAAGGCAGCATGGAGCAACACCAACTTAGAGAGGGAAGATAGAAAGAAGAAAAAGATTGTGATAAAAGGAGAGGGAGGCAAAAAGAAGAGGGAAGAAAAAAGTGAGAGCTTACATTGCAAAGATTTCATATAGTATATTATTGAAAAACTTACTTTTTAAATCTTGAAATTAGCATTTTTCCCAGTACATGCAGAGAATTCAACATTCATTTCTGTCAAACTTTGTGATTCCAGTGTTTCTCCAGCGCTCCTTGAACCCCACTCTTCCCAATTCAGCAAATGATCTAAGTGAAATAATTACAACTCTTTTACGCATTGAACCACATTCCTCAGGTTGTGGAAGAAAACATCTAATCCCAAGGCAAAAAACCAGGACAAAGGGAAAAATTAGGCATCTGTGTGTGACCCCCTGACTCAGATGGGCTACTCGGAGCCATCTCCAGATGCAAACAGAAAGCTTGGATTTTATGCTTGCAATGAGAGGTCCCAAGCACATAAAGGGAGCAGCCTGGCATGTGTGAGGTGACAGGCCAGAAAGTGGGAATGGATTAAACAGGAAAAGATTTGGCTTCAGTGGATGGACTGAAAATGAAGTAACCAGTGAGCAATGACCAGCAATGCTGTCGCCTTCCTAAGGGGTCACATAACTTTTGGAAACTTAGGCCTAGGGTCTGACCTTTTCTGCCCTACAATCCTCTGAGAAGAGGGGGCAAGTGACGTCCTGAAACTTGGACCTAAGGTCCTAAAGCCTCTAAAAAACTTCCCTTGGCCTCATTCAGCCCTTTGTCTTTATTTCATTCCTTCTCCCACCAGTTCTGATGCATTTGTTCCTGTAGACAGGGCTCCTCAAACTTTTTAAATAGGGGCCAGTTCACTGTCCCTCAGACTGTTGGAGGGCTGGACTATAGTAAAAACAAAAACTAAAAATGTTTCATTTCCACATTTTCCATAAGTAGGCCTTTAAATAAAGAAACTTCATAGGCCTGGGTGAGGGGGATAATCAATCTCAGCGGCTGCATCTGGCCCACGGGCCGTAGTTTGAGGACCCCTGCTCTAGGTCATCCTGGTTATTTAAACCTTCAGGTCTGTTCCTCCCCTCAGCATTAACTGTAACCCGCCACCTACCGTTTAGAAAATTCCATCAGCCTCACATCAGTGGAAGTTTTCTGGCACCACCACAGCTGAGGAATCTTGGCCCATTCTAGTGCTTAAGTCCATAAGCAAGCAGGTGATAGGATGATGCTGCTTAAAGCAATGAGAGGAAATCGGAGATCCTGCTTCGACCAGCTCCCACCATCTGTCTTGGAATCCCTGTATTCACAGGGTCGCACTTGGCATCTGACAGTTGGTGTTATCCATGGAACTCCAGCACTGGGCAGGCCCAAGGCCACAGGGCCATTATCCCATTCTTCCCACCTTAGACGTCCAGACCCAGATTCAATTGAGGCAAAGGTTCAAAGGTCTCATCTTCTGGACCTGCTTCAGACTGAAAAAAATCCTTTAATCGTGGCAGAACCATTTCCTCTGTTTTCCCCAAGAGTCATCCAAAAGCCACCATGGCCTGTCCTGGCCAAACAGCCAAGGCTCCTCTGAAGAGGACAGCAAAAGTCCATCTGGCACTGGCCACAGAGCAAACATGCTCTGAGACTAGGTTCAAATCATCCTCCAAATGGCCCCAGGGAGAAGCTGCAACGTCTCTCACAACCAATCCGGTCTGGGCCATCAAGGTCATCGCTGCTCCTTGGAACAGGATGGCCAAAATATCCCCGGCGCCGCCCAATGAGTCCAAGAAATTCCCCAAAGTTGTTTCTGAACTCTCCAATTGGCCCCAGGGAGAAGGTCCCCCACGCCAAAAAGCCATCCAAGTTACTGGCATCAGAGGAGTCAGTGCACCTGGGAAGAGACAGCTGGTGTTAACCATGGAACTCCAGCGCTGGGCACGCCCAAAGCTACAGGGCCCTTATCCCATTCTTCCCACCTTAGATGTCCAGACCCAGATTCAATTGAGACAAAGGTTCAAAGGTCTCATCTTCTGGACCTGCTTCAGACTGAAAAAAATCCTTTAATCGTGGCAGAACCATTCCCTCACGTTTTCCCCAAGAGTCATCCGAAAGCCACCATGGCCTGTCCTGGCCAAACAGCCAAGGCTCCTCTGAAGAGGACAGCAAAAGTCCATCTGGCACTGGCCGCAGAGCAAACATGCTCCGAGACTGGGTTCAAATCATCCTCCGAATGGCCCCAGGGAGAAGCTTCTACAGCCCAAGAAGCCATACAAATTTTTGCCATCAAAGGAGTCAGTGCACCTCGGAAGAGACAGTTAACCATGGAACTCCAGCACTGGGCACGCCCAAGGCCGCAGGGCTATCATGCCATTCTTCCCACCTTAGACGTCCAGACCCAGATTCATTTGAGACAAAGGGACAAAGGTCTCATCTTCTGGACCTGCTTCAGACTGACAAGGGAGAGGAACTGACTGCGGCCTATTGGGGGACGGACTGAGGAGGGGAGACAAGTAACTTGTAGGCAGCACCTGCAGGATGGGGTGCAAAGTGTCAGAACCGGGCATCTGGTGATTTCAGGTTGACCAACGAGTGCCCTTCTCAGGGGCAAATTCAAAGCAGCACTGGCCTGTATGACAAAACATAACAGAAATCTAATTCCAGGGACAGCTTGCACTTAGATAGTAGGTAATCCAATATAGGTTATACATATTAAAATATATGTTAAATGCAACATATGTAAAGATTTATACAATTAACTTGCTGCACAACAATCAGTTCAGAAACACACAAACACAAAAAATGCAACCCAACAACATCAAAAACAGTGAAAATACTTTTCCAGACTCAATTCCCACATTCTTCTTTCTGGATGTGAGTGGGCTTTCTTCATCTCAAGATCCTTGAAACTGGCCTCAATCATCTCATTGAAGAGAGCAGGAAGGCACAGATCCCAGACAAGCCCCTATCACCTGGGTGGCACAGGATGCTAGACACCCCCTTACCCAACACGACTACTCTGAGGCATCTCCCAGGTACAAAGAGAAAGCTCTTCTCTCAAGGCAGGTCTAAGCACTGCAGCTGAATAGCCCAGCATGATATGGGGACTTGAGTCAGAACCAAAGACTGGAGTAAATAGCAAAAGACTTGGGTTCATTGCATGAACTGAAAAGTAACAATTGACCAGGGATCAGAAGTCCTATTTCCTGTGGGTCATGTAACTTGCTGAAGCTTAGTCCTTACAGACTCTGAGAAATATTCACCTGGGCCCATTCAGAAGGAAAGGAAGGAATGAAGGGAAAATGGAAGCATGGAATCCAGGAAGGAAAGAAGGAAAGAAAAGAGGAGGAAAGAACGGTACGAGGAAAGAAGGAAAGAAATTGCTCATCAAAGTGACCTTAAGTTAAAGCCGTCTTTGCCTCAATTTTCCTAAATGAAAAGGCAAAGAGCTTTATGTTTCCATAAGGAGGGCAAAGTTGGGGCAAGACTCAGCCTCAATTCCTAATGAATCAGCTGGGAGATTAAAAACAGTCTGTGGGGTCAAAATAGCCCTAATGTCAGGAACTCAAGAGCCTTTTGCACCAAACGCCCATTGAAAGACAAGATAATCTTGTCAATGCTCCTCTCCAGGTCAAACTGCCTCAGGCAAACAGATCTGTTAAAAACCTTGCCTCCGGGGCCTTTTCCAATAATCCTGACCTACCTCTGGGCAATGGACCCAGAAGCATCCAGAGGAGATTGTGAGACTGGTGACCTTGGACAGCTCTCAAATACTTAAATGCAATTCACTTCCTGGCCAAGGTCATAGCCAAATTATTCAGGCACTTTGGAGGTGCTTTCTCATAAGGTGAGAACAATGGGCTGCATGGGTCAATAAAATGGGGCTCCTTCTTAACCCTAAATTTCCAAGATGTTGCAGAGTAGCAAGGATGCTTTGCATATGTTTAAGATATTTGATGGACTGTGTTATTGAAACCCAGGTGAGAATCTATACCTTGAAATGGAGATCATAGACACCTCACATTTCATTTCAAAGGATTTATACATCTACCCTCTCATTATCTCTTCTCACCAGTTTTGCATAGGATCCCTTTTATTATCCACAGTTTACAGCAAAACTGAGTTGTAGAAATGGTGTTGCTTTTTGGATCATCATACAGGTTTTCATAGCATCTGAACTAAGACCTCCAGTCTGGTCTTCTGATTCTTAGACATCAATCTGAATGACTCTAATGATGAGCTGGAAGTAAGCACATTAATAAATAACAATCATTTACATTTTCATAAAACTTTAAAGTTTACAGAATATTTTTCTCACAACACTTGATACATACAAGTGGTGTTATCCATTCCCATTCTAAAGGTGTAAAAACTGAGGCTCACCAGGAACATGTGATAATATTGGAACACCAGGCCATTTTTATCATCAAACATAAAGGGAAGACATATAATAAAACAGTATATGCTTCAGTGTATGTACACAGAGGGTACAGAGATTTAGGGTGCTGGTAGAGAAAACTGCCCACTCTATCAAGCCCTATTCCATCTTATTTTCAAATAAATTTGTAACACTGCTAGAGGAAATTATAGATGCTGAAATTAACCCTTTCACAACAAATCTACCAGTGCTCTGGCAAATTGGCTGAGTCGGATTCATAAGATTTCAAGAGAGGCAGACTTTCTACCTAGGCTGTGAGAGTTAAGAAGTTTGACAGCAGGATGATATCAGAGAAGCCTGGAGAGCCTTACTAAACTGGTGCTAAGTGAAGTGAGCAGAACCAGGAGATTGTTGTACACGGCAACAAGAAGATTGTATGATGATCAATTCTGATGGACATGGCTCTTTTCAACAATGAGATGATTCAGGCCTGAGCCAATGATGGATGATGAGAGCCATCTGCACCTAGAGAGAAGACTGTGGGAACTGAGTGTGGCTCACAACACAGAATTTAAGCACCTTTTGTTATGATTTGCTTGTATTTTACTTTCTATCCCAGTTTTTTTTTAACTTTTTGATTTCATTTTTGTTTTTCAGCCAGATGATTGAATAAATGTGTATGCCTATTTTGGAATGAACATGTATTTTAACCGTTTTGCATATTGCATGCCATCCAAGTGAGGGAGTGAGAAGAAGGGGGGAATAATTTTAACACACGGTTTATGAAGGTCAATGTTGAAAAAAATTATCCTTGCACATGTTTTGAAAATAAAAAACTTCAATAAAAAATAAATAAAAAAGTTTGCCAAAAGGGTGTGGATGGAGGTAAAGAGTGTTAGAGAAGATAATAATGAAGAGAAGGAGGAAGACGTCAATTTTGTGGCCCTATCAATAATGAAAGATAAATATCTGTGCTGGACTTGAACCAGAAAGAGAAAAGACATGAAAGCCAAATCAAAAAAGTTTTACAAAGTAGTATATCAAATTCCCTTTATCCATGAACACCGGATACAAATGTATTTTTTTCTTTATTAATGGACAGTCAGACAAAGATAAACATTTTAAATGTTTAGTGTTTAGAAATATGTTCAACCTTTGGTAAAGCTATACTCTCTAGGTAGACGATAACAAAACTTTTTAATGAGAATGTATAGGAAATACAGCTTGAAACCCATTTATAGCAGAGTAGCTTTGGTTCAGGAAACTATGTAACATACAAGCATCCTGTTTCTGCACATATACTCCAGTCTTCCAGTCACAGCAGTGGTTGGAAGACGGTAATGGATATAACAGAAAAATGGTTCCGTTTGATGTCATCACTACCTCACAATCTGTTACTAAGAGGATAAAAGGCCAGGAGTCTCAACAACTATGCTCTGTGTGAGAGAGAGAGGAAGCGCGAGAGGAAGAGAGAGAGGGTGAGTGAGAACACCAGAGCCGGAAAGAGAGCGAGAGCGAGACAAGTGGAAAGAGAAGGAGGGAAAGAGAGAAGTAGTAGGCGAGGGGGAGAGATAGTTGATAGAAAGATAGAGAGATAGAGAAGTTATATAGAGAATTTAGAGATAGATAGATAGAAGATAGAGATAACTATAGAAAAGTTAGAAATAGATAAAGAGAACATAGATAAGATATAGAGAAGATAGAGATAGCTATAGAAAACTTAAGAGATAGATATAGAGAACATAGAGAAGATAAGGATAGAGATAAGATAGAGATAGATATAGAGAAAATAGAGATATAGAGAAGATAGTGATAGCTATAGAAAAGTTAGAGATAGATATAGAGAACATAGAGAAGATAAGGATAGAGATAAGATAGAGATAGATAAGATATAGATATAGAGAAGATAGAGGTAGCTATAGAAAAGTTAGAGATAGATATAGAGAACATAGAGAAGATAGGGATAGATATAGAGAAAATAGAGAAATTAGAGATAGACTACATTTATGGAGAAAGAGAAGATAGAGATAGAGAAAAAAGATAGAGATAGCTGAGAGTGAGAGAGTGTGTGAGACAGAGATCGAGATAGAGACAGGGAGGGCAAGAAAGGAGAGAGAGGGACAGAGAGAGAGAGAGAGGAAGAGAGAAGAGAGATAAGATAGAGATAGATATAAGATATAGATATAGAGAAGATAGAGGTAGCTATAGAAAAGTTAGAGATAGATATAGAGAACATAGAGAAGATAGGGATAGATATAGAGAAAATAGAGAAATTAGAGATAGACTACATTTATGGAGAAAGAGAAGATAGAGATAGAGAAAAAAGATAGAGATAGCTGAGAGTGAGTGTGTGAGACTGAGGTTGAGATAGAGAAAGGGAGGGCAATGAAGGAGAGAGAGGGACAGAGAGGGAGAGAAGGAGAAAGAAGAGAGAGAGAGAGAGAGAGAGAGAGAGAGAGAGAGAGAGAGAGAGAGAGGGAAAGAAAGGGAGAGAGAGGCAAAGAGAGGGAGAGAGACAGAGATAGAGACAGAGACAGAGAGGTGGAGAGAGGGAGAGAAGGAGAGAGAAAAAGGGAGACAGACAGATAGAGAGAGAGAGTATTTGTGTGTGTTCATTACACAACCTGGTATTTCACCAGCTAAGAGGTTTTTCTCATCTTCTTAAGGCAAGAGGCTCCATAATACAGACTATCCTGGGGGTGGGAATAGCTGAATATGTGTAGAAGGAGGAATGAGGGAGTTTATATTTTGGGGAGAGGTTTGTAATTTTGTAAGAGGTCTTTGTTGTAGAGATCAATGTGAGTGACCTTCCTTGTGCCAGCAATAGGAAATGGACAAGATACTTGTTCCTCTGTCCTCAATGTTCTCACTACAACTGAGATCATAAGAGAGAAGCCACTTCTAGAGACTCTGAGGAGATAACTTAAACCATCTGAGACTCGCTTTCAAAGAAAATGGCATATTCTTGTTGTCCTGAAGAGGCTCCTCTGCTTTTGAGTAGAAGAAAAATGTGGACTTGAGAGAGGATGACTTGAGTTTCAAATTGAGTCTCAGAGTTGAGATCCCTAAGGCAAATCATTTCCCCTGTTTGCCTCCCTTTCCTCACAGGATTGATGTAAGCATCAAATGAGATGTTATAGTGGGAAAGGCTGTCGAGTACAGTGCAAAGGATAGAAGAGACATGTTTCCTCTCAGTCTCTCTCCCTGATGTGAACCCGACACTCCCTCCAAGTCCTTATTGATTAGAGCATTCAAGCAATTCCATCCTTTGGGGGATGGAGCTGAACCACCAGACACTTGTGGATCTCCTTAGCCAGGGAGGAGGTGGGGCAGAGCAGTAGCAGTTTTTAAACTCTTGGACAAGTGACCTCTGAAAGCTACTGGAGATTTTTCTACCTTTCTACAAACCCCATTTTAAAGTCATAAAACAAATTCTTTGTAATCTCAAAATGTCTATCTATTCTACTTTTTTTGTTTGTTCAGAGAGGGTGGAGAAGGTTGTTCTTTGTATCTGTAGATATCCAATGTAGGTATGGAAACTCCCTTTCTTCCTGTACTTGGCTAGACAACGTTCATTACTTCTTAATGACCTGATGTGCTTCAAGGCACTGAAAGTGTTAAGAAAGGCTTGTCAAGGTAGAAGTGTAACTGAGGACTTTCAGGCCCATCTGACCCACATTGTAGTTAGTATGTTGCCCTTAGGTCTTGTGGATTTGAGTATAGAAATATGAGAAAACTCTTCAGGGAAGGAAGAAACAAGGATAGGAGCCAATGGACTGTAAGCCTGACAGGTCCATGGCATGCAGCGAAATCAAAGAAGATTGTAATTACTCCCAGTAATTTTGTGCTTTGTTCAGTCTGATAGAAGGTACCCACCATAGCAAACAAATGAACTTGATAGATTCTTCTTAATACTGACAAGCACTTTGCCTATAAGGTCTCATCATCTTCTTCTATTGTCATACAATGGAGTTTCCAAGTTGCTGCCTTTAGATTTCTTTTAATGATGAGGAGACAGGAAAGAAGGGATGGAAAAAGGAAAAAACAGGGATGGGGACCTGTAGAAATGGATCATTTCTGTCAATTGTGTTGAGGCTGATTCTACTGTTAAAACATAGAGGATGATGAAAGGCAATAATAGCTGGGCTGTGTCTGATGAAGTATTAGAGCCTTCTTAGACTACTTGCTGCTCCTTTAGCTGGGAAGATGGGGTAGTTCTTGGAAGCAAAGCTAAGTATTTATTTGTTGACATTCTCTTCCCTCAGGAAATCCTTACACCTCAACATGGTGAGAAGAAATCGAGTATTTCCCCACGGTGAGAATCAATGAACAAACATGTAATAATACTGCTTCTTATATCAGTCACTGGATTAAATGAGGAAGATACCCCCCAAAATTCATTGAAAGAGAGAGGACCAAAAGTACATCAACTAGAATATGTCATATAGAGGGGATAGAAAAATAGCAACACAAGGCATAATCTTAATGGGAAAAGGAGGCAATGAGAAGAGTTTAGAAAATAGGTGGATCGGGTGACCAGCCTGTTAGCTATGGGAGTGAGGAAAAGAAAACCTCTGGGGAAAATGGTGTTGAGTAAGGAATGAAAAGATGCCTCAGTCAATGGATATGTGAGTTAAGCAAAAGGAAGAGTGGTGAATGACTGAGCCTGAAAACCTGGGTGACAGAAAGGGGAATTTCAGAAGAAAGCAGAGGGTTCCGGACAAAGAACAGATTGTTTTGGACACGATGAGCTTCCAATGCAATTGGCCATCCAAGTCAAAATGTCCAACAGATATTACATGCGAGTTGGAAAAGAGAATACAAGATAGAGACTGCAATAGATTCAATATACTTGGGAGTGTTTTAAGCTTTACCTATTTCCATTGCTTCATAGGAGAATGATACTTGTAAATTGTTAGGACATTCTCATAATTCTGGCAGTAAAGAGTAAATATCACCATCTTTTTAAAAACATGATTTAAAGGAGTGAGATGGGAATGTATTGGAAAAAGGGAAAGGGAGAAAGGGAATGGTACAAATTAACTTGCCTATGAAAAAAGTCAAGAAAAAGTTTTTCCAGTGCAGGGAAAGAGGATAAGAAGAGGTCGGTTGAGTGAACTAACTCTCATTGATAATGGTTCAAATAGGAAACAACATAAATACTGAATATGAATATTGAACTCTATTTTAGCCTGAAGGAAAATAGAAGGTTAATGCAATATGGGAAAGGGAGGGTGATAAAAGAACAGATCTTTTTGGAGTAGTCAGTGATCAGTAGGGAAACACTTTTGAGAAGAGTGAAATGAGAGAATAAAAAGGAAGAAATACAACTAACAATAGCAAATGTAAAAGCAAGTTGAGACAAGTTTCTCAGATGGAATATCATTGTCTCTGGGAAATGATGAGCGGAATGTTCACAGGAGGAAAAAGAGAAACCTAGAAAGTCCTCCATAAACAGAGTGAAATATGCCTTATGTGAAATGATAGCAATGTTCTTTGGTGACCAGCTGAAAATGATTTTGCTATTCTTGGTAACACAAGCATTCTGAAGGAGTTATGGTTAAAAAAAAAAAAATCCTATCCATTCACAGAAAAGGAATGATTGTGTCTGAATACAAGGTCAAAACATTCACTATTTTAACTCCTTGTACTTTTAACTTAATTTTTCTTGAGGGTCTTATTTTTCATTACGGTTGGAGATCTATGTTTTTTCCTCAATTTTTATGTTTTGAAAAATTGTAAATGTCGTTTCTTAATTGTGAGTGGGAATCAGGGAATAAAGCTAGAAAGAAAAAAATTTAAATCAAATACAAAAGAATATTTTTAATGTAAATTGGGTAAAATATGAAATAAATGAAAAGCCAAAAAAATGCATTTACTTTAGAACTTTGGAAGTTATGAGAGTAACATTGCATTTCAATTAGTAAAACCCGACATGATAAAAATGGGAGAAACCAGAGTGCAGAGAGTTTAGGAGCCAAAGAAAATGGGAAGAATAAGTGGTGGTTGCAGGCAATAAACTTTTATTATCTTCTGTACTCCAAGCTCCATATTAAGTTCTGGGTGTATAAAAAAAAGTCCTAAGGTGGTTCCTGGCCTGGAGGAGTTTCCAGTCTAAGGAGTGACTTCATACAAATAACTCTGGACAAATAACAGGGATACCAGAAAAATTGGGAGTAAGGAAATTGTCTCTTGGGCTTCCTCCAAGTATACAACGAAGGAGAGCATGTTGACCAGGGTCTAGTTGTCCTCCAAAGGCCAGGGATCACTCTTGATAGATCATAATCCCTGTGCTGCTGCTATCTTTCCCACCCACAATCTCTTTCCTGATTCTTTCCTCTTTGCTCATATGGTCCCTTCTTCATTCACAGACTTGGTCAAGGAGCAGCAGCAGATCTTACTCCAGGAGGCAAAATCACTGCTCTTCTGAGATCCCCCTCGCCGTATTGCACCCTTGCCAATGGGCAAAAATGTGCAAGTGGCAGATGTCAAGGGCCAGGAGAACAGCATTCCTGCCAGACCAAAAATGGAGGGAAAGGACCTTAGGGCCCCACCCAGGATGAGGAGTTTCACTTTCCCGGTTCCTCCTAGGCCCTGGGTAGATCCTTTAATCGTGGCGGAACCAATTCTTCCTGTTTTCCACAAGAGTCATCCAAAAGCCACCACAGCCTGCCCTGGCCAAGCAGCTGATGCTCCTCTTAAGAAGACATCAAAAATCCATCCAATGCTGCCCCCAAAATGCCAAACATCCTCCGAGACTGGGCTCAAATCCTCCTTTCAATGGCCTCAGGGAGAAGCTTCTGCAGCTCAAGAAGGCAGCCTGGTCTGGGCCATCAAGGTAATCAGTGCACCTCAGAAGAGGATGGCCAAAGTACCCCCGGCAAGGCCCCACGAGTCCGAGACATTCCCCAAAGTTGTCTCCGAACCCTCCTCCAAGTAGCCTCAAGAAGTCCGAGGCCGTGACGTCAAAGGAGTCAGTGCACCTCGTAAGAGGAACGCCAAAATATTCCCCGCCCTTCCCACTGAAACTAAAACAGCCCCCAAAGTTTTGTCTGAACCTTCCTTCAATTGGCCCCAGGGAGAGGCTTCTGCAGCTCAAGAAGGCTCCCCATTCTGTCCGATCAAAGTAGTCATTACTCAGATAAAGAAAACCGCCAAAGTGTCCCCTGCCCTGCCCAGTGAGTCCAACAGATTCCCCGAAATTCTCTCTGAGCCTTCCTCCAATTGGACCCAGGGAGAAAATCCTCGAATCCAAGAAGCTGCCGCAGCCTGTCCTACCAAAACCAGTGGTCTCCGGAAGAGGCACACCAAAGTCCAGCCAGCCTCAGACCCCTATCTAAACCTTCGCCGAGGGCAGTCCCCAAGGACTCATCCCAAAGTCCCCAAATAAAAGGTTGTGGACAACGAGGGCCATTTGGGGTCTTTTGTGAAAATTTCTGCTCTGGACTCTAGGAAGCTGATCGAGCCTTCCTGATTTCCCCCACAAAATGGAACAAATTTGTACCTCAGGGAGAATATAGACATTATAATCAAAGACTTAAGGTATCCCTAGGGGCCCTTCACAAACAATCGCAAAAGCTGTTAAAAAAAAAAAAAAAGCCATTGGACTGGGGATGAAAGTGTCTCAAATGGCAACACCTCCAGGCTAAATCCAGAGAAACAACAAGTGGGGACACTTGGCCAAGGTGGGAGTGGTTGTAGCATTAACAGGAACCAGAGACACTTTTGTTAAATTGAGATCTGAGTCCTGTGGGCCTAAGTGAAGCTCACTGTGACTTTCTCCCTGGGGCCAATTGAAGGAAGGTTCAGAGACAACTTTGGGGGTTGTCTTAGACTCAGTGGGAAGGGCCGGGAAGCTGAGTGACTAGGATGATAGCCAAACCCAGCTCTGCCACTGAGAACTTGAGGACATGGCCCTGGCAAGGAGGAACCAGCCCCCAGTGGGCCAAGAGGCAGGGGCCGAGGATGCTGCTGGCTGCAAGTACTTGCACACAAGGGGAGGTGTTGCTTTGGGGTTCCTGTTCAGAGAGTTTGTGGCTCCTGGTCAGAGGCTTTGGAGTTGCTGCTCAGAGGGCAACTTTGAAAGGAAGCTTGAGGAACTATCCCCATACACATCAATTGATGAGCTTAACTAACACTCATTCCTCTTTTTAAAAAATGCACCTGCAAAAAAGAACCCACCACAGAAATAAGTTATCAGAACAGAAAAGGGGAGAGTTCATCTTCAGAGGACACTTAAGAAAAGCTTTTATTCCAAAGAGTAAGGTGTAATGGCTGCAAAATCAAAGAAAATGTGGAGAACTCAAAGACGAGTTTAAAAATCAATAAAATTGAGAAAAAAGTAACCCCCAAAAAATCCTTCCAAGAAAAACCAAAAGATTGTGAAAAAAAAGGAAAACGAACTTGCAAAGGAGGAAAAGAGTCTCAAGATGAAAATAAGTCTTTGAAAAATGAAGACTGGCAATGGGAAGCCATGGAAGGGAAGAATAACCAAGAATACAGAGTGTAAATACTGAAAACAATACAACAATGTGAAACATAACTTAAAAAGATAGATCTCAGAACAGATTAGGAATAGAAAACTGAAGAAATGGACTGCCTGAACATTTTAGCCAAAAAGAGAACTTTATACAATAATGCAAGATATCAATTGGGGATATTGTCCTGCAACGATAGGACATGAGGGGAAATTGTACAAATAGGAAAAAAAAAATCCCCAGTACCATCTCAAGGAAATCTATTGGTGGAAAATGAATCAGAATATTAATGCTAAATTTAGTAACATCAAAGAAAAAATTTTGGAAGAAACAAAAGAAAATTCATACAAGTGGGAAGTATGATTGGAATTAAACAAGACACATTTGCAGCCCCAGTAAAAGACTGGAAAGATACCTCCTGAGGGCTGATTTTTAAGAGAGGGTGGACAGAGGGAGAGCAGAAAAGAGAAAGGAGGACAAGGCAACATGGAGCAACACCAACTTAGAGAAGGAATAGAGAAAGATTGCAATAAAAGGGAAGGGAGGCAAACCAGAAAAGAAAGAAGAAAGTGAGAGCTTACATTGCAATGATTTCATATAGTATGTTATTTAAAAACTTATTTTTTTAATCTTGAAATTAGCATTTTTCCCAGTACATGCTGAGAATTCAACATTCAATTTTGTCAAGCTTTGTGATCCCAGTGTTTCTCCAGTGCTCCTTGAACCCCACTCTTCCCAAGACAGAAAGCAATCTAAGTGAAATAATCACAACTCTTTTACTCACTGAACCATATTTCTCAGGTTGTGGAAGAAAAAAATCTAATCTTGAGGCAAAAAACCAGGACAAAGGGAAAAATTAGGCATCTGTGTGTGACCCCCTGACTCAGATGGGCTACTCGGAGCCATCTCCAGATGCAAACAGAAAGCTTGGAGTCTATGCTTGCAATGAGAGGTCCCAAGCACATAAAGGGAGCAGCCTGGCATGTATGAGGTGCCAGGCCAGAAAGTGGGAATGGATTAAACAGGAAAAGATTTGGGTTCAGTGGATGGACTGAAAATGAAGTAACCAGTGAGCAATGACCAGCAATGCTGTCGCCTTCCTAAGGGGTCACATAACTTTTGGAAACTTAGGCCTAGGGTCTGACCTTTTCTGCCCTACAATCCTCTGAGAAGAGGGGGGCAAGTGATGTC
Organism: Antechinus flavipes; assembly: GCF_016432865.1. Classification (NCBI taxonomy): domain Eukaryota; kingdom Metazoa; phylum Chordata; class Mammalia; order Dasyuromorphia; family Dasyuridae; genus Antechinus; species Antechinus flavipes. The sequence continues at coordinate 191,267,385 of NC_067403.1, read as the reverse complement.
CTGAAACTTGGACCTAAGGTCCTAAAGCTTCTAAAAAACTTCCCTTGGCCTCATTCAGCCCTTTGTCTTTATTTCATTCCTTCTCCCACCAGTTCTGATGCATTTGTTCCTGTAGACAGGGCTCCTCAAACTTTTTAAATAGGGGCCAGTTCACTGTCCCTCAGACTGTTGGAGGGCTGGACTATAGCAAAAACAAAAACTAAAAATGTTTCATTTCCACATTTTCCATAAGTAGGCCTTTAAATAAAGAAACTTCATAGGCCTGGGTGAGGGGGCTAATCATTCTCAGCGGCTGCATCTGGCCCACAGGCCGTAGTTTGAGGACCCCTGCTCTAGGTCATCCTGGTTATTTAAACCTTGAGGTCTGTTCCTCCCCTCAGCATTAACTGTAACCCGCCACCTACCGTTTAGAAAATTCCATCAGCCTCACATCAGTGGAAGTTTTCTGGCACCACCACAGCTGAGGAATCTTGGCCCATTCTAGGGCTTAAGTCCATAAGCAAGCAGGTGATAGGATGATGCTGCTTAAAGCAATGAGAGGAAATCGGAGATCCTGCTTCGACCAGCTCCCACCATCTGTCTTGGAATCCCTGTATTCACAGAGTCGCACTTGGCATCTGACAGTTGGTGTTATCCATGGAACTCCAGCGCTGGGCACGCCCAAGGCCACAGGGCCATTATCCCATTCTTCCCACCTTAGATGTCCGGACCCAGATTCAATTGAGACAAAGGTTCAAAGGTCTCATCTTAAGGACCTGCTTCAGACTGAAAAAAATCCTTTAATCGTGGCAGAACCATTCCCTCTGTTTTCCCCAAGAGTCATCCGAAAGCCACCATGGCCTGTCCTGGCCAAACAGCCAAGGCTCCTCTGAAGAGGACAGCAAAAGTCCATCTGGCACTGGCCACAGAGCAAACATGCTCTGAGACTGGGTTCAAATCATCCTCCGAATGGCCCCAAGGAGAAACTGCAACGTCTCTCACAAACAATCCAGTCTGGGCCATCAAGGTCATCGCTGCTCCTTGGAACAGGATGGCCAAAATATCCCCGGCGCCTCCCAATGAGTCTAAGACATTCCCCAAAGTTGTTTCTGAACTCTCCAATTGGCCCCAGGGAGAAGGTCCCCCACGTCAAGAAGCCATCCAACTCTATGCCATCAAAGGAGTCAGTGCACCTCGGAAGAGACAGTTAACCATGGAACTCCAGCGCTGGGCACGCCCAAGGCCACAGGGCCATTATCCCATTCTTCCCACCTTAGATGTCCAGACCCAGATTCAATTGAGGCAAAGGTTCAAAGGTCTCATCTTCTGGACCTGCTTCAGACTGAAAAAAATCCTTTAATCGTGGCAGAACCATTCCCTCTGTTTTCCCCAAGAGTCATCCGAAAGCCACCATGGCCTGTCCTGGCCAAACAGCCAAGGCTCCTCTGAAGAGGACAGCAAAAGTCCATCTGGCACTGGCCGCAGAGCAAACATGCTCCGAGACTGGGTTCAAATCATCCTCCGAATGGCCCCAGGGAGAAGTTCTACAGCCCAAGAAGCCATACAAATTTTTGCCATCAAAGGAGTCAGTGCACCTCTGAAGAGACAGTTAACCATGGAACTCCAGCACTGGGCACGCCCAAGGCCGCAGGGCTATCATGCCATTCTTCCCACCTTAGACGTCCAGACCCAGATTCATTTGAGACAAAGGGACAAAGGTCTCATCTTCTGGACCTGCTGCAGACTGACAAGGGCAAGGAATTGACTCCAGCCTATTGGGGGACAGACTGAGGAGGGGAGACAAGTAACTTGTAGGCAGCACCTGCAGGATGGGGTGCAAAGTGTCAGAACCGGGCATCTGGTGATTTCAGGTTGACCAACGAGTGCCCTTCTCAGGGGCAAATTCAAAGCAGCACTGGCCTGTATGACAAAACATAACAGAAATCTAATTCCAGGGACAGCTTGCACTTAGATAGCAGGTAATCCAATATAGGTTATACATATTAAAATATATGTTAAATGCAACATATGTAAAGATTTATACAATTAACTTGCTGCACAACAATCAGTTCAGAAACACACAAATACAAAAAATGCAACCCAACAACATCAAAAAAAATGAAAATACTTTTCCAGACTCAGTTCCCACATTCTTCTTTCTGGATGTGAGTGGGCTCTCTTCATCTCAAGATCCTTGAAACTGGCCTCAATCATCTCATTGAAGAGAGCAGGAAGGCACAGATCCCAGACAAGCCCCTATCACCTGGGTGGCACAGGATGCTAGACACCCCCTTACCCAACACGACTACTCTGAGGCATCTCCCAGGTACAAAGAGAAAGCTCTTTTCTCAAGGCAGGTCTAAGCACTGCAGCTGAACAGCCCAGCATGATAAGGGGACTTGGGCCAGAACCAAGGACTGGAGTAAATAGCAAAAGACTTGGGTTCATTGCATGAACTGAAAAGTAACAATTGACCAGGGATCAGAAGTCCTATTTCCTGTGGGTCATGTAACTTGCTAAAGCTTAGTCCTTACAGACTTTGAGAAATATTCACCTGGGCCCATTCAGAAGGAAAGGAAGGAATGAAGGGAAAATGGAAGCATGGAATCCAGGAAGGAAAGAAGGAAAGAAAGGAGGAGGAAAGAACGGTACGAGGAAAAAAGGAAAGAAATTGCTCATCAAAGTGACCTTAAGTTAAAGCCATCTTTGCCTCAATTTTTCTAAATGAAAAGGCAAAGAGCTTTATGTTTCCATAAGGAGGGCAAAGTTGGGGCAAGACTCAGCCTCAATTCCTAATGAATCAGCTGGGAAATTAAAAACTCTGTGGGGTCAAAATAGCCCTAATGTCAGGAACTCAAGAGCCTTTTGCACCAAAGGCCCATTGAAAGACAAGATAATCTTGTCAATGCTCCTCTCCAGGTCAAACTGCCTCAGGCAAACAGACCTGTTAAAACGTTGCCTCCGGGGCATTTTCCAATAATCCTGACCTACCTCTGGGCAATGGACCCAGAAGCATCCAGAGGAGATAGTGAGACTGGTGACCTTGGACAGCTCTCAAATACTTAAATGCAATTCACTTCCTGGTCAAGGTCATAGCCAAATTATTCAGGCACTTTGGAGGTGCTTTCTCATAAGGTGAGAACAATGGGCTGCATGGGTCAATAAAATGGGGCTCCTCCTTACCCTAAATTTCCAAGATGTTGTAGAGTAGCAAGGATGCTTTGCATATGTTTAAGATAGTTGATGGACTGTGTTATTGAAACCCAGGTGAGAATCTATACCTTGAAATGAAGATCATAGACACCTCACATTTCATTTCAAAGGATTTATACATCTACCCTCTCATTATCTCTTCTCACCAGTCTTGCATAGGATCCCTTTTATTATCCACAGTTTACAGCAAACTGAGTTGTAGAAATGGTGTTGCTTTTTGGGTCATCACACAGGTTTTCATAGCGTCTGAACTAAGACCTCCAGTCTGGTCTTCTGATTCTTAGACATCAATCTGAATGACTCTAATGATGAGCTGTAAGTAAGCACATTAATAAATAACAATCATTTACATTTTCATAAAACTTTAAAGTTTACAGAATATTTTTCTCAGAACACTTGATACATACAAGTGGTGTTATCCATTCCCATTCTATAGGTTTAAAAAATGAGGCTCACATTAAAAATGTGAGGCTGGATTATCATGTGATAATTTTGGAACACCAGGCCATTTTTATCATCAAACATAAAGGATAGCAAGGGAAGACATATAATAAAACAGTATATGCTTCAGTGTATGTACACAGCGGGTACAGAGATTTAGGGTGCTGGTAGAGAAAACTGCCCACTCTATCAAGCCCTATTCAATCTTATTTTCAAGTAAATTTGTAACACTGCTAGAGGAAATTATAGATGCTGAAATTAACCCTTTCACAACAAATCTACCAGTGCCCTGGCAAACTGGCTGAGTCAGATTCACAAGGTGATTTCAAGAAAGGCAGACACAATACTGAGGGTGGAAGAGTTAAAGGAATTCTGATTGTAGGGTGATGTCAGAGAGCCTAGAGAGACTTAAGAACTGGTGCTAAGTGAAGTGAGCAGAACCAGGAGATTGTTGTACACGGCAACAAGAAGATTGTATGATGATCAATTCTGATGGACATGGCTCTTTTCAACAATGAGATGATTCAGGCCTGAGCCAATGATGGATGATGAGAGCCATCTGCACCTAGAGAGAAGACTGTGGGAACTGAGTGTGGCTCACAACACAGAATTTAAGCACCTTTTGTTATGATTTGCTTGTATTTTACTTTCTGTCCCAGTTTTTTTTTAACTTTTTGATTTCATTTTTGTTTTTCAGCCAGATAATTGAATAAATGTGTATGCCTATTTTGGAATGAACATGTATTTTAACCGTTTTGCATATTGCGTGCCATCCAAGTGAGGGAGTGGGAAGAAGGGGGGAATAATTTTAACACACGGTTTATGAAGGTCAATGTTGAAAAAAATTATCCTTGCACATGTTTTGAAAATAAAAAACTTCAATAAAAAATAAATAAAAAAGTTTGCCAAAAGGGTGTGGATGGAGGTAAAGAGTGTTAGAGAAGATAATAATGAAGAGAAGGAGGAAGACTAATTTTGTGGCCCTATCAATAATGAAAGATAAATATCTGTCCTGGACTTGAACCAGAAAGAGAAAAGACATGAAAGCCGAATCAAAAAAGTTTTACAAAGTAGTATATCAAATTCCCTTTATCCATGAACACCGGACACAAATGTATTTTTTTCTTTATTAATGGACAGTCAGACAAAGACAAACATTTTAAATGTTTAGTGTTTAGAAATATGTTCAACCTTTGGTAAAGATATACTGTCTAGGTAGATGATAACCAAACTTTTTAATGAGAATGTATAGGAAATACAGCTTGAAACCCATTTATAGCAGAGTAGCTTTGGTTCAGGAAACTATGTAACATACAAGCATTCTGTTTCTGCACATATACTCCAGTCTTCCAGTCACAGCAGTGGTTGGAAGACGGTAATGGATATAACAGAAAAATGGTTCCGTTTGATGTCATCACTACCTCACAACCTGTTACTAAGAGGATAAAAGGCCAGGAGTCTCAACAACTGTGCTCTGTGTGAGAGAGAGAGGGAGAGCAAGAGGAAGACAGAGAGGGTGAGCGAGAGCGCCAGAGCAGGAGAGAGAGCAAGAGCGAGAGAAGTGGAAAGAGAAGGAGGGAAAGAGAGAAGTGGTAGGTGAGGGAGAGAGATAGTTGATAGAAAGATAGAGAGATAGAGAAGTTATATAGAGAATTTAGAGATAGATAGATAGAAGATAGAGATAAGTATAGAAAAGTTAGAAATAGATAATAGAGAAAATAGAGAAAATAAGGATAGAGATAAGATAGAGATAGAGATAGATATAGAGAAGATAGAGATGGCTATAGAAAAGTTAGAAATAGATATAGAGAACATAGAGAAGATAGAGATAGCTACAGAAAAGTTAGAGATAGATATAGAGAACATAGAGAAGATAAGTATAGAGATAAGATAGAGGTAGATATAGAAAAGTTAGAGATAGATATAGAGAACATAGAGAAGATATAGGGAATATAGAGATAGATATAGTGAAGATTAGAGATAGATATAGAGAAGATAGGGATAGATATAGAGAAAATAGAGAAATTAGAGATAGACTACATTTATAGAGAAAGAGAAGATAGAGATAGAGAAAAAAGATAGAGATAGCTGAGAGTGAGAGAGTGTGTGAGACAGATCGAGATAGAGACAGGGAGGGCAAGAAAGGAGAGAGAGGGACAGAGAGAGAGAGAGAGGAAGAGAGAAGAGAGAGACAGAGACTGAGCGAGAGAGAGAGAGAGAGAGAGAGAGAGAGAGAGAAAGGGAAAGAAAGGGAGAGAGAGGCAAAGAGAGGGAGAGAGACAGAGATAGAGACAGAGACAGAGAGGTGGAGAGAGGGAGAGAAGGAGAGAGAAAAAGGGAGATAGACAGAGAGAGAGAGAGAGAGAGAAGAGAGAAAGAGAGAGAGTGTGTATTTGAGTGTGTTGGTTACACAACCTGGTATTTCACCAGCTAAGAGGTTTTCTCATCTTCTTAAGGTAAGAGGCTCCATAATACAGACTATCCTGGGGGTGGGAATAGCTGAATATGTGTAGAAGGAGGAATGAGGGAGTTTATATTTTGGGGAGAGGTTTGTAATTTTGTAAGAGGTCATTGTTGTAGAGATCAATGTGAGTGACCTTCCTTGTGCCAGCAATAGGAAATGGACAAGATACTTGTTCCTCTGTCCTCAGTGTTCTCACTACAACTGAGATCATAAGAGAGAAGCCACTTCTAGAGACTCTGAGGAGATAACTTAAGCCATCTGAGACTCGCCTTCAAAGAAAATGGCATTTTCTTGTTGTCCTGAAGAGGCTCCTCTGCTCTTGAGTAGAAGAAAAATGTGGACTTGAGAGAGGATGACTTGAGTTTCAAATTGAGTCTCAGACAGAGTTGAGATCCCTAAGGCAAATCATTACCCCTATTTGCCTCCCTTTCCTCACAGGATTGATGTAAGCATCAAATGAGATGTTATAGTGGGAAAGGCTGTCGAGTACAGTGCAAAGGACAGAAGAGACATGTTTCCTCTCAGTCTCTCTCCCTGATGTGAACCCGACACTCCCTCCAAGTCCTTATTGATTAGAGCTTTCAAGCAATTCCATCCTTTGGGGAATGGAGCTGAACCACCAGACACTTGTGGATCTCCTTAGCCAGAGAGGAGGTGGGGCAGAGCAGTAGCAGTTTTTAAACTCTTGGACATGTGACCTCTGAAAGCTACTGGAGATTTTTCTACCTTTCTGCAAACCCCATTTTAAAGCCATAAAACAAATTCTTTGTAATCTCAAAATGTATATCTATTCCACTTTTTTTGTTTTTTCAGAGAGGGTGGAGAAAGTTGTTCTTTGTATCTGTAGATATCCAATGTAGGTATGGAAACTCCCTTTCTTCCTGTACTTGGCTAGACAACGTTCATTACTTCTTAATGACCTGATGTGCTTCAAGGCACTGAAAGTGTTAAGAAAGGCTTGTCAAGGTAGAAGTGTAACTGAGGACTTTCAGGCCCATCTGACCCACATTGTAGTTAGTATGTTGCCTTAGGTCTTGTGGATTTGAGTATAGAAATATGAGAAAACTCTTCAGGGAAGAAAGAAACAAGGATAGGAGCCAATGGACTGTAAGCCTGACAGGTCCATGGCATGCAGCGAAATCAAAGAAGATTGAAATTATTCCCAGTAATTTTGTGCTTTGTGCAGTCTGATAGAAGGTGCCCACCATAGCAAACAAATGAACTTGATGGATTCTTCTTAATACTGACAAGTACTTTGCCTATAAGGTCTCATCATCTTCTTCTATTGTCATACAATGGAGTTTCTCAGTTGCTGCCTTTAGATTTCTTTTAATGATGAGGAGACAGGAAAGAAGGGATGGAAAAAGGAAGAAACAGGGATGGGGACCTGTAGGAATGGATCATTTCTGTCAATTGTGTTGAGGCTGATTCTACTGTTAAAACATAGAGGATGATGAAAGGCAATAATAGCTGGGCTGTGTCTGATGAAGTAGTAGAGCCTTCTTAGACTACTTGCTGCTCCTTTAGCTGGGAAGATGGGGTAGTTCTTGGAAGCAAAGCTAAGTATTTATTTGTTGACATTCTCTTCCCTCAGGAAATCCTTACACCTCAACATGGTGAGAAGAAATCGAGTATTTCCCCACGGTGAGAATCAATGAACAAACATGTAATAATACTGCTTCTTATATCAGTCACTGGATTAAATGAGGAAGATACCCCCCAAAATTCATTGAAAGAGAGAGGACCAAAAGTACATCAACTAGAATATGTCATATAGAGGGGATAGAAAAATAACAACAGAAGGCATAATCTTAATGGGAAAAGGAGGCAATGAGAAGAGTTTAGAAAATAGGTGGATCGGGTGACCAGCCTGTTAGCTATGGGAGTGAGGAAAAGAAAACCTCTGGGGAAAATGGTGTTGAGTAAGGAATGAAAAGATGCCTCAGTCAATGGATGATATGTGAGTTAAGCAAAGGGAAGAGTGGTGAATGACTGAGCCTGAAAACCTGGGTGACAGAAAGGGGAATTTCAGAAGAAAGCAGAGGGACAAAGAACAGATTGTTTTGGACAGGATGAGCCTCCAATGCAACTGGGCATCCAAGTCAAAATGTCCAACAGATATTACATGCGAGTTGGAAAAGAGAATGCAAGATAGAGACTGCAATAGATTCAATATACTTGGGAATGTTTTAAGCTTTATCTGTTTCCATTGCTTCATAGGAGAATGATATGTGTAACTCGTTAGGACATTCTCATAATTCTGGCAGTTAAGAGTAAATATCACCATCTTTTTTAAAAACATGATTTAAAGGAGTGAGATGGGAATGTATTGGAAAAAGGGAAAGGGGGAAAGGGAATGGTCCAAATTAACTTCCTTATGAAAAAAAGTCAAGAAAAAGCTTTTCCAGTGCAGGGGAAGAGGATAAGAAGAGGTCGGTTGAGTGAACTAACTCTCATTGATAATGGTTCAAATAGGAAAAAACATAAATACTGAATATGAATATTGAACTCTATTTTAGCCTGAAGGAAAATAGGAGGTTAATGCAATATGGGAAAGGGAGGGTGATAAAAGAACAGATTTTTTTGGAGGAGTCAGTGATCAGTAGGGAAACACTTTTTTTTTTTTTTTTTGAGGAGAGTGAAATGAGAGAATTAATAGGAAGAAATATAACTAACAATAGCAAATGTAAAAGCAATTTGTGAAACAAGTTTCTCTGATGGAATATCATTGTCTCTGGGAAATGATGAGCAGAATGTTCACAGGAGCAAAAAGAGAAACCTAGAAAGTCCTCCATAAACAGAGTGAAATATGCCTTATGTGAAATGATAGCAATGTTCTTTGGTGACCAGCTGAAAATGATTTTGCTATTCTTGGTAACACAAGCATTCTGAAGGAGTTATGGTAAAAAAAAAAATTCTATCCATTCACAGAAAAGGAATGATTGTGTCTGAATACAACGTCAAAATATTCTCTATTTCCCTCTTTGTACTTTTAATTTAATTTTTCTTGAGGATCTTATTTTTCATTACGGTTGGAGATCTATGTTTTTTCCTCAATTTTTATGGAAATATTTTGAAAAATTTTAAATGTAGTTTCTTATTTGTGAGTGGGAATCAGGGAATGAATCTAGAAAGAAAAAAAATTTAAAACAAATATAAAAGAATATTTTAATGTAAATTGTGTAAAATATGAAATAAATGAAAAGCCAAAAAAAACGCATTCACTTTAGAACTTTGGAAGTTATGAGAGTAACATTGCATTTCAATTAGTAAAACCAACATGATGAGAATGGGAGAAACCAGAGTGCAGAGAGTTTAGGAGCCAAAGAAAATGGGAAGAATAAGTGGTGGTTGCAGGCAATAAACTTTTATTATCTTCTGTACTCCAAGCTCCATATTAAGTTCTGGGTATATACAAAAAAGTCCTAAGGTGGGTCCTGGCCTGGAGGAGTTTCCAGTCTAAGGGGTGACTTCATACAAATAACTCTGGACAAATGACAGGGATACCAGAAAAGTTGGGAGTAAGGAAATTGTCTCTTGGGCTTCCTCCAAGTATACAACGAAGGAGAGCATGTTGACCAGGGTCCAGTTGTCCTCCAAAGGCCAGGGATCACTCTTGATAGATCATAATCCCTGTGCTGCTGCTATCTTTCCCACCCACAATCTCTTTCCTGATTCTTGCCTCTTTGCTCATATGGTCCCTTCTTCATTCACAGACTTGGTCAAGGAGCAGCAGCAGATCTTACTCCAGGAGGCAAAATCACTGCTCTTCTGAGATCCCCCTCGCCGTATTGCACCCTTGCCAATGGGCAAAAATGTGCAAGTGGCAGATGTCAAGGGCCAGGAGAACAGCATTCCTGCCAGACCAAAAATGGAGGGAAAGGACCTTAGGGCCCCACCCAGGATGAGGAGTTTCACTTTCCCGGTTCCTCCTAGGCCCTGGGTAGATCCTTTAATTGTGGCGGACCCATTCCTTCCTGTTTTCCACAAGAGTCATCCAAAAGCCACCATAGCCTGCCCTGGCCAAGCAGCTGATGCTCCTCTTAAGAAGACATCAAAAATCCATCCAATGCTGCCCCCAAAATGCCAAACATCCTCCGAGACTGGGCTCAAATCCTCCTTTCAATGGCCTCAGGGAGAAGCTTCTGCAGCTCAAGAAGGCAGCCTGGTCTGGGCCATCAAGGTAATCAGTGCACCTCAGAAGAGGATGGCCAAAGTACCCCCGGCAAGGCCCCACGAGTCCGAGACATTCCCCAAAGTTGTCTCCGAACCCTCCTCCAAGTGGCCTCAAGAAGTCCAAGGCCGTGACGTCAAAGGAGTCAGTGCACCTCGTAAGAGGAACGCCAAAATATTCCCCGCCCTTCCCACTGAAACTAAAACAGCCCCCAAAGTTTTGTCTGAACCTTCCTTCAATTGGCCCCAGGGAGAGGCTTCTGCAGCTCAAGAAGGCTCCCCATTCTGTCCGATCAAAGTAGTCATTACTCAGATAAAGAAAACCGCCAAAGTGTCCCCTGCCCTGCCCAGTGAGTCCAACAGATTCCCCGAAATTCTCTCCGAGCCTTCCTCCAATTGGACCCAGGGAGAAAATCCTCGAATCCAAGAAGCTGCCGCAGCCTGTCCTACCAAAACCAGTGGTCTCCGGAAGAGGCACACCAAAGTCCAGCCAGCCTCAGACCCCAATCTAAACCTTCGCCGAGGGCAGTCCCCAAGGACTCGTCCCAAAGTCCCCAAATAAAAGGTTGTGGACAACGAGGGCCATTTGGGGCCTTTTGTGAAAATTTCTGCTCTGGACTCTAGGAAGCTGATCGAGCCTTCCTGATTTCCCCCACAAAATGGAACAAATTTGTACCTCAGGGAGAATATAGACATTATAATCAAAGACTTAAGGTATCCCTAGAGGCCCTTCACAAACAATCGCAAAAGCTGTTAAAAAAAAAAAAAAGCCATTGGACTGGGGATGAAAGTGTCTCAAATGGCAACACCTCCAGGCTAAATCCAGAGAAACAACAAGTGGGGACACTTGGCCAAGGTGGGAGTGGTTGTAGCATTAATAGGAACCACAGAGACACTTTTGTTAAGTTGAGATCTGAGTCCTGTGGGCCTAAGTGAAGCTCACTGTGACTTTCTCCCTGGGGCCAATTGAAGGAAGGTTCAGAGACAACTTTGGGGGTTGTCTTAGACTCAGTGGGAAGGGCCGGGAAGCTGAGTGACTAGGATGATAGCCAAACCCAGCTCTGCCACTGAGAACTTGAGGACATGGCCCTGGCAAGGAGGAACCAGCCCCCAGTGGGCCAAGAGGCAGGGGCCGAGGATGCTGCTGGCTGCAAGTACTTGCACACAAGGGGAGGTGTTGCTTTGGGATTCCTGTTCAGAGAGTTTGTGGCTCCTGGTCAGAGGCTTTGGAGTTGCTGCTCAGAGGGCAACTTTGAAAGGAAGCTTGAGGAACTATCCCTACACTCATCAATTGATGAGCTTAACTAACACTCATTCCTCTTTTTAAAAAATGCACCTGCAAAAAAGAACCCACCACAGAAATAAGTTATCAGAACAGAAAAGGGGAGAGTTCATCTTCAGAGGACACTTAAGAAAAGCTTTTATTCCAAAGAGTAAGGTGTAATGGCTGCAAAATCAAAGAAAATGTGGAGAACTCAAAGACGAATTTAAAAATCAATAAAATTGAGAAAAAAGTAACCCCAAAAAATCCTTCCAAGAAAAACCAAAAGATTATGAAAAAAAGGAAAACCAACTTGCAAAGGAGGAAAAGAGTCTCAAGATGAAAATAAGTCTTTGAAAAATGAAGACTGGCAATGGGAAGCCATGGAAGGGAAGAATAACCAAGAATACAGAGTGCAAATACTGAAAACAATACAACAATGTGAAACATAACTTAAAAAGATAGATCTCAGAACAGATTAGGAATAGAAAACTGAAGAAATGGACTGCCTGAACATTTTAGCCAAAAAGAGAACTTTATACAATAATGCAAGATATCAATTGGGGATATTGTCCTGCAATGATAGGACATGAGGGGAAATTGTACAAATAGGAAAAAAAAAATCCCCAGTACCATCTCAAGGAAATCTATTGGTGGAAAATGAATCAGAATATTAATGCTAAATTTAGTAACATCAAAGAAAAAATTTGGAAGAAACAAAAGAAAATTCATACAAGTGGGAAGTATGATTGGAATTAAACAAGACACATTTGCAGCCCCAGTAAAAGACTGGAAAGATACCTCCTGAGGGCTGATTTTTAAGAGGAGAGGGTGGACAGAGGGAGAGCAGAAAAGAGAAAGGAGGACAAGGCAACATGGAGCAACACCAACTTAGAGAAGGAAGAGAGAAAGATTGCAATAAAAGGGAAGGGAGGCAAACCAGAAAAGAAAGAAGAAAGTGAGAGCTTACATTGCAATGATTTCATATAGTATGTTATTTAAAAACTTATTTTTTTAATCTTGAAATTAGCATTTTTCCCAGTACATGCTGAGAATTCAACATTCAATTTTGTCAAGCTTTGTGATCCCAGTGTTTCTCCAGTGCTCCTTGAACCCCACTCTTCCCAAGACAGAAAGCAATCTAAGTGAAATAATCACAACTCTTTTACTCACTGAACCATATTTCTCAGGTTGTGGAAGAAAAAAATCTAATCTTGAGGCAAAAAACCAGGACAAAGGGAAAAATTAGGCATCTGTGTGTGACCCCCTGACTCAGATGGGCTACTCGGAGCCATCTCCAGATGCAAACAGAAAGCTTGGAGTCTATGCTTGCAATGAGAGGTCCCAAGCACATAAAGGGAGCAGCCTGGCATGTATGAGGTGCCAGGCCAGAAAGTGGGAATGGATTAAACAGGAAAAGATTTGGGTTCAGTGGATGGACTGAAAATGAAGTAACCAGTGAGCAATGACCAGCAATGCTGTCGCCTTCCTAAGGGGTCACATAACTTTTGGAAACTTAGGCCTAGGGTCTGACCTTTTCTGCCCTACAATCCTCTGAGAAGAGGGGGCAAGTGATGTCCTGAAACTTGGACCTAAGGTCCTAAAGCTTCTAAAAAACTTCCCTTGGTCTCATTCAGCCCTTTGTCTTTATTTCATTCCTTCTCCCACCAGTTCTGATGCATTTGTTCCTGTAGACAGGGCTCCTCAAACTTTTTAAATAGGGGCCAGTTCACTGTCCCTCAGACTGTTGGAGGGCTGGACTATAGCAAAAACAAAAACTAAAAATGTTTCATTTCCACATTTTCCATAAGTAGGCCTTTAAATAAAGAAACTTCATAGGCCTGGGTGAGGGGGCTAATCATTCTCAGCGGCTGCATCTGGCCCACGGGCCGTAGTTTGAGGACCCCTGCTCTAGGTCATCCTGGTTATTTAAGCCTTCAGGTCTGTTCCTCCCCTCAGCATTAACTGTAACCCGCCACCTACCGTTTAGAAAATTCCATCAGCCTCACATCAGTGGAAGTTTTCTGGCACCACCACAGCTGAGGAATCTTGGCCCATTCTAGTGCTTAAGTCCATAAGCAAGCAGGTGATAGGATGATGCTGCTTAAAACAATGAGAGGAAATCCGAGATCCTGCTTCGACCAGCTCCCACCATCTGTCTTGGAATCCCTGTATTCACAGAGTCGCACTTGGCATCTGACAGTTGGTGTTATCCATGGAACTCCAGCACTGGGCAGACTCAAGGCCGCAGGGCCCTTATCCCATTCTTCCCACCTTAGATGTCCGGACCCAGATTCAATTGAGACAAAGGTTCAAAGGTCTCATCTTAAGGACCTGCTTCAGACTGAAAAAAAATCCTTTAATCGTGGCAGAACCATTCCCTCTGTTTTCCCCAAGAGTCATCCGAAAGCCACCATGGCCTGTCCTGGCCAAACAGCCAAGGCTCCTCTGAAGAGGACAGCAAAAGTCCATCTGGCACTGGCCACAGAGCAAACATGCTCTGAGACTGGGTTCAAATCATCCTCCGAATGGCCCCAAGGAGAAACTGCAACGTCTCTCACAAACAATCCAGTCTGGGCCATCAAGGTCGTCGCTGCTCCTTGGAACAGGATGGCCAAAATATCCCCGGCACCGCCCAATGAGTCCAAGAAATTCCCCAAAGTTGTTTCTGAACTCTCCAATTGGCCCCAGGGAGAAGGTCCCCCACGTCAAGAAGCCATCCAACTCTATGCCATCAAAGGAGTCAGTGTACCTCGGAAGAGACAGTTAACCATGGAACTCCAGCACTGGGCACGCCCAAGGGCGCAGGGCTATCATGCCATTCTTCCCACCTTAGACGTCCAGACCCAGATTCATTTGAGACAAAGAGACAAAGGTCTCATCTTCTGGACCTGCTGCAGACTGACAAGGGCGAGGAACTGACTCCGGCCTATTGGGGGATGGACTGAGGAGGGGAGACAGGTAGCTTGTAGGCAGCACCTGCAGGGTGGGGTGCAAAGTGTCAGAACCGGGCATCTGGTGATTTCAGGTTGACCAACGAGTGCCCTTCTCAGGGGCAAATTCAAAGCAGCACTGGCCTGTATGACAAAACATAACAGAAACCTAATTCCAGGGACAGCTTGCACTTAGATAGCAGGTAATCCAATATAGGTTATACATATTAAAATATATGTTAAATGCAATATATGTAAAGATTTATACAATTAACTTGCTGCACAACAATCAGTTCAGAAACACACAAACACAAAAAATGCAACCCAACGACATCAAAAAAAGTGAAAATACTTTTCCAGACTCAGTTCCCACATTCTTCTTTCTGGATGTGAGTGGGCTCTCTTCATCTCAAGATCCTTGAAACTGGCCTCAATCATCTCATTGAAGAGAGCAGGAAGGCACAGATCCCAGACAAGCCCCTATCACCTGGGTGGCACAGGATGCTAGACACCCCCTTACCCAACACGACTACTCTGAGGCATCTCCCAGGTACAAAGAGAAAGCTCTTCTCTCAAGGCAGGTCTAAGCACTGCAGCTGAACAGCCCAGCATGATATGGGGACTTGAGCCAGAACCAAAGACTGGAGTAAATAGCAAAAGACTTGGGTTCATTGCATGAACTGAAAAGTAACAATTGACCAGGGATCAGAAGTCCTATTTCCTGTGGGTCATGTAACTTGCTGAAGCTTAGTCCTTACAGACTCTGAGAAATATTCACCTGGGCCTATTCAGAAGGAAAGGAAGGAATGAAGGGAAAATGGAAGCATGGAATCCAGGAAGGAAAGAAGGAAAGAAAGGAGGAGGAAAGAATGGTACGAGGAAAAAAGGAAAGAAATTGCTCATCAAAGTGACCTTAAGTTAAAGCCATCTTTGCCTCAATTTTTCTAAATGAAAAGGCAAAGAGCTTTATGTTTCCATAAGGAGGGCAAAGTTGGGGCAAGACTCAGCCTCAATTCCTAATGAATCAGCTGGGAGATTAAAAACAGTCTGTGGGGTCAAAATAGCCCTAATGTCAGGAACTCAAGAGATTTTTGCACCAAAGGCCCATTGAAAGACAAGATAATCTTGTCAATGCTCCTCTCCAGGTCAAACTGCCTCAGGCAAACAGACCTGTTAAAAAGTTGCCGCCGGGGCGTTTTCCAATAATCCTGACCTACCTCTGGGCAATGGACCCAGAAGCATCCAGAGGAGATAGTGAGACTGGTGACCTTGGACAGCTCTCAAATACTTAAATGCAATTCACTTCTTGGTCAAGGTCATAGCCAAATTATTCAGGCACTTTGGAGGTGCTTTCTCATAAGGTGAGAACAATGGGCTGCATGGGTCAATAAAATGGGGCTCTTTCTTACCCTAAATTTCCAAGATGATGTAGAGTAGCAAGGATGCTTTGCATATGTTTAAGATATTTGATGGACTGTGTTATTGAAACCCAGGTGAGAATCTATACCTTGAAATGAAGATCATAGACACCTCACATTTCATTTCAAAGGATTTATACATTTACCCTCTCATTATCTCTTCCCACCAGTCTTGCATAGGATCCCTTTTATTATCCACAGTTTACAGCAAACTGAGTTGTAGAAATGGTGTTGCTTTTTGGATCATCATACAGGTTTTCATAGCATCTGAACTAAGACCTCCAGTCTGGTCTTCTGATTCTTAGACATCAATCTGAATGACTCTAATAATGAGCTGTAAGTAAGCACATTAATAAATAACAATCATTTACATTTTCATAAAACTTTAAAGTTTACAGAATATTTTTCTCAGAACACTTGATACATACAAGTGGTGTTATCCATTCCCATTCTAAGGTGTAAAAACTGAGGCTCACCAGGAACATGTGATAATATTGGAACACCAGGCCATTTTTATCATCAAACATAAAGGATAGCAAGGGAAGCCATATAACAAAACAGTATATGCTTCAGTATATGTATACAGAGGGTACAGGGATTTAGGTTGTTGGTAGAGAAAACTGCCCACTCGATAAAATCCTGTTCCATCTTATTTTCAAGTAAATTTGTAACATTGCTAGAGGAAATTATAGATGCTGAAATTAACCCTTTCACAACAAATCTGCCCTGGCAAATTAGCTGAGTCATATTCACAAGGCGATTTCAAGAAAGGCAGACACAATACTGAGGGTGGAAGAGCTAAAAGGAATTCTGATTGTAGAGTGATGTCAGAGAGCCTAGAGAGACTTAAGAACTGGTGCTAAGTGAAGTGAGCAGAACCAGGAGACCATAGTACACAGCAACAAGATTGTACGATGATCAATTCTGATAGAAGTGCCTCTTTTCAATGAGATGATTCAGGCCTTTGCCAATGATCTGGTGATGAAAGCCATCTGCACCCAGAGAGAAGACTGTGGGAAATGAGTGTGGATCACAACATTTAAGCACTTTTATGATTTGCTTGTATTTTACTTTCTATCCCAGTTTTTTTTTTTTTTTTTTTTTTTTTTACTTTTTGATTTCGTTTTTGTTTTTCAGCCAGATAATTGAATAAATGTGTATGCCTATTTTGGAATGAATGTATTTTATTGTATTTAATGTATTTTCACCTGTTTTGCATATATTGGATTGCATGCCATCCAGGTGTGGGAATGGGAAGAAGGGGGGAATAATTGAAATGCATAATTTATGAAGGTCAGTGTTGAAAAAATTATTTCATGTGTTTTGAAAATAAAAAACTTCAATAAAAAAAGTTTTCCAAAAGGGTCTGAATGGAGGTAAAGAATGTTAGAAGATAGAAACGAAGAGGAAGATGTCACTTTTGTTGCCCCATCAATAACGAAAGACAAGTTTATCCTGGACTTGAACCAGAAAGAGAAAAAACATGAACGTCGAATCAAAAATGTTATACAAAGTAGCATATCAAATTCCCTTTATCCATGAACACTGGACACAAATATATTTTTCCTTATTAATGGACAGACACAGACAAGAATTTTAAATGTTTAGTGTTCAGAAATATGTTTAACCTTTGGTAAAAATATACTCTAGGTGGAAGATGACAAAACTTTTTAATGAGAATCCATGGGAAATACAGTTTGAAACCCATTTAAGGCAGTGGCTTTGGTTCAGGAACTATGTAATGATCAAGTGTCCATTTTCTGCACATATACTCCAGTCTTCCAATCACAGCAGTGATTTGAAGGCGGTAACGGATATAATAGAAAAATGGTTCCGTTTGATGTCATCATTACCTCACAATCTGTTACTAAAAGGATAAAAGGCCAGGAGTCTCAACAACTCTGCTCTGTGAGGGGGGGAGAGGAAGAAAGGGGAGAGGTAGAATGGGAGGGGATAAAGGGGGAAGGAAAGGAGAGAGATAGGAAGGAAGGGTAGGGACAGGGAATAGGATAGGCAAAAGGGGAGAACTTGAGAGGAGGGCATTTTAGGAGAAAGGGATAGAGTATTGGGGCAAAAGGGAGGGGGAAAGGGATAGGGATAGTATATAGAGATAGAGAAGTTGCATAGAGAACATAGAGCTAGACATAAAGATAGAAATTATAGAGAAGATAGAGAAATTAGAGATAGACTACATTGATAAAGAGAAGATAGCGATAGAGAAAAAAAAGATAGTGATAAACTAGAGAGTGAGTGTATGAGACAGAGACCAAGACAGAAAGAGGGCAAGATAAGAAGAGGGGGAGGGAGCAGATGAGAGAAGAGGGAAGAAGAGCTTACATTGGAAAGATTTCATTTTTTTTATTTTAATATCTTTTTATTGATAGAATGCATGCCAGGGTAATTTTTTACAGCATTATCCCTTGCATTCATTTCTGTTCCGATTTTTCCCCTCCCTCCCTCCACCTCTTCCCCCAGATGTCAAGCAGTCCTTTACATGTTGAATAGGTTACAGTATATCCTGGATACAATATATGTGTGCAGAACTGAACAGTTTTCTTGTTGCACAGGGAGAATTGAATTCAGAAGGTATAAATAACCCGGGAAGAAAAACAAAAATGCAAGCAGTTTATATTCATTTCCCAGTGTTCTTTCTCTGGGTGTAGCTGCTTCTGTCCATCTTTGATCAATTAAGGCTCTCTTTATCGAAGAGATCCACTTCCATCAGAATACATTCTCAAACAGTATCGTTGTTGAGGTATATAATGATCTCCTGGTTCTGCTCATTTCACTCAGCATCAGTTCATGTAAGTCTCGCCAGTCCTCTCTGTATTCATCCCGCTGGTCATTCCTTACAGAACAATAATATTCCATAACATTCATATGCCACAATTTACTCAACCATTCTCCTATTGATGGACATCCTTTCATTTTCCAGCTTCTAGCCACTACAAACAGGGCTGCCACAAACATTTTGGCACATACAGGTCCCTTTCCTTTCTTTAGTATCTCTTTGGGGTATAAGCCCAGTAGAAACACTGCTGCATCAAAGGGTATGCACAGTTTGATAACTTTTTGAGCATAGTTCCAAATTGCTCTCCAGAATGGCTGGATGTGTTCACAATTGCACCAACAATGTATCAGTGTCCCTGTTTTCCCACATCCCCTCCAACATTCCCCATTATCTTTCCCTGTCATTCTAGCCAATCTGACAGGTGTGTAGTGGTATCTCAGAGTTGTCTTAATTTGCATTTCTCTGATTAATAATGATTTGGAGCATATTTTCATATGTCTATAAATAGTTTCAATTTCTTTGTCTGAGAATTGTCTGTTAATATCCTTTGACCATTTATCAATTGGAGAATGGTTTGATTTCTTATAGATTAGAGTCAATTCTCTATATATTTTAGAAATGAGGCCTTTATCAGAACCTTTGATTGTAAAAATGTTTTCCCAGTTTATTGTTTCCCTTCTAATCTTGTTTGCATTTGTTTTGTTTGTACAAAAACTTTTCAATTTGATATAATCAAAATTTTCTATGTTGTGGTCAATAGTGATCTCTAGTTCTTCTTTGGTCATAAATTCCTCCCTATTCCACAAGTCTGCGAGGTAAACTATCCTATGCTCTTCCAATTTATTTATAAACTCATTCTTTATACCTAGGTCATGAACCCATTTTGACCTTATCTTGGTGTACAGTGTTAAGTGTGGGTCAATACCTAGTTTCTGCCATACTGATTTCCAATTTTCCCAGCAATTTTTGTCAAATAATGCATTCTTATCCCAGAAACTGGTGTCCTTGGGTTTGTCAAACACTATATTATTAAAGTTATTGGCTGTTTTGTCCTTTGAACCTAACCTATTCCATTGATCAACTAGTCTATTTCTTAGCCAATACCAGATGGTTTATCACTAAAAATAGTGATAAACTAGAGAGTGAGTATATGAGACAGAGACCAAGACAGAAAGAGGGCAAGATAAGAAGAGGGGGAGGGAGCGGATGAGAGAAGAGGGAAGAAGAGCTTACATTGGAAAGATTTCATTTTTTTAAATTTTATTTTTTTAATCTTGAAATTAGTATTTTTCCAGATACATGTAGAGAATTTAGCATTCATTTTTGTCCAATTTTGTGATCCCAGTGTGATCCTTGCTCCCTTAACCCCACTCTTTCCAAGACAGCAAGCGATCTAAGTGAAATAATTATAAAAAGGGCTGTCACATTTTTGCACATGTGGGTCCCTTTCCTTCCTTTAAGAATTCTCAGAAATAAAGAACCCATACAAACACTGCTGGATCAAAGGGTATGGATGGTTGAATAACTTTTTGAGCATAGTTCAAAATTGCTCTCCAGAATGGTCGGATCCTTTTACAATTCCACCAACAATGTATTAATGTCACAGTTTTCCCACATCACTTCCAACAATTTTTGTTATCTCTTCCTGTCATTGTAGCCTTTCTGAGAGGTTTGTAGGGGTACTTCAGAGTTATCTTAATTTGCATTTCTTGGATCAATATTTATAGCACCCTTTCAGATAACTAGAAATGGTTTTAATTTCTTCATCTTAAAATTGTCTGTTCATATCCTTTGACCATTTATCATTTGGAGAATGGCTTGAATTCTTAAAAATTTGAGTTAATTATATATTTTAGAAATGAGGCCTTTATCAGAACTCTTTAATGTAAAAATATTTCCCCAATTTATTGCTTCCTTTCAAATCTTGTCTACATTAGTTTTATTTCTACAAAAACTTTTTAACTTAATACATTCAAAATTGTCTATTTGGTGTTCAATTATCAGTTCTGGTTCTTCGTTGATCACAAAGAAAATCCTTCTTCTCCACAAATCTGAGAAGTAAACTATTGTTTTTCTATTTTGCTGATAATATCACTATGTCTTAAGTCATGAACCCATTTTGACCTTATCTAGGTGTATGGTATTAAGTATGGGTCAATGCCTAGTTTCTGCCATACTAGTTTCCAATTTTTCCAACAGTTTTTGTCACATTGTGAGTTTTTTTCCCCAAAGCTGAGGACTATGATTTTGTCAAACACTAGACTGCTATAGTTCCTACTTTTTCCTGTGAACCTAATCTATTCCACTGATCAACTATTTCTTAGGATCAAAATGTTTTGATGGCCGCTGCTTTATAATAAAGTTTTAGATCTGGCACAGCTAAGGCCTCCTTCATTGGCATATTTTTCCATCATTTCCTTTGGTATTCGTGGCCTTTTGTTCTTCCAGATGAACTCTGTTATTTTTTCTAGATCTCTCTAAATTATTTTCTTGGGAATATCATTGGCATGGCGCTAAATAATAGATTAATTTAGATATTATTCTAATTTTTATTTTATTAGCTCAGCTTACCCATGAGTACTTGATATTTTTTCAACTTATGTGATGTGACCTTATTTGTATGGAAAGTTTTTTGTAGTTCTGTACATATAGTTCCTGACTTTCCATTGGCAAAGAGATTCCCAAATATTTTACACTATCGACAATTATTTTAAATTTCTCTTTGTATCTCTTGCTGCTGAACTTTGTTAGTAATAAATAAAAATGCTGACGATTTATGTGGATATATTTTGCATCCTGCAACTTAGCTAATGTTGTGTATTGTTTCTGTAGTTTGATTTCCTCATTAACTACTCTAATTCCTTTCATCTCTTTTCTTCTCTTATTGTCAAAGGTAACATTTCTTTTTTTTTTTCACTTTACAAGTATTAATTTATTTTCCTTTATAACAACTATAGGAGATCAGAATTATTGTTTCCCTTATTGTAAAGATAAGGAAACTGAGGCAGACAAAAGTGAAGTGACTTCTTAGGATCATATGGCTAATAAGAGGGTCATATAGGAAGCATCCGAGGCTGCAGATCTGTACTCAGTTCTTGCAGACTTCAAGTCTAGAGCTCTATCCATTGTGCTTCTTGATCACAAAATTAAAAGAGACCATCTACAATACATCCATGAATATAGATCAATAAAGCTACTTCCTCTAGCAGATCATCAACTTTAGGAATACCTTTATCCTCCATTCACAAGAGATCAGCAACTGGCCATCTGATGATACATGATCCTTCAGAGCGAGCCCATAGTTTGCAGATGAACCTTAGCCGTATTTCAGTTCACTAGTTTTCAGTCACGTCCAACTCTTTATGATCCATTTGGGGTTTTGTTTTGTTTTCTTTTTTTTTTTTAATTTAATGGTTACTTTATAATGACAACATTATTCCTTGCACTCGTTTCTTTTCCGATTTTTTTCCCCCTCCCTCCCTCCACCCCCTCCCCTAGATGGCAAGCAGTCCTTTATATGTTGGATATGTTGCAGTATATCCTAGATACAATATATGTTTGCAGAACCGAACAGTTCTCTTGTTGCATAGGGAGAATTGGATTCAGAAGGTATAAATAACCCGGGAAGAAAAACAAAAATGCAGATAGTTCACATTCGTTTCCCAGTGTTCTTTCTTTGGGTGTAGCTGCTTATGTCCGTCATTTATCAATTGAAACTCAGTTAGGTCTCTTTGTCAAAGAAATCCACTTCCATCAAAATATGTCCTCATACAATATCGTTGTCGAAGTGTATACTGATCTCCTGGTTCTGCTCATTTCACTTAGCATCAGTTCATGTAAGTCTCGCCAGTCCTCTCTGTATTCATCCTGCTGGTCATTTCTTACAGAACAATAATATTCCATAACATTCATATACCACAATTTACCCAGCCATTCTCCAATTGATGGGCATCCATTCATTTTCCAGTTTCTAGCCACTACAAACAGGGCTGCTACAAACATTTTGGCACATACAGGTCCCTTTCCCTTCTTTAGTATTTCTTTGGGATATAAGCCCAATAGAAACACTGCTGGATCAAAGGGTATGCACAATTTGATAATTTTTTGGGCATAATTCCAGATTGCTCTCCAGAATGGTTGGATTCGTTCACAACTCCATCAACAATGCATTAGTGTCCCAGTTTTCCCGCATCCCCTCCAACATTCATCATTATTTTTTCCTGTCATCTTAGCCAATCTGACAGGTGTGTAGTGGTATCTCAGAGTTGTCTTAATTTGCATTTCTCTGATCAATAATGATTTGGAACACTCTTTCATATGAGTGGTAATAGTTTCAATTTCATCCTCTGAAAATTGTCTGTTCATATCCTTTGACCATTTATCAATTGGAGAATGGCTTGATTTCTTATAAATTTGAGTCAGTTCTCTATATATTTTGGAAATGAGGCCTTTATCAGAACCTTTAACTGTGAAGATGTTTTCCCAGTTTGTTGCTTCCCTTCTAATCTTGTTTGCATTATTTTTGTTTGTACAAAGGCTTTTTAATTTGATGTAATCAAAATTTTCTATTTTGTGATCAGTAATGGTCTCTAGTTCATCTTTGGTCACAAATTTCTTTCTCCTCCACAAGTCTGAGAGATAAACTATTCTATGTTCCTCTAATTTATTTATAATCTCGTTCTTTATGCCTAGGTCATAGACCCATTTTGATCTTATCTTGGTATATGGTGTTAAGTGTGGGTCCATGCCTAATTTCTGCCATACTAATTTCCAATTATCCCAGCAGTTTTTATCAAATAATGAATTCTTTTCCCAGAAGTTAGGGGCTTTGGGTTTGTCAAACACTAGATTGCTATAGTTGACTATTCTGTCTTGTGAACCTAACCTTTTCCACTGATCCACTAATCTATTTCTTAGCCAATACCAAATGGTTTTGGTGACTGCTGCTTTATAATATAATTTTAGATCAGGTACAGCTAGCCCACCTTCATTTGATTTTTTTTTCATTAATTCCCTTGAGATTCTTGACTTTTTATTGTTCCATATGAATTTTGTTGTTATTTTTTCTAGATCATTAAAATATTTTCTTGGAAGTCTGATTGGTATAGCACTAAATAAATAGATTAGTTTAGGGAGTATTGTCATCTTTATTATGTTCGCTCGGCCGATCCAAGAGCACTTAATATTTTTCCAATTATTTAAGTCTGACTTTATTTGTGTGGAGACTTTTTTATAATTTTCCTCATATAATTCCTGACTTTCCTTTGGTAGATAGATTCCCAAATATTTTACGGTATCAACAGTTATTCTGAATGGAATTTCTCTTTGTATCTCTTGCTGTTGAGTTTTGTTGGAGATGTATAAAAATGCTGAGGATTTATGGGGATTTATTTTGTAGCCAGCTACTTTGCTAAAATTATGAATTATTTCTAATAGCTTTTTAGTAGAATCTCTGGGGTTCTCTAGGTATACCATCATATCATCTGCAAAGAGTGATAGTTTGGTTTCTTCATTGCCTACTCTAATTCCTTTAATATCTTTCTCGACTCTTATTGCTGAGGCTAGTGTTTCTAATACGATATTAAATAATAATGGTGATAGAGGGCAACCTTGCTTCACTCCAGATCTTACTGGGAAAGGTTCCAGTTTTTCTCCATTGCATATGATGCTTACTGATGGTTTTAAATATATGCTCCTGACTATTTTAAGGAAAAGTCCATTTATTCCTATGCTCTCAAGTGTTTTTATTAGGAATGGATGTTGGATTTTATCAAATGCTTTTTCTGCATCTATTGAGATGATCATATGGTTTTTGTTTGTTTGGTTATTGATATAGTCAATTATGCTAATAGTTTTCCTAATATTGAACCAGCCCTGCATTCCTGGTATAAATCCTACTTGGTCATAGTGTATTATCCTGGGGATGATTTTCTGTAATCTTTTTGCTAATATTTTATTTAAGATTTTAGCATCAATATTCATTAGGGAGATTGGTCTATAATTTTCTTTCTCTGTTTTCAGCCTACCTGGTTTAGGTATCAGTACCATGTCTGTGTCATAAAAGGAGTTTGGTAGGACTCCTTCGATCCCTATTTTTTCAAATAGTTTATTTAGCATTGGAGTTAATTGTTCTTTAAATGTTTGGTAGAATTCACATGTAAATCCTTCTGGTCCTGGGGATTTTTTCTTAGGGAGTTGATTGATAGTTTGTTCTATTTCTTTTTCTGAGATGGGACTGTTTAGGATATTTACTTCTTCCTCTGTTAGTTTGGGCAAGCTATATTTTTGGAGGTATTTTTCTATTTCATTTAAGTTGTCGAATTTATTGGCATAAAGTTGAGCAAAGTAACTCCTAATTATTGCTCTAATTTCCTCTTCGTTACTGGTGAGTTCTCCCTTTTCATTTTTAAGACTAACAATTTGATTTTCCTCTTTCCTTTTTTTAATCAGATTTACTAAGGGTTTGTCTATTTTGTTGGTTTTTTCATAGAACCAACTCTTAGTTTTATTAATCATTTCAATAGTTTTTTTACTTTCAATTTTATTGATCTCTCCTTTTATTTTTAGAATTTCAAGTTTAGTGTTTGACTGGGGGTTTTTAATTTGTTCCTTTTCTATCATTTTTAGTTGCAAACCCAATTCATTGATCTTCTCTTTCTCTATTTTATACAAATAGGCCTCTAGAGATATGAAATTTCCCCTTATTACCGCTTTGGCTGCATCCCATACATTTTGGTATGATGTCTCATTATTATCGTTTTCTTGTGTGAAGTTATTAATTATGTCTATGATTTGCTGTTTCACCCAATCATTCTTTAGCATGAGATTATTTAGTTTCCAATTATTTTTTGGTCTATTTCCCCCTGGTTTTTTGTTGAATGTAATTTTCATTGCATCGTGGTCTGAAAAGGATGCATTTACTATTTCTGCCTTACTGCATTTGAGTTTGAGGTTTTTATGTCCTAATATATGGTCAATTTTTGTATAGGTTCCATGAACTGCTGAAAAGAAAGTGTATTCCTTTCTGTCTCCATTACATTTTCTCCAGAGATCTATCATATCTAACTTTTCTAGTATTCTGTTTACCTCTTTGACTTCTTTCTTATTCATTTTGTGGTTTGATTTATCTAATTCTGAGAGTGCAAGGTTAAGATCTCCCACTATTATAGTTTTACTGTCTATTTCTTCTTGCAGCTCTCTTAGTTTCTCTTTTAAGAATTTAGATGCTACCCCACTTGGTGCATATATGTTTAATATAGATAGTGCTTCATTATCCATGCTGCCCTTTAGCAAGATATAGTGTCCTTCCTTATCTCTTTTAATTAGATCAATTTTTGCTTTAGCTTGATCTGAGATCAGGATGGCTACCCCTGCTTTTTTGACTTCACCTGAAGCATAGTAGATTTTGCTCCAATCTTTTACCTTTAACCTGCATGTATCTCCCTGCTTCAGGTGTGTTTCCTGTAAACAACATATTGTAGGATTCTGGCTTTTAATCCATTCTGCTAACCGCTTCCTCTTTATGGGGGAGTTTACCCCGTTCACATTTATGGTTAGAATGACCAATTCTGTATTGCTTGCCATCTTGTTAACCCTGGATTATGCTTTTCTCCCTTCTTTCCCCTTCCCCCCCTTCCCAGTATTAAGCTTGTGAGCACCACTTGCTTCTCACAGCCTTCCCTTTTTAGTATCCCTCCCCCCGCCTTAGAGTTCCTCCCCCTATCTTACCCCTTTCCCTCCCAGTTCCCGTATTCCCTTCCACTTAGCTTATTCCTTCCCTTTTCACTTTTCCCTTCTCACTTTTCAATGAGGTGGGAGAAGTTTCACCATATATTGAATATGTCTTAAGATTTTTCACTTAAAGCCAATTCTGAAGGCAGTAAGATACCCACTATATTCATCCCCCTCCCTTCTTTCTCTCAGATATAATGGGTTTCCTATGCCTCTTCATGAGATGTACTATCCCCACTTTACCCTTTTTCTGGTACAATGTCCTTTCCACATCAATTTCTAGAACAAGGTATACATGTATTCTTTATACATCTATATAGTCAAAATATAGTTCCCAAGATTAATCTTTACCTTTTTAGATTTCTCTTGAGTTCTATATTTGTAGATCAAACTTTTTATTAAGTTCTGGCTTTTTCATCAGAAATAGATGAAATTCGCTTACTTCATTGAATTACCATCTTCTTCCCTGGAAAAAGATGCTCATTCTCGCTGGGTAAGTTATTTTTGGTTGCATACCAAGTTCCTTAGCCTTTTGGAATATCATATTCCAGGCCCTTCGATCTTTTAATGTGGATGCTGCCAGATCCTGGGTGATCCTTATTGTGGCTCCTTGATACTTGAATTGGGTTTTTCTAGCCGCTTGCAATATTTTTTCCTTCATCTGAGGGTTCTGGCATTTGGCCACTATATTCCTTGGTGTTTTGATTTTAGGATCCCTTTCAGTGGGTGATCGATGAATCCTTTCAATGTTTATTTTTTCCTCTGTTCCTATGACGTCTGGGCAGTTCTCTTTGATAATTTCCTGGAAAATAGTGTCCAGGCTCTTTTTTTCATCATGTTTTTCTGGAAGTCCAATGATTCTCAGATTGTCTCTCCTGGATCTGTTTTCCAGGTCTGTTGTCTTCCCCAGAAGGTATTTCACATTCTTTTCCATTGTTTGATTTTTTTGGATTTGCTTGACTAATTCTTCTTGTCTCCTCGAGTCATTCAATTCCACTTGTTCAATTCTGATTTTCAGTGAAGTGTTTTCTTCACTCACTTTTTAAAGATCTTTTTCTAATTGTCCAATTGAATTCTTTTGTTCTGTGGAATTTTTTTCCATTTCGCCAATTTTGTTTTTTAGAGAGCTATTTTCTGTTTCCAGTTCGCCAATCCTATTTTTCAAGGATTTTACTTCTTTATCACTCTCTCTTTAACTGACTTCTCCAGGCTCTTTTGCCAAGCCTCCCTCTCCTTTTCCCATTTTTCTTCTAGCTCCCTTGTGAGAGCTTTTTTAATTACTTCTATGAGGTTCATCTGTGCTGAGGAACAGATGATCTCCTCCTTTGGGGATTCACCTGGAGACTGTCTGTTTTTAGTTTCCTCAGGATTTAGAGTCTGCTCTCTATCTGTATAGAAGCTGTCAAGGGTTAAAGTCCTCTTCAGCTTCTTGCTCATTCTGTCTAATAATCAAAGACAAAATAGCAAAGAAAAACAGAAAAAACTGGAGTCTTTCTTTGGGGGAGGGGCTGGGTGTGTTACCGAGCTTCCTCTACAGACTACGGGGGGCAGCAGTGAGGCACTAGCAGGACTGTGTTGCACGTGCGCTCTGAGATCCCAGAGCGTGCTGAGTCACTGTGTGGGGGGGGGGGGGGAAAGGGGGGGCGGCCAGGTCCCGGGAGACTCCAGCTGTTTGGGGTTGTATTCTTCAGCCCCGGTGTTTTTAGCTTCTCTGCTGGGCTGCTGGCTTGCTGCCGGAGCAAAGTATCCAAACCTGTAGCGAAGCTCTCCCCGCAGAGACGGCTGCGATCACTCCCCACCCCCTCTCCAGTCTGCTCCCGTGCTCTCACTGCCGCTGCCTGCTGCCTGCGCCCGATCTAAAACCATCCCAGCCCTCCAGTAAAGACAGACCTTTCTTGGCGAATCTCAAGGATGGCTTCTCCTGGTAACTATATGTGGGTTTTTTTCAGTCAAGCATTGATTCAGAGGCTTGTAATGAAGTGGATAGTGAGAGAACGCGTGGAGCTTATGCAGCTGTGAGCCTCCTCTCCGCCATCTTAACCGGAAGTCCAAAGGTAACATTTCTAATACAATATTGAATAGTATTGGTGATAGTGAGCAGCCTTGTTTCACACCTAATCTTATTGGGAATGGTTCAAGTTTGCCCCCATTATATATGATGCTTGCTGATGGTCTTTATTATGTGCTACTGATGAGTTTAAGGAAAAGTACATTCATTCCTGTACTCTGATAGGGTTTTAATAAGAATGGGTGTTAGATTTTATCAAATGCTTTTTCTGCATCTCTTAAGATAATAATCATATGATTTTTGTTAGTTTGCTTAGTGATATAGTCAATTATGCTAATAGTTTTCCTAATATTGAACCACCCCTGAATCCCTTTTATAAATCCTACTTGGTCATAGTGAATTATCCTGGGGATGATTTTCTGTAATGTCTTTGCTAATATTTCATTTAAGATTTTTTTTATCAATATTCATTAGGGAAATTTGTCTATAATTTTCTTTCTCTGTTTTTACACTACCTGGCTTAGCTATCAGCACCATATATATGTTATAAAAGGAATTTGGTAGGACTCCTTCTTTCCTTATTTTTTTTTCAAATAGTTTATATAATATTGCAATGAATTGTTTTTTAAATGTTTGGAAGAATTCACATGTAAATCCATCTAGCCCTGGATATTTTTTCATAGGGAATGGATTAGTAGCTTATTCTATTTCTTTTTCTAAAATGGGACTATTTGAATCATTTATTTCCTCTTCTGTTAACTTGGGCAATCTATAGTTTTGTAGATATTACTCTATTTCATTTGGATTATCAAATTTATTGACATATAATTGGGGAAAATTATTCCTAATTATTGCTCTAATTTCCTCTTCATTAGTAGAAAGTTCTCCATTTTCATTTTTGAGAACAATAATTTGAGTTTCTTTTTCACTTTTTCAAATTAACTAAAAGTTTATTTTGTTGTTTTTTTTTTCCATAAAACCAACTCTTAGTTATATTTATTAACTGTATAGTTTTCTTATTTTCAATTTATTGATCTCCCCTTTGATTTTAAGAATTTCAAATGTGGTATTTAACTGAGAGTTTTTAATTTGTTCTTTTTCTAGTTTTGTTTTGTTTTGTTTTGTTTTTAGTTTGTAAGCCCCATTCATTGATCTCTATTTTATGCAAGTAAGCATCTAGAGATACACAATTTCCCCTAATAACTGCTTTGGCTACTTCCCACAAATTTTGGTATGTTGTCTCATTGTCATTCTCTTGGATGAAGTTTTTGATTGTGTCAGTGATTTGTTGTTTTTCTCATCCATTTTTTAGGATTAGATTATTTAATTTCTAATTAATTTTTGGTCTATTTTCCCCAGGCCTTTTATTGTATGTGATTTTTATTGCATCATGATCTGAAAAAAGTGCATTTTGTATTTCTGCCCTTTTGCTTTTGATTTTGAAGGGTTTATGTCCTAGTACATAGTCTGTTTTTGTATAGATTCCATGAATTGCCAAGGAAAAAAAAGTATATTCTTTTCTGCCTCTATTCAATGTTTTCCTAAAAATTTATCATATCTAACTTTTCTAACATTCTGTTTTCCTCTTTAAATTCTTTATTACTTATTTTGTGGTTCAATTTATCTAGTTCTGAGAGAGCAAGATTGAGGTCCCCCACTAGTATAGTTTTGCTATTTCTTCTTGTATCTCTCTTGACTTCAATAGGAATTTGGATGCTATACTACTTGGTGCATATATATTTAGTATTGATATTGCTTCATTATCTATGGTCCTCTTTAGCAAGATATAGTTTCCTTCCTTATCTCTTTTAATTAGATGCATCTTTGCTTGATTTGAGATCAGGATTGCTACCCCTCTTTTTTCACTTTACCTGAAGCGTAATAAATTCTGCTCCAGACCTTCACCTTCACTCTGTCTGTATCTCTCTGCTTTAAATGTGTTTCTTGTGAGCAACATATTGTAGGATTCTGGCTTTTAGTCTGCTATCCACTTATAAAATATATATTTTATAAAATATTTTTTATTTTATAAAATATTTTTATTTTATAAATTAGTTCATCCCATTCACACAGTTAAATAATTCTTGCTTATATTCTAATTAATTATATATTTATAATATATAATTATATGTAATCCAATATATTATATATATCATATATGATATATTTATATTCTAATTTTAATTTATATTTTATTAATTCTAATTAATAACAAATATAAATTTAATTAATTTCCTACCATCTTCCTTGCCCTAAGACACTTTTCTCTTTACTTTCCCCCTTCCTTTCTCCCCAGTTTTTTTTTTTTTTTTGCTTCTACCACCTCCCTTAAACAGTCTGACCCTTTAGAGGTATTCCCCCTTTCTTATATTTTTCTTCTACTACTTCTGTTTTCCCTTCTATTAGTCTTCTCCTTTCACCTTCCCCTTCCAAACTTCCTATAAGACAAGTTTCTCTGTGAAACCAAATATGTCTGATATTTTCTCTTTAAGCCAAATCTGATAACAGAAAGATTCACACAATGTTCATTCTCCTTCATTGTTTCCCTCAATTATAATAGGTCTTCTTTGTCTCTTTGTAAGATTTCATTTCCTTTATTTTCACTCCTTTTTTCTCATTTTTTCCACTACAATCCCCTTTCTATCTTGTTTCTTTTTTTATACTATCATCATAAAATCAAATTATACCTGCATACTCTAAGCATACCCATAATAGAAATGTAGTTCTCAAGACTTCTTACCTTTTTTTTTTTACCTTTGCATGCTTTTCTTGAGTTCAGTATTTTAAAGATCGAATTTTTTGTTCAGCTCAGTTCTTTTCATCAGAAATTGATGAAATTCACCTGTATTGTTGAATGTCCATCTTCTTTCTTGAAAGATAATGCTCATTTTAAAGCTGGATAGGTTATTCTTGGCTATAATCCAAGTCCCTTGCCTTTCAGGCATATCAGATTTCAGGCTTTTTGATCTTTTAAGTAGGTTTTGGGTAATTCTGATGGTGGATCCTCTGAAAAGGTGCAGCACTTAAGGCTAATTACCTACTCAAGATGTGATAATGGTTCTATAAACTATAGTGAGGTGATGGCTCTCCTCAGGATTGGTTCTTGCTGAATGTGTTGTGATGAGGTAATCAGAGGCAAGGATTGGAGAGCTGAGGGAAAGTGTCAGAGCCTCTCTGCCACAGCACACTGTGGAGAGAAGACTTTAGGCTCTAGACTCCAGAGTCCAGGATCCATTTTTAATGAGTCATATTGTGGTGTTTTTGTTCTTCTTTAAAATATAATAAAATAATGGTGGTTCTCTCTGGGAGAAAGAGCAGGTTTCTCAGGGAGGTTTTCTGGAGGCAGCCTTAGTTTCAGTTAAAAGTAAATAATCACCCAAAACGCAGCCAGGTGATAAAAGTTCAGATCTTTTATTGTCTTTAATATAGTCCGGTTAGCTTAGAGGCTTATCACTCTCTGCTTGGTTCCAAGAGCTCCCTCTGAATGTCTCCAAATCCAAAGGTTTTGTCCTTCAGCCTCTGCCTCTGCTTTCTTCAGCCTCCAGCCAGCAGAAAGATGGAATGAATCTCTTGTCTCCTTCACTTGGGGCTCAGCTAGCTTTCTGGGGAGTCTTTCAGACCAGATTGGTCTCAGTGGGGGAAGTGCAGGAACCCAGCCACCACAGGGGTGTGAGATGAAGATGAATCTGGTTGTGCCTCTGAGAGAGCCTTCTCAATCTTCAGCTCCACTCTCCCCGAGAGCCTCTGTCTGTTTTATATGAGAGAGAGGAATTGTGGGATACGAGAGGGAGAGGGATTATGGGTTTTCTTTCATAGTGCTCTCTGGCCCTAAGAGCTTCAAGGGAGGTGTGAATTCACAAAGTTACACAGTTAACTTTGTGAATCTCCCATACTTGTGAACTCCAATGAGTAAAGGTGTAAACACAAGTATTGTATCAATTAGTTCTACTTAGTATCTTGTTTCAGGTTCTGGCCCAAAATATCTTCTTGTAAGATCAGATCAATAATCTATCAACTCTAATGAGTTAGCAGTTTGTAAAGATTCCAACATCACATGGCAGTTTGCCTGCCTCCTTCACTCCTCCTCCTAAAGAGCAAGGATTTGATCCTGACTCTGACTGATCCTGAGGCTCTCCAGAGAGTTACCCTGGATATTATACTTTGGTGCCCAATGTGGACTAAGGACATATACACAGCTCAATCGTAATTTCGGTGAAGAAGTTCCTGTGACCTGGAAATAGAATGATTATTAAAATAGACAAGCAGGAAATTTTGTGAAGGGCTGAACTAGTCACTTTCATTTTCTAGTTGAAATGGGGCAGATACTAGGAAAAGAGCCTACCCTAAGTAGAAAGCATACTTAGTCTAATAAAGAGGAAAGGTTTGCTTTTAAATTGGGAGCAGATTGGTGGACTCTTAGAAACATTATAATGCACGTCCCCTTGGTTCTCCAAGGAAGAAGAAATAGAGGCAAATAAATGGAAACTAGTAGGAGAGCAACTATGTGAATATTACAATGATAAAGCTACTGATTCAATTTCTAAGGAAACATTCTATATTTACAACATAATACAATTGGTCTTAAAGAATCCTGCAAGTTCTAGAAAAAAGAAAAGTTTTAAGAATAGCCAGATGAGGAAGTGTGAGGAGAAAGAGGAAGAGAAGGGAGAGAATAATGGAAATGTCACTGGAGGGCATGAGGAGTTAAGGGAACTTCAAGAATATGATTCTCACTCTCACAGTCTATCTTCAACTCCGCCTACACCGGAGCAATTTGACCCTCCCCCATCAATTTAACCTTCCTGGGTAGAGGGAGGAGGAGGAGGAGTGGGAGGGGAAGTTATACCATCAGCATCTCCTCCCCAGCAACCTCCTCCATGACTTGATTACAAAAGGCACTACTTAAAGCCCAAGAAGAAGGATAGAATATCTGATTTAAAAATAGAAGTACACTCTGTGATTGATTCACTTAACTATTCAGGTCAAGAAAAAAGAAGATACACTCCCTTTAATTTAGAAATTATCAAAGATCTGAAAAAAAGGGTTGCATTCTTTATGGGTCTAAATCATCTTATGTTAAAATGTTATTAGAGAATTTGGCTTTTGAAGTTTTAACCTCTAGTGATTGGAAATCTATAGCAAGGACATGTTTAGAACCTGGATAAAACTTGTTGTGGCTTCTGAATATAGTAAACTCTGTAGGATACAAGCCTAATGAAATAGGCAAACTGGAATTAATATACCAATCACCTCTGACCAACTAACAGGTGTAAGTCTTTATGCAGAAACTTTAGCTCAGATTAATTACCCCATAGCAGCATATGAGCAAATTGCTTCTGCTACTATCAAAGCATGGGGTTTTCTCCCAGGTAAACAGGACAGAGGGGAAGCCTTCACAAAATAGAGCAAGGTCCAAATGAATCCTTTGCTGATTTTGTGGGACATCTGCAGACAGCTGTCATATGAACTATTGGTGAAAATGCAGCAACAGAAATTATGATATAGCAACTTGCTAAAGAAAATGCTAATGAGGTTTGAAAAAGAATTATAACTAGGACTACGCAAGGATGCTCCTTTAGAGGAGATTATAAGATGCTGTGCCACAATGAGCACAAATACCTTTGATACCCAGGCTATGATGTAGAACATGGGAAGACAGGGTCTCTCTTGGCAAGGGACTTCCAGAGAGACTCATCAATGCTTTCAATGTGGTAAAGTAGGGTATCTAAAAGCTCAATGTTGACATAAAGACAAAATGAGAAAACAGGGTGGGGAAACAAGACCCAAAACCCCATGTCCAAAATGCAACAGAGGAATCCATTGGGCATCAGAATGTAGATTAATTCAAGGAAATGGGATGCAGGGCCCAGCCCTAGGACCCCAGGCAAAAAACAAAAAAACACTTGGGGCATGATGGCAGCTGATGCTAACCCAGAGAGTCTTTAGAATTTCAATACTCAGACATGATCAATCAGCCAAGAACCAACCTGAGGGGAGAAAGGGATTACAATTGGGGAAAATAGAGTTGTATGCAGCTGGGACTACTGAGATATCTCCTGGAAAGGTGAAATCTCTTCCTCTCCATCCTATGGATCCCTTGCCTCCAGGCATAGGAGATTTGACCATTTCATTTCCTGAGAATACTTACAAATAGTGTTCATCCATACACTGAAGTGGGAAACTGGGGAATGTGTAGCTAATATCCCAGTCACTAATACAAGTAGACGATGTGTGACTTATCAACCAGGAGAAGTAGTAGCATCAGGTTTACTGATACAGACTCCTAATAGGCAATCTGGTGATAATTGCCCAGATTCTGACTCCGAGCAGCAGAATCTAGGAATATTCTAGACTGCAGCAGTTACAGCTGACCAACCTATGCTCACTATCTATGTAAATGGCATATTATTAGAAGGATGGGTAGCAAAGAAAGAACACTGGGAAATGAATGTAAACTATTTTCATTTTTGTTTTTCTTTCCAGGTTATTTTTACCTTCTCAATCCAATTCTCCCTGTGCAACAAGAGAACTGTTTGGTTCTGCATACATATATTGTATCTAGGATATACTGCAACATATTTAACATATATAGGACTGCTTGCCATCTAGGGGAGAGGGTGGAGGGAGGGAGAGGAAAAATCGGAACAGAAATGAGTGCAAGAAATAATGTTGTAAAAAATTACCCTGGCATGGGTTTTGTCAATAAAAAGTTATTTTAAAATAAAAACAAGAAGGATGGGCAGACACAGGTGCCGATTGTACAGTCATTAGAGGTACTAGCTAGCCCAGTCACTGGCCAAAGATTAAGACAGACACCTATATTCTGGCATAGGAGGATCAATAGCAGCTGAAATTAGTGCTACCCCTTTTGATTTGAAAGTGAAACAGGAGTTTTTACTCCTTTTGTACTTGAAAAGATCTCCACCAATCTGTGGGGAAGCAACCTCTTACAACAGTTAAGATTACAAATGGCTTTTTAGGCAGGACTGCTGTTAAGGACCTTCCTGCATTCTCACCTGTTCCCATTCAATGGCAAACTGATGCGCCAGTGTGGATAGAACAGTGACCCTTATCTAGTGATAAAATTCAGGCCTTATTAGATATAGTACAGGAGCAACTTGACCAAGGACACTTACAACCTTTTCTAAGTCCTTGGAATTCCCCTTTGCAATTTGGGATAACAAAAGAAGAAGCTAGGAGCATAGTAAAAGCCTGTACAGCTTGCCTTCATTCCACACTCCTATGCTCCCTCCAGAGAAGAGCCCTCATGGTTTGAGACCCAATGAAATTTGGCAAATGGATGTGACACATTATAAATCTTTTGATCATCTATCTTTTATCCATGTTGTAGTAGATACCTTTTTAGGATTTACTTTTGCAATACCAACAGCGAAATAGACAACTCAAGTGGTCACTGAATTCCTGATACAAACATTTAGAATTATGGGTGTCCCACAAGCAATAAAAACAGATAATGGACCTGCATATACTTCTAAACATTTTGCACACTTTTGTGCACATAAGATTTTACACATCACTGGCATACCTTTTAATCCTCAAGGACAGGCAATAGTAGAGAGGAGAAACAGAGATATCAAGATACTCCTCCAAAAACAAAAGAAAGGGAGACACACAGGTAACCCCAGAGAATTTCTTTTTTTTTAATTTAAATTTTATTTTATTTAATAATAACTTTGTATTGACAGAATCCATGCCAGGGTAATTTTTTACAACATTATCCCTTGCACTCGCTTATGTTTCGTTTTTTCCCCTCCCTCCCTCCACCCCGCCCCAAGATGGCAAGCAGTCATATATATGTTAAATATGTTGCAGTATATCCTAGATACAATACATATTTGCAGAACCGAACAGTTCTCCTGTTGCACAGGGAGAATTGGATTCAGAAGGTAAAAATAACTTGGGAAGAAAATCAAAAATGCAAATAGTTCACATTCGTTTCCCAGTGTTCTTTCTTTGGGTGTAGCTGTTTCTGTCCATCATTTATCCATTGAAACTCAGTTAGGTCTCTTTGTCATAGAAATTCACTTCCATCAGAATACATCCTCATACAATATCGTTGTCGAAGTGTATAATGATCTCCTGGTTCTGCTCATCTCACTTAGCATCAGTCCATGTAGGTCTCTCCAAGCCTCTCTGTATTCATCCTGCTGGTCATTCCTTATAGAGCAATAATATTCCATAACATTCATATACCACAATTTACCCAGACATTCTCCAATTGATGGGCATCCATTCATTTTCCAGTTTCTAGCCACTACAAACAGGGCTGCTACAAACATTTTGGCACATACAGGTCCCTTTCCCTTTTTTAGTATCTCTTTGGGGTAAAAGCCTAATAGAAACACTGCTGGATCAAAGGGCATGCACAGTTTGATAACTTTTTGGGCATAATTCCAGATTGCTCTCCAGAATGGTTGGATTCGTTCACAACTCCACCAACAATGCATCAGTGTCCCCGTTTTCCCGCATCCCCTCCAACATTCATCATTATTTTTTCCTGTCATCTTAGCCAATCTGACAGGTGTGTAGTGATATCTCAGAGTTGTCTTAATTTGCATTTCTCTGATCAATAGTGATTTGGAACACTCTTTCATGTGAGTGGTAATAGTTTCAATTTCATCATCTGAAAATTTTCTGTTCATATCCTTTGACCATTTATCAATTGGAGAATGGCTTGATTTTTTATAAATTTGAGTCAGTTCTCTATATATTTTGGAAATGAGGCCTTTATCAGAACCTTTAATTGTAAATATGTTTTCCCAGTTTGTTGCTTCCCTACTAATCTTGTTTGCATTCGTTCTGTTTGTACAAAGGCTTTTTAATTTGATATAATCAAAATTTTCACCCAGGAGAATTTCTAAATTTAGCTCTATATACAAATAACTTCTTGATTTTTGATAAAGATGCACTGGCTCTAGCAGACAGGTTTTATACTCCATCGAAAGGGCAGTGTCCAGTTCTAGCAGTTCCTCTATCTTTACCCAAGATTAGCAGAATAAAGGTAAAAATAAGAATCATGTTATACAAATGAGGCATAAGAGGGGGGGAGGAGGGCTCATAGTGCTGTAAATATACTCACATTGGGAATGGGTTCAATAGGCAGCACTACATATATATTATGAAGGGTACATTTCTCTCCAAAATCTTTAAAGAAATAAGTAGGAAAGGATAGGTAGATGAAGAAGCAAAGAATGAGGGGAAAAAGACAAGGGTGGGATCCCTGGGTGGGGGAAAGTTAAGTAATAGTAAGCCAAATTATGGAGCAGAATTTAATGAAAACAATCAGCAGGGATAGGAAAGACATGTGTGTGCATGTGGGGTATATGTGTGTGAATGTGGGTATGTATCTATGTATCTACATATGTATACATCAATATATCTTTTCCTAACTATAGCTTGCTTGGGAATAGAGGAGGGGAGTGTGTCTATGGGTGTATATTTGTTTGTGTATGTATATATCTACATATGCATATATAAATATATTATTTTTTAACTATACTCTGGAGGTGAGGGGGGGATAAAAGAGAAAAAAAGAATAAAGTAAAAAAAGTATGTAGCAGAGAACAAAGAACAATTTACTAGAAAGTAAAGAAAAGATGTCACTCATGAATATAATTTCTTCTACTAATACACACACACACACACACACACACACACACATAATATACATACTTTCTTAAACTGGTATTTGTTGTTATATATTTTGAATCTTCCCTGACATTCCCTGACATTCTGCTAGTCACATGATAATGTACTTTTTTGTTTTGTCTTGCTATTCTGTTTTTCTTTTCCTTATTTTGTTTCTTTAAATAAAATAGATTTGGTGGGGGGGGGGGATAGAAAAAATCCCCAGGACCCAGATGGATTTACATGGAATTCTACCAAACGTTCAAGGAGCAATTAATACCCTAATAATACACACATATTTTAAAAATAGATAAAGAACAAGTTTTACCAAATTCTTTTTATGGCACAAATAAGATTTTGATACTTAACCCAGGAAGAAAAGAAAACTAAAGAACAACTTCCTTAATGAATGTTGATGTAAAATTATTAAATAAAATACTAGCAAGGAGAATATAGCAATATATCACAAAGATAAGACACTATCACCAGATGAAATTTATACAATGAATGCAGTGCTGGTTCAATATTAGGGAAACTACTAGCATAATTTGCCCCATCAATAAGCAAACAACAGAAATCTTATGCTTATATCAATAAAAGCAGAAAAGGCTTTTGACAAAATATAGTACTCGTTCTTATTTTAATACACCAGAAAGTATAGCAATCAATGAATCTTTCTTAAAATGATTAGTAATATCTATCTAAACCTAAGAGCAAGTTATGACACAGACATGGTACTGATACCTAAACCAGGTAGGCTGAAAACAGAGAAAGAAAATTATAGACCAATCTCCCTAATAAATATTGATGCTAAAATCTTAAATAAAATATTAGCAAAAAGATTACAGAAAATCATCCCCAGGATAATACACTATGACCAAGTAGGATTAATACCAGGAATGCAGGGCTGGTTCAATATTAGGAAAACTATTAGCATAATTGACTATATCAATAACCAAACAAACAAAAACCATATGATCATCTCAATAGATGCAGAAAAAGCATTTGATAAAATCCAACATCCATTCCTAATAAAAACACTTGAGAGCATAGGAATAAATGGACTTTTCCTTAAAATAGTCAGGAGCATATATTTAAAACCATCAGTAAGCATCATATGCAATGGGGAAAAATTGGAACCTTTCCCAGTAAGATCTGGAGTGAAGCAAGGTTGCCCACTATCACCATTATTATTTAATATCATATTAGAAACACTAGCCTCAGCAATAAGAGTCGAGAAAGATATTAAAGGAATTAGAGTAGGCAATGAGGAAACCAAACTATCACTCTTTGCAGATGATATGATGGTATACCTAGAGAACCCCAGAGATTCTACTAAAAAGCTATTAGAAATAATTCATAATTTTAGCAAAGTAGCTGGCTACAAAATAAATCCCCATAAATCCTCAGCATTTTTATAAATCACCAACAAA
Organism: Antechinus flavipes; assembly: GCF_016432865.1. Classification (NCBI taxonomy): domain Eukaryota; kingdom Metazoa; phylum Chordata; class Mammalia; order Dasyuromorphia; family Dasyuridae; genus Antechinus; species Antechinus flavipes. Next base: position 191,227,892 of record NC_067403.1, on the reverse strand, counting down.
ACCCAACAGCAAGAGATACAAAAAGAAATTCCATTCAGAATAACTGTTGATACCATAAAATATTTGGGAATCTATCTACCAAAGGAAAGTCAGGAATTATATGAGCAAAATTATAAAAAAGTCTCCACACAAATAAAGTCAGACTTAAATAATTGGAAAAATATTAAGTGCTCTTGGATTGGCCGAGCGAACATAATAAAGATGACAATACTCCCTAAACTAATCTATTTATTTAGTGCTATACCAATCAGACTTCCAAGAAAATATTTTAATGATTTAGAAAAAATAACAACAAAATTCATATGGAACAATAAAAAGTTGAGAATCTCAAGGGAATTAATGAAAAAAAAATCAAATGAAGGTGGGCTAGCTGTACCTGATCTAAAATTATATTATAAAGCAGCAGTCACCAAAACCATTTGGTATTGGCTAAGAAATAGATTAGTGGATCAGTGGAAAAGGTTAGGTTCACAAGACAGAATAGTCAACTATAGCAATCTAGTGTTTGACAAACCCAAAGCCCCTAACTTCTGGGAAAAGAATTCATTATTTGATAAAAACTGCTGGGATAATTGGAAATTAGTATGGCAGAAATTAGGCATGGACCCACACTTAACACCATATACCAAGATAAGATCAAAATAGGTCCATGACCTAGGCATAAAGAATGAGATTATAAATAAATTAGAGGAACATAGAATAGTTTATCTCTCAGACTTGTGGAGGAGAAAGAAATTTGTGACCAAAGATGAACTAGAGACCATTACTGATCACAAAATAAAAAATTTTGATTACATCAAATTAAAAAGCCTTTGTACAAACAAAAATAATGCAAACAAGATTAGAAGGGAAGCAACAAACTGGGAAAACATCTTCACAGTTAAAGGTTCTGATAAAGGCCTCATTTCCAAAATATATAGAGAACTGACTCAAATTTATAAGAAATCAAGCCATTCTCCAATTGATAAATGGTCAAAGGATATGAACAGACAATTTTCAGAGGATGAAATTGAAACTATTAGCACTCATATGAAAGAGTGTTCCAAATCATTATTGATCAGAGAAATGCAAATTAAGACAACTCTGAGATACCACTACACACCTGTCAGATTGGCTAAGATGACAGGAAAAAATAATGATGAATGTTGGAGGGGATGCGGGAAAACGGGGACACTGATGCATTGTTGGTGGAGTTGTGAACGAATCCAACCATTCTGGAGAGCAATCTGGAATTATGCCCCAAAAGTTATCAAATTGTGCATACCCTTTGATCCAGCAGTGTTTCTATTGGGCTTATATCCCAAAGAAATACTAAAGAAGGGAAAGGGACCTGTATGTGCCAAAATGTTTGTAGCAGCCCTATTTGTAGTGGCTAGAAACTGGAAAATGAATGGATGCCCATCAATTGGAGAATGGCTGGGTAAATTGTGGCATATGAATGTTATGGAATATTATTGTTCTGTAAGAAATGACCAGCAGGATGAATACAGAGAGGACTGGAGAGACTTACATGAACTGATGCTAAGTGAAATGAGCAGAACCAGGAGATCAGTATACACTTCGACAACGATATTGTATGAGGACATATTTTGATGGAAGTGGATTTCTTTGACAAAGAGACCTAACTGAGTTTCAATTGATAAATGATGGACAAAAGCAACTACATCCAAAGAAAGAACACTGGGAAACGAATGTGAACTATCTGCATTTTTGTTTTTCTTCCCGGGTTATTTATACTTTCTGAATCCAATTCTCCCTATGCAACAAGAGAACTGTTCGGTTCTGCAAACACATATTGTATATAGGATATATTGCAACATATCCAACATATAAAGGACTGCTTGCCATCTAGGGGAGGGGGTGGAGGGAGGGAGGGGAAAAAAATCGGAACAGAAACGAGTGCAAGGGATAATGTTGTTAAAAAAATTACCCTGGCATGGATTCTGTCAATATAAAGTAATTATTAAATAAAAATTAAAATAAATAAATAATAATTAATTAAAAAATAAATAAAATAAAATAAAACTAAGAGCAAGCATTATCTGTAGTGAAGATAAACTTGAAGCTTTTCCAATAAACTCAGGAGTGAAGCAAAGATGTCCATTATAACCACTATAATTCAATATTGTACTAGAAAGGTTAGCCATGGCAATAAGAAAAGAAAAAGGAATTGAAGGAATAAAAATAGACAATGGATAATCAAAATTATCACTCTTTGCCAGTGATATGATGTTATGCTAAACTCTGGAAAATGAACCAAAAGCTAGCTGAAATAATTAACAACTTAAACAAAATTACAAGATATAAAATAAATGCACATAAATCATCAGCATTTCTATATACTACCAACAAAACCCAGCAGGAAAAGATAGAAAGAGGAATTCCATTTTAAATAGCAGCAGACAACATAATATCCTTGGAATCTACCCAATAACACAAAGTTAGGAATTATATGAATATAATTATAAAACACTTTTCACAAAAATAAAGACATATCTAAACAATTAGAGAACTAATAGTTGTTCATATGTAGGCCAAGTCAACATAATAAAAATGAGAGTTACAGCTAAGTTAATTTACTTTATTCAGTATCACTCCAACCTAACTACCAATAATAAAATATATCTGGAAGAACAAAAGGTCAAAAATATCAAGGAAAACCATTTAAAACTCTGAAGGAAAATAGCTCAGCATTTCTAGATTTTAAGCTCTGTTACAAGGTACTAATAATCAAAATCAATCTGCAATAGATTTGGTGGATCAGTGGAATAGATTAGGTATACAATACACAATAACAAATGATCATAGTAAACTAGTGTTTGATAAACATAAAGATACAATATTTTAGGATAAGAACTCAACTTTTGACAAAAATTTCTATTAAAAAACTGAAAAGCAGTTTGGCAGAAAATAGGTAGAGATCACTATCTCATACCACATACCAAGATAAGGTTAATATGGGTGAATGGTTTAGATATAGAGTTATATCATAATTAAATTAGGGGGTAATAGAAATGTATGTCAAATTTATAGATAAGGGAAGAGTTTATAACCAAAGATCAGAAAAGATTATGAAATGAAATAGATTGTTTTGATGACATGACATTAAAAAGCTTTTGTGCAAACAAAATGACTGCAGCCAAAATCAGAAGGAAAACAAAAAACTTGGAGAGACATTTATAGCAAGTTTCTTTGATAAAGGCTTTATTTCTCAAATATAGGAAACTAAAGCAAGTTGTAGGGGAAAAAAAGTCATTCCCCAGTTGATAAATGGTCAAAGGGTATGAACAAACAGTTTTGAGAAGAAGAAAGCAAAGTTATCAAATTACATTTTTAAAATGCTATAAATTACTGCTTAATAGAGAAATTCAGATTAAAGCAACCCTGAAATACCACTTCACACTTATTGGTGTGTTTGGTTAATATGACAGAAAAGAAAAATGACAAATACTGGAGGAAATTTGGAATAATAAGGACACTAATGCATTGTTGGTGGAGTTGTGAACTGGTCCAACCATTCTGGAGAAAAATTTGGAATTATTGACAAAGGATAATAAAACTGTACATATCCTTTTCCCCAGAAATACCATTATGAAGTCTGTATCCTAAAGAGATCAAAGAAGGGGGAGGAAGGACTTATTTATGCAAAAATATTTTAGTACCACTTTTTGTGGTGATAAAGAATTGGAAATTGGTGGGATACCTATACAATAGGAAATGGCTTGTTACTATGGAAAACTAATGATGAACAGGATTCTTTCAGAAAAACTTGGAGATACTTATATGAATTAATGCAAATTGAAGCAAAACCAGAAGAACATTATATACACTTGCAACAATGCTCATCTGTGAAAGATTTAGCTACTTTGTTCAAGACAATGATGCAAGACAATTTCAAAGAACCCATGATGAAAAATGCTATGCACTTTTAGAATGAGAACTGGTGAACTCTAAATACAGACTGAAGCATATTATTTTTACCTTATTTTTATTGGGTTTTTTTTTTTGCAATATAGTTTATATAAAATATGTAACTAATACCAAATTTCTTGCCTTCTCAAGGAAGGAAAAGAGAGAATTTTGAATTTAAAATTATTTAAAATGATTGCTAAACATTTTAAACTATAATCAGGAAATATTTAATGAAATAATTTAAAATGAAAGGAAAAAAAACCTGGTGATGCTAGACACAGAGTCAGAAAAATGAGTGGAAACCTGCCTTAGATACTTTGTGACTCTCGCAAATAACTTCTTAATGATTTGGTTCCCTTATTTGTAAAAACATAAGGGGATATGATGTGATGGCCTCTAAAATCCTTTCTTATGATCTGTGATCCTGGAAATCTAATTAACATATGAGGTAAAAACATCACTTTTGTGTCCAACCTGTGGTAGAACCTTCTGAGCTCATATAGGACTGCTCAGCCCCAATTAAAAACACTGTATCTTGACCCCAATAGAGAGATGTTATTTTGGTCCTCTTTGAGAAAGGACAATAATCATTCAACCAATAAATGGGGTGGCAGCTGAGTGGTTCTTTGAAGGAAAATAGGTATTCTACAAGGCAGTGGTGAGGAGGATGTGCATTCAGACATGGGGCCAACTTGTGTAAAGAGACAGAGGTGAAAGATGAAATATCCAACATAAGGCAAAACAACCAGTTTGACCAAGACAGAATGTGAGAAAAGAGAAAAATAATAAGAGAATAAAATAATCAATTTTTGAAAATATGTATCTTTTTAAGATATTATTTTTTATAGAGCTTTCTTGTGACTATCTTTGTGTCGGACTTATATGGATAGATAAAATAACCCTAAATTCTCCCAGCCCCTCTCTCCCCACCCCTGACAAAACCTCAAAGGCCTGGGTCTTTGGCTCATTGAAGAGGAGCTGAAGTTACCTTGACTATCTCAAATGTTCCTCCCTGCCTCTCCCCACTCCTGGTCACGAGTACTAGAATTCACTGTTAATGATGTGGAATACTATAACCCAACAGTAGAAAAGATGGGCAAAGTAATGTAATATTTCGGGTTGATATAGGGATTCAAGGAATCCCTGGTCCAGAGAGTGATTTTAATCCTGAGGCCTGGGAGAATCCTGTACTCTTATGAATAAGGTTCCAGAGAATTAATGCTTTATCCTTGAAAAATATCATCATTTCTTTTACCTAAATGCTCTTCCCTGTTGAGGATAAGTAAACCTTCTTTCGTTCATTTTCAGATGAACTCTGAGTATCTCCTTTCATTATAGCATTAAATAGGAGCTACTAAGCCAGCCTGAGCCAGATCTGGCCTAATCTACCTTTCCCCCAAACCTGCCTCTGCTCTAATTTCACTACTTCTCTCTGTAGAATCATTATTCATTCTATATCACCTGTGCTCAAAGCCTGGGAAGCAATCTCGACTCTTCCATCTCCCTCATCTTTCATATCTAATCAATTGCTAGGTATTTTCAATCCCCCAAGGCAGTTCTCATACCCTTTCCATCCTCTTTCTCCTCAGAGTAGTTATTACCATCAGCCCAGACTATTATATTAGCATTGTAATAGCTCTTCCCAGCCTTCACTGTCTCTTTCCATTCCATGCTTTATACCATTGTCAGAATCCTTTTTAATATGGGTAGATTTATTTTTTTAATTATAACTTTTTATTGACAGAACATATGCATGGGTAATTTTTTACAACATTATCCCTTACACTCACTTCTGTTCTGACTTTTCCCTTCTCTCCCTCCAGCCCCTCCCTTAGATGGCAGGTAGTCTTATATATGTTAAATATGTTATAGTATATCTTATATACAATATATGTGTGCAGAACTTAACATTTCTCCTGATGCACAGGGAGAATTGGATTCAGAAGGTAAAAATAACCTGGGAAGAAAAACAAAAATGCAAGTAGTCCATAATCATTTTCCAGTGTTCCTTCTCTGGGTGTAGCTGATTCTGTCCATCATTGATCTTCTCTTTGTTGAAGATATTCACTTCCATCAGAATACATCCTCATACAATATTGTTGTTGAAGTGTATAATGATCTCCTGATTCTGCTCATTTCACTTAGTATCAGTTCATGTAAGTCTCGCCAGTCCTCTCTGTATTCATCCTGCTGATCATTTCTTACAGAACAATAATATTTCATAACATTCATATACCACAATTTACCCAGCCATTCTCCAATTGATGGGCATCCATTCATTTTCCAGCTTCTAGCCACTACAAACAGGGCTGCCACAAACATTTTGGCACGTACAGGTCCCTTTCCCTTCTTTAGTATCTCTTTGGGATATAAGCCCGGTAGTAGCACTGCTGGATCAGAGTATGCACAATTTGGTAACTTTTGGGGCATAATTCCAGACTGCTCTCCAGAATGGTTGGATTCGTTCACAACTCCACCAACAATGCATCAGTGTCCCAGTTTTCCCGCATCCCCTCCAACATTCATCATTATTTTTTCCTGTCATTTCAGCCAATCTGACAGGTGTGTAGTGGTATCTCAAAGTTGTCTTAATTTGCATTTCTCTGGTCAATAGTGATTTATAGCACCTTTTCATACAACTAGAAATAGTTTCAATTTCATCATCTGAAAATTGTCTGTTCATATAATATTGGTAGATTAAGTTGCAAGTCATTCCTATACTCAAAAACCTACATTGGTCCTCTATTATCTGCCTCTTAGACTAAAGTTCTAACTCCCTTGACCTGCCTCAGGAAAATTCCATCTTACCCTGCCAGACTTATCTCCCATTGCCCAAACAAATTAAATCTCTGTGAAGCTTCCCCTGACTCCCCCAGTCAGTAATGGCCTTCTCCCATAAATATCACTTAATTAGTTTTTTTTCACTTTTCTAATAGAGTATCAAGAAAAGTTGAGTATTACCTATTCCTATGTCTCATCTCCTTAGTCAACTATAAACTCTAATAGGACAAAACTTTGTCTCATATAAATTCTATATTATCCCTCTTGTACACCTTCCCCAAATTAAGCATGGATATTTTACATACAGTAGGTACTTAAAAATGTTTGTTAAATTAAATTAAAGTGAATCAAGATTCTTTGCAGCTATAACATTCTATATTCTATTGTCCTTTCCAGTTCTAATATTCTACATCACAAGATCTCTTTTAGTTCAAACATTCTTTGCCCTAAAGTCCTTTCCAGCCCTAACCTTTTGGCAAACACTAACATGCTCTGACTCTATGTTTTTATAGAATTCTATAGAATTCATCAATTCCAGAAGCTGCCAGGTTAACAGACCACTTTCCCCAGTTAAGGTCTAGGTCTAAGCCAATAATTCTGCTATAATCAAATTTCCCTAGGAGCCTTGGCTCTCTGTCTTCTGAGTCAAACAGCCTTGGAAAGGGTTAAAGATGGAAGAGAGAATGGAAAAGGGGAAGAGGGAAGTTATGGACACATACACACAAATTATTATTGTAGATTCAAAACTATCAAATGAAGTAACCTAGATGGCATGGTCTTCTAAGTGATTTTAGTCTGCTGCTGGGTGAGAGATCATGTCTGTTCTCATTGTTTTTTAAATTTTTGCCAAGGTTTCCTAGGCCACTAACTGCAATACCTGTTTCCATTAGCAAATACAAAATATGCTTACCTGCTTTAGTTTTTTAATAGAGTCCATTCAAATCACTTTATTACAGAGATTTTTCAGCTGTCCCCTCTTCCTTGGCCCCATTCCTCCTGGCTCCATCTTCACTGACTATGGGCCAGAAACTCAATCAACAAGTATTACTCAAGCTCTTGTCACTTCTTAATGTTCCTGTTCCTGCCAAAGATGCTGCCATCCTTCTTGTCGTCCAGGTTTTTCATAACTCTTTAATCTCTCTTATCCCGGTATCCAATCTGTTGCCAGTTCTCATCACTTTATTTCCGCCATCTTTCATGCTCATTCCTTTATCTCACACTCTCACAGTCACAGCCTTAGTCACCTCTCATCTAGCTTATGACAATAGACTACTAGTTGGTCTTCATGTCTCAAGTCTCTTCCTTCTCCCAGACATTCTCCACACAGAAGCCAAAATGATCTTCCTTAATCATAGCTCTGATTATCTTGTTCTTTGCTTGTGAAGTTTCAGCAATTCCTAATTACCTCTAGAAATAAAAACAAATTTCTTTTTTCCATTTAAAATGCTCCACAATCTAGCTATAACTTACATTCCAAAGTTTATTACATGTTATTCCTTCATCTACATTATTCTTTCAACTTAAACTGTTCAACTTGTTATTCTATCTGTACAATGTCTCATCCTTTGCAGGACTATTCCCTTGGCCAGGAAGGCAATTCCCTCTTATTCTATCTCTAAGAATCTTTAGTTGTTATTCAATTATTTCAGCTACATCTGACTCTTTGTGAATGCATCTTGGCAGAAATACTGAAATAGTTTACTATTTCTTCCTCCAGTTCATTTTATAGATGAGGGAACTGAGGTAAAGAGAGTCGTACACCTAATAACTGTCTGAGGACAGATTTGAACTCATGAAGATGAGTCTTTCTGACTCCAGACCCAGCACTCTATCCAGTGTGCCAGTTAGCTGCTGCAAAGAATGCCTAGTTTCCTTAAAAATTCAGCTCAGGTTCTACCTCCTTCACAAGGCTTTTTCTGACCCGCTAGCTATTAATGACTCACCATGGAAATTATTGTGTTTTTTATTTTTTTTTTTACATGGTCTATAAGTTACATCTCACCAGTGTAATTTTAGTTCCCCAAGGGAAGGAAGTGCTTTAGTTTTCTGTCTGTATCTCTATCATCTGACTCAGTAACTAACACATAGTAAGTGTTTATAAATACTTATTGAATGAAAAAATGGTGTGCATGAGTAGGCTGCAATATATTACCAATGAAGAATTGCACAGGAGAATCAAGATAAAGTATGTCATCATAAAAATGTATAGTTAAAAAAAAAACTGGAGAGCAATAGAAAGCCTGTGCATTAAACTACTCTCCATATAAGATCAAGAAAGCTAGACTGGAGAATTCATGAGAGAGCATAGACAAGAGATAAGATTAAATGACTTAGAAGGGTTGAAATCCACATTACTTTTTTGCTTTTTTATAGTGCTCAGCCACCGCAAGTACTGCTCCTACTTTTCTATTTCCCCAGCATTTTTTTTAAATTTTATTAAAGCTTTTTATTTATAAAACATATGCATGGGTAATTTTTCAACATTGACTCTTGTAAAACTTCTCTCCATCCCCTCCCCTATCTGGCAGGTAGTCCAACACATGTTAAATACAATAAAATAGATGTTAAACCATTATATATATACACACACACATACATATACATATTTATACAGTTATCTTGCTGCACAAGAAAAATCAGATCAAGAGGGAAAAGAAACCTGAGAAAGAAAACAAAATGCAAGTAAACATCAACAGAAAGAATGAAAATGCTATGTGGTGGTCTACACTCCATTCCCACAGGCTTCTCTCTGGGTGTAGCTGATTTTCTTCATCACTGAACAATTGGAACTGGCCTGAATCATCTCATTGTTGAAGGGAGCCATATCCATCAGAATTGATCATCATATAATCTTGTTGTTGCCGTGTATAATGATCTCCTGGTTCTGTTCATTTCACTTAGCATCAGTTCATGTAATTCTCACCAAGCCTCTCTGTATTCATCCTGCTGGTCATTTCTTACAGAAAAATAATATTCCATAACATTCATATACCACAATTTACCCAACCATTCTCCAATTGATGGGCATCCACTCAGTTTCCGGTTTCTTGCCACTACAAAAAGGGCTGCCACAAACATTTTTGTACATGTCAGTCTCTTTCCAGCCTTTAAGATCTCTTTGGGATATAATACTAGTAGTAACACTGCCTTCCTTGCTCCTTCTAGCCCATTTTGAGTTTTAGCATTCCTGACATTATTTTTATAAAATCAAGCCATGCTTCCATTCATTCTCTAGTACCTGTCCTTTCTTCCATTTCCTTTCTAAATGCCTTCAAAATAAAATCTAATTTTGACTAAGTTCTCTATATGGCCACATGTTTACATTAAACATTTTTCCCTTTTCTCATTCATCAAAATTGTTTCTTCTTGCATCTTCAGATTTTCATTTTTGAGAGTTTCCATCTGTCCTGAGCTTACTTTCTCTAAAGAATTTTATGATACACTATCCCTCTTATTATTTTCTCTAAACCCTTTAAAAATCTCTTCTCTCAAAATATAATGTGCATATTAGACTATTGCTCATTAAGAATCTCTGTTCAAAAGGAGGATTTGGTCATTTCTCCCAATTTTTCTTTTCTTTATATCTCAGTAACCAGATCCTGAATAGCCTTCATCTCATGAAAATATCATTAAGGCAAGCAAAGAAATAATTAACTGTTCTACTTTTGATGAAATGAAATCACCAGCAACTGTCTAGATGATTGAAATTATGTGTAACTTTATATCATGTCTCCATGAGTTTTAGCATTTTTTCACAAACTCTTAATCCATTTTTATCTTCTGCCCACATTGTTTATAACATACTTCAATTATAGCATCATTTCTTTTTTTCATCTTTTCTGTGTAATTTTTTTGGGGTACACAGCAAATAAGAGTTTGAGATAATAAGGATCAGAACCTGCACTTTAACCCAGTGTTCCCAAAGGTAAAGTATTTTGCCTATCAGAGGAAAGAGAAAGTCTTCATAAGCACAGAGGTGGTGAGTCAGTACAGAAGTGATATTCCAAAAAGTGGCAGAGTAGAAATAGTGAGAAATATCGGTATAACAAAGGTAAGAAGGTGGGAATGACAAAAGTATATAGGGCTGTTTAGGTAGAATTGTGATGAGTAGGTCAGTTTGTTGGAATGTATGATTGTGGGAGAAAGTGTAAAAGGTAAATTTGACTACATTAAAAGAAAAAATTTTAAAAGCCAAAATGAAGAATTTTGAATTAATAAAATGTTGGATCAAAAAGAGTCTTCCAAACCCAATCAACTTATCTAATCAACAGCCAATAAACTAATCAAGTGATCTAAATGTTAAAGTTGGAAAAAACATATAAGCCTTGGAGATTATCTATTAAGTTTTTTTTTTCTTTTTAGAGACATGAAATAAGCTATTTCCCCAAGCTCACAGATAAAATGACTTGAAGGAGGCATGAGAGAGCTCAAGATGAAAAAGTGATGGAGATGGATTAGTTTCCATTCTTAAAACATAAGACAAAGTTTATTGCAAGAATAAGAATAAAGTTATTAGGGAGAAAGTCTACCTGGGAGCATAAAGAAAAAAGGTGAGGGAGAAAGTCTACCTGGGAGCATAAAGAAAAAAGGTGACTGTTATGAATTTTTAGGGTGACAGAAATAGCCACATCTCAGATTCCAGTGAGAATTTTCAGTTTTCAAAGAAAATTAGAATTCATGGCATTCTCACAACCTCCTAATTCATTTCCTTCCTATTTTCTAATTGACTGACCTCCACACAATTCCCTCTGACTTCTTATTGGCATTTGCCTTAGGCATCTCTTAATCCATCTTTGAAGATCCTGCCCAGTCTGTGAAATAACCTTTATTCCATGTCTGGGTCTCTCCTGATTAAGACTGCTCCACATGGTCTCTTAGCTAGCTCTTCATAAAGGTATTCACTCTTATCCCAAATAAGCAGTCTTGTCATTCTATTTAGCACTATTGTGGATGACATCAACCAATGTTCAATGGGATTGAGGGGGAAATTGGACTTACTTTAGCAAGGACTGGATCCCTCTACCCTTTTTCAGAGCAGTAGTTCTTAACCTGGGGCCATTAGGGGTCCAAGAATGGATTTCAGGGAATCCATAAATTTTGGTGGAAAAAATTTTTATTATTATTTTCACTAACTTCAAAGAACTGAAATCTAGAATCAACTTGAATTTAGACAATGGAATATTATTCTAAGAAAAGAGTCTATTATTATGAGAGTTCTGGTCACCAAACTGCCAAAGGTGTCCATAAAACATGTCAAAAAAAGTTTAAGAACCTCTTTAGAAAAGGAAAAGGGCTCCACTTTGTTCAATTCAAACATTAACCAAGTAATTGCTTTCACAAAATCACAAAATTTAGTAATAAAATGTGAAAAGTACAGTAATACTTAACCCTGGGCAGTCACTTCATTTGTAAATGTCCTAGTGTTACTCTGTACTTTTACATTGCCAGTTTCTCCTAATTCTCAGGAGTTCAGAGAATCCTCTGGCCACTGACGTTTGCAGTGTCAACTAACTTTAACCCGACTTGCCTCCTCTGAGACCTTCAGAGGTCTCTGGTTATGATTTCTTGAATCACAGTTTAATAACTGATAGTATACTCAAAAACAACCATTGCAAACTTAAAATCTGTATTATACTTGCTCACATAATGCACTGTGAAATAGGGACTGTAGTTATTCTATTCTTATGAGACCAAAATATAGAAGAAAATGAAGGGATTTACCTGAGGTCACATCAATAGCATGAGAACACATCATAATGGTCATCTAATGAATGCCAGACTGTGAGGTTTAGATTTCCTTCTGTTGAAGACAAGGGGAAGTTATTAAAGGTTTTTAAGCAGAGGAAATATCCAAGATCAGAGTTATACATTAATAAGATTATTTAAATTTTTTGACAATATAGGCATTAGTATCAGTTTGACTATGAAGAAGTCTTTCATCCTCTGAAAATTATTTAACTCTCTCAATGGTCCCCTCGGGAAAAAATTATCTTGCTCCTAATTTTCTACATGAGAAAGATGGTACTAATTGAAGCCATATAGCAGAACAGAATGGCATTCATCATCCTGACACTCGGTCATATGCCCCTGCTCTGGGGAGCAACCCAGAAAGCTGAGCTCTATTTAAGTGGGCCACCAAGAAGGGTGAATGTTACCTTTTTAACCTAATCACTCAGCAGAATAACTGAAACAAACATCATTTCCAACAGGTTAAATATTAATTAGGGTCAAGAAAAATTTATTAGCCAGCCACCCAATATGTTCAGAGTACTGTGCTGAGTACTGAGCAAGACACAAAATTTTCATGAGACATGTTTTTCTGCCTTTATTGAAATTACAGTCTAGAAGGGGACAAAACCTGGACACAAATGAACATGCTGTGCACAAAAGGAGACATTCTAATACTCAGAAATTTCAAGGAGGAGCAATCACTGGTAGTTGTAAGAAATTAGCAATGATTTTATGGAGGATCAAAGGAGCATAGATATAAAGTATGAAGTAAACTTTCACATTATCTAGTCCCAGGAATTCTTAGTTTGAGGTCTATGATGACTATTTCAATATAATTAACTTCCTTTGCAATCTTATACATTTAAAAACATTCTGAGAAAGGTTTTGCCATTCTGCCAAAGGAGTCTATGGCATAAAACATTCAAAAACCATTGATCTGATCTGACAGAAATTGAGATCTAGAAAGGTTATGAGCTGACCGCTATCACTGATGTATAAAATGGCAGAATCAGAATTCAAGTTTGGGTCTTCTGATTCTACATCTTGTGGTATTTCCACTAGGTTATGTTACAAGTGCCACTTGAGCTGGGTTTTAAGGAAGAGATTCAAAGAGGAGATATTTGGAGAAAAGGTTTATTCTAGGTAGGACAAAGAAAGCAAAGGCCCCCAAAATATGAGTGGGTAGAATCATTCAATTTGATTCAGCATGTATTAAGTACATTCTGTTTGCATAGTATCTGCTAGGTGATAGAAGAAGCACAAAAATTAAATAGTCCATAATCATTGCTTTTAAATAATACCATCTAGTATCCAGCAAACTATAATGCAAAATAATACACTAATACTTGATAGATGCAAACAGATGACATGTAAGTTGAGATTTTAATGATAAGTGAACAAAAAATTGAATAGTATTGAAAAATATCTGATATCCAAAATAATTGATCATTTGACACAAAAAATTATAACATCAAAAAGAATCATCCCCAATAGAAAAATGGTTAAAGGAGATGTACAATTTTCAAAAGAAGATTTGCCAACCCTAAATGACAACATGAAAATGTAAGAGTAATTATAATTATATTGTAATTGTAAAAAATGTAAGCAAATTAGAGCAATTGGGAGTTATAAGCAAATTAGAGCAATTGGGAGTTATAGCTCCCTCTTCATGCTATTGCACACACATCATGAAAAATGACCAAGATTCCAATAGATGTGAATAATCAGTGCCCAATGGGACTACAGAAAGATGATCACAATGATGTATTGTCAATGGAGCTGTGAAATGGTTCAGCTGATTTTATCATAAATTAAGTTTTCTCAAATCTTTAGGGTCTAGAGTCTTGTTCTGAAAGTAACTTGAACTTAGAAGATCTATTTTTTTCCATGTCTCTGATAACTAGAAATTAAATTCTCCTTGTAAAACTGGAGCAAATGTTAGTACGTTGTGGTGGGTGATTGAAAAATAGTATAGGAGCTCTGAGTTCAATTTTATTGAACAAACATGCATTAAACACCTCTTGTGAGCAAGTTGCTGTGTGGGTTCAAAAATTAAATAGCTCCTTCAGTTAATAAATTTACTTTACAATTAGAATCAAAGTCAGAATGTATAATTTTATCACTGCTATTGACTAGATGTAGGATCTTGGGCAAATCATTTTCCCATTTGGGGCCTCAGTTTTTCCATATATAAAAAGTCCAGATGGTCTCTTAGTTCCCTTCCAAATCTAAAATTCTACTGAAAACATCCATGATAAACTTCCTTTAAGGGAGGTTTTTGAAGCTAAACTGCTCAGTCTCATAATCTGAAAAACTTGTGACTCAAGATAATAACCAATGGAAGCCAAAAATAGATATTTATAGAAACCAAGGAAATAGAACCAAGGTTAAATTAAATAGCAATAGATAGCAACTCAAATTTTTGCGTGAGAACTAAGTATAAATTGCAAATTTTTGTTTTGTTTGTAGCTAATAGGTGTTAAAGATTAATTCATTGGTATGCTTTGTTCTTTTGCTAAATACTTCTTTGTTTATATGAAACACTGACTTCCCTACAGAAAGATGTATGGTTGCTTTAAAATGTTTAGGAACATGCAGTATAAAAATCCAGAACTCTTTCCACTTTGCTTCTAAGAAAAACATAGGATCAAAGATTAATAGAATTAAAAATCAGAAGATGGACTTGGACTATTGAAGACAGAGTTTAGAAATCAGCTAGTTAACTGTCCAAGGAGACACAACAAGATATTGTTGTGGAATGAGAATATGAAAATTAGAATGGGTTAGAGTTGGAAAGAATCTTAAAGATTATTTAATCCAATCCTCTCATTTCAAAAGTGAGGAAACTGAGACCCAGGGAGACTGAATGATTTGCCCAAAGTTTCACAGATAGCAACTGGAAAAGGCTGGATTGGATTACAGAATCAGGACTCTTTCCATATAGGATTTTTCTTGAAACTATTGGAAAATTTCCACTTTAGAGGTAAGTTTTATTAGGAGAGCTCCAGGGCTTGAAATGAAGATTGGGTATAAAAAAATTTCAATGTGTCCAAAGCTATATTACTACTTTACTAATAAGGATATTAAAAATTAGCAATTAGTTTTAGTTCACATAACAAAAATATACATTTTGTAGATAATGTATTTATAGAATTAAATGATTACATTTCATTGCAGAAAGTCCTTTTAAGATGAAGAGATAGAGAAAAACAGATAGATGTAGGACATCATACAAAGACTTCTGCTAAAAAGCAATGACTACCTATAATGATCAAGATACAGCCAGCTATTGGGCATCAGGAAGATCAAAAAAAGTGATCATTCTGGAATCAGATAACTAAAGGAATAATATAATAGAAAAGTTAGAAAGACCTGTAGAACCAATGTAATTTGTCCCTCTGGAGGATGTTACCATAGTGATTAATGGGGGCAGGAATTAATGTTTAGGTATTACCCTGAGTTTTTGAAATTTCTAAGACATTTGATCATAGAAACCATTTACTTCCAGAAAACCTTGTAATTAAGATGTAAAGAAACCATGCAAGAAAAGAAGATAAATAACTGTAATATATACTGATCCACTATGCTCTCCCCATGGAGTCAACAGATAGTGAACAGGCATTGCTCCTGTTATAGAAACAGGAAAATTTCCTACCTGATTAATCCAGAACCTGGCTATGAATAATATACCCTATGAATAATGTGGACCTTCTCTGTAGAATTGGTTGTTCTCAAAAGTTAACCATGACTCTTACTTGGAATCAAACAGCACTAAAAAAAGCTTTACCAGATCATTCTTCTGTTGGCTTGGTCTGTGCTCTTAAAGATACAGTTTTGACCTTGTTACAGTCATGGTTTTCCTTTTTCCTTTCGTAGCAAATTTCTATAACCATAGCAAGTAAATTCTGAAGTTTTTTTCTTCTAATAATTAATCATTGTTTGTAATACTGAAATATCTCTGAGTTACTATAATGATATGAAAGCATGAGAAACTATTGCTTTTTATTTTACTGTTCAATTTTGTGCTGATTCTTTAATTCAGCTTCCTAGGCTAAGCTAAGCAACCAGAAAATGAATTCCTAACACTTGTTGATGGTTATGTATTCATGTATAGCATTAGGTCTGCAATACATACACACACACACACACACACACACACACATACACACACACATATATACATGTGTACATATTTAAACAGTAGATAGAATAATATGTGGTATGAAAAAGAAAGATATGAAAGTTTAAGTTTTAAATTTTATATAAAAATCTTACATTTTGATGAAATAGTGAATTTTACTTTAAGAAAAGCAAATTCATTTGAGAAAAGTAATAAGGTTAATTTT
The DNA here is from genome assembly GCF_016432865.1 of Antechinus flavipes. Lineage (NCBI taxonomy): Eukaryota > Metazoa > Chordata > Mammalia > Dasyuromorphia > Dasyuridae > Antechinus > Antechinus flavipes. The sequence goes on along the minus strand of NC_067403.1, from coordinate 191,211,123 downwards.
TTTCCCTAAAAATTAGGAGATATGTGTATATGTGTGTGTATACACACATCCACATGGCTGTTACATGTGTCTGTACTAAGATATATATAAATAGATAACACATTATATATACATATGTATATTTTAAAATATTATACACATATATATCCTAGATATTTCTTTAAAAACAAAGACCACAAGACAATGAAGGTTTTTATTTTGGGCTGCCACTTGGCCAAATCTAGGTCTCACAAAGATGGTTTTGGCAACTGTGTTTAGAATGTATTATAGAGAGTAAAGAACATGGTTAAATTATTTTCCCATATGTCAAGGAGATTAATTATGAGATTGTTAGAAATAAAAATAGCTCTCATTTCCTGAAGCATTTTCCTCACAACAACTCTGTGAGTGAAATGTTATAAATTTTATTATGCCTGTTTTAAAAGAATTTGAAACTTTAAAAAGGGAAATGACTTTAAAAAGGGAGGTTCCACAGTAAATGAATAGCAGAATTTAGGTTAAACTTCATATTCTGGCTTTATGTCCAATGCTCTTGCTCTTTTAATTAAGATGGATATGTACTGTGTGCCAAACATCTCGAAATTACTATAATGAGTTGAAGACTTGAGAAACTTTATTGTAATGTTCTCTGTTGGTTCGTTTTCTTGGGGTCTCTGGGAGCAGCTTTCATTTCAATTCAGTAATCACAAGAGTAGCAAGGGGTTAAAGTCCAAAGTACAAATTCTTTATTGTCTCCTTGCCTGGGGCCTGGGCAGCTTTCTGGAGAGCCTTTCAGATTGGTCTTGGTCTCAGTGGGGGAAGAGCAGGAAACCAGGCTAGCCACCAGGAAAATGCGAAGATCGAATTGAATTTCTCCCCTTGGCTCTGAGAGCTTAAACTATTGCTGACAGTCCTTTGTTGTCTTCCCTGTCTCTGAATCTCTCCAAATCCAAAGGTTTGTGCTTCAGCCTCCAGCCACCACAAAGATGGAGGGTGGAATGAATCTGCCTCAGCCTCTGAGAGCTTCTAGTGGACTGCCCTCTAGCTGAGTTTGTCTGAGCTTATATGCTCTCTTCTCATAGGTGTGAATCTTGTAGAACTATATTAAGTACTCTTTATCAATCCCACTGACTTAACACCTTGTTTCAGGTTCAGAGTTCTGGCCTATAACACTTTATTGCTTTAATTTTACTATTTAATTTTATGATAATACTTGATTTCAGCTTCCTAACCTAAGCAATCAGAAAATGAATTCTTGCACTTGCCATCCATCTTCTTGTTTTTTGTTTAGCAATAGGTCAGCATTATGTTAAGTATTTTACAAATACTATCTCATTCGATCCCCACAATAATCCCCAGGTACACTCTAGTCTTAAGTAACCAGACAGCTCTTTAATATAACCAAGTATGATGAGCCCAGTCCAGCTGAGTGGCCCTGGCTTTTGAGGTACACACACAGAGCATTGTTCCAAGCAATCCCACCCAGCAATGTTCCAGGAACCACTCTTTGAGGCCCCCTGTCATTGAGCCAGCTTTAGTCTTACCAATGGTACAGACCCAGACTTTTTTCAAAAGCAGGTAGGAGAGGGGACAGGCATTGTGCTTTCCCAGAAAGGACCTCCTTCTGGTTCTAGTGAGTCAAATCTAGTCCAGTCCCTAATAAGAACACCCAACCCAACAAGTGGTCAGTCTGCCTCTGCTTAAAAATCTTGACTGAGGGAAACATACTCTCAACCTCGCTTTGGTTGAGAACACATTTAGGGAAAGCTCTCAGGGCTAGATTGTCTTCCCTCATGTCAAACCCAAAGGTGTGGGTGGACTCACATCCAGAAGCCTTGATATCTGTGAGTAGGCACCAGCCCTGCATCATGGAACTGAGAGCAGGGAAATGAAGCAGCTCATGTCCTGGGTCCAACTCAGACAACTACCTGATTCTCACAGTGATTGTGCCCATGTACATGAGCTAGATGCTTGATTCCTCCCAAGGCAGGGTCCCTCCCGAACTCCTCTTCATAGAAATCATTCTCCTTTTCCTTTTTCTCTCTCTCAAGTTCTCTTTGTATTGAGGGGAAAATACTAGGTAAACTTCCATGAGCTATCTCAGTGGGAGCTATTGTTATTTTTCTTAAAGAGTGAGAGAATTACAGAATTTCAGAGTGGTAAAAGGCCTCAGCAGGAATTTAATCCAAAATGTTTTCCCAAAGAAATCCTCACTACAACATTCCCGAATATGTCAAATACTCTCTGCTTGAATATTACAGTGAGGAACAATCTATTCTTACTTCACTTATGGTCAATTATTTAGCATTTATTTAGCACCTACTTGTGAGTTCTCTTCTTAGGAATATTTCTGCCCCCACAGTTTGTGGGAGAGACCTGAGGAGTCTTTGAAAAGTCCCTGAGAGGTTTCATCCTGAAAACTAACCTAAGGGGATTTTCTGATTTTGCTGTGTCCACAGCTTCCTTCAATTCCCTGAAATATGTGACTAGCCCATATATGAGGCTCCATGAAATCAGCTATTCAACAGAAAAGTAAAAAAAGATTGGTTGAAAAAAGAGGAACAATTCTTATTATTTTGTATGATTGCTAGAGATTTTCCAAAGAAGTATGACACTTCCACAGGATTTCACAAACAAGGTTGTGCACCTTGATTTCCTTATCTGGAAAATAAGGGGATTGGACAAAGGACTTTTAAGGTCCCTGCCAATTCTAACAATCTCTCTGTATCTCTCACATACTCAGTATTAAACAAACATAAGGATTCAGCCTTAAGAAGAGATATTACATTTAGATAAGACCCAGTTCCTTCCCTCTTGGAGATCAAAGCCTAGTAGTTCTAATATTTTATGTTCTCTGTGTATCCAAAATATATTTCATAATCTTTACCTTCAAATCCACCTTTCTTCCTAGCTTTGTTGTTTTGAAAGCACAATTATTCTTCTAGTCACTCAGGCTAACAACCTAGAAATCATTCTTTACACTTCTCTTTTAATCTTCATGGGCAATTAATTATAGCGTCTTACTGATTCTATTTTCCACCATATTTCTTGGCTCTGTCCGCTTCCTCCAGTTACCACGTCACTTTCCCTGCTTAATTCTTAATCATCTTTCCCCAGGCTATTGCAATAAGCTTCTAAATGGCAACCTTTCATCAAATATCTTCCTTTTCTACTCCCATCTTCCACATAGACCCAACCTGATTTTCCTAAACCACAAGTTTCACCATTTTTAACCCCTTTGCTTAAGAAGCTTCAGGGGCTTTCTTTTGTCTCTAGAAAAAAGTACAAACTGATATCTATGTGGTGGATAGAAATAAACCTAAAATAATTCTGAGCACATCTCTCAGGTTGGTTAAAATGACAGGAAAGGATAATGACAAATGTTGGAGGGGATGTGGGAAAACTGTTCCACTAAATGTGGAACATTGGGACATTGTTGGTAGAATTATGAACATATCCAACCATTCTGAAGAGCAATTTGGAACTATGCTCAAAAAGTTATCAAACTGTACATACCCTTTGATCCAGCAGTGTTTCTCCTGGGTCTGTATCCCAAAGAGATCTTAAAGGAGGGAAAGGGACCCACCTGTACAAAAATGTTTGTAGCAGCCCTTTTTGTAGTGGCCAGAAACTGGAAACTGTGAGTGGAGGCCCATTACCAGTTGGAGAATGGCTGAATAAGTTATGGCATATGAATATTATGAAATTATTGTTCTATAAAAAAAGATCAGCAGGATGATTTCAGAAAAGCCTGGAAACACTTACATGAACTGTTGCTAAGTGAAGTGAGAAGAACCAGGAGATCATTATACAGGGCAACAAGAAGATTATACTTTGATTAATTGTGATGGAGAGGGAGCTTTTCAACGAGGTGATTCAGACCAATTCCAATGATCTTGTGATGAAGAGAGCCATCTACACTCAGAGAAAGGACTGTGGGAAACAAGTGAGGATCACAACATAGAATTTTCACTCTTTTTGTTGTTGTTTGCTTGAATTTTATTTTATTTCTCATTTTTTTCCTTTTTGATTTGATTTTTCTTATGCAGCAAGATAATTGTATAAATATGTATGCTTATATTGGATTTAACGTATATGTTTACTGTGTTTAACATATATTGGATTACTTGCCATTTAAGGGAGAGGGTGGAGGGAAGTGGGGGAAATTGGGACACAAGGTTTTGCAAGAGTTAATGTTGAAAAATTATCCTTACATATGTTTTGAAAATTTAAAAAACAAACAAACCCAATTCTACCTCATATATTTAACCAGCTGGCTAATCTTAGGCAAGTCATTTGATCTCTGTCTCCTTCAAGTTTCTCATCTACAAAATGGGGATAATAATAGTATCTACTTCTCAAGTGCAGATCAAATGAGAAATATTCATAAAGCTCTTTGCAAACCTTAAAGCATATATAAATGCTATCTTATCATGACCATCAAAATTAGTAAATTAAAGCCCTTTCTATCTAGGCTCTGGCCTATTTTGCCAGATTGTTTTTACTTCCCATGGCATGATACATTCTAGCTGAACTGGCGACTTGCCATTTCTCATGAACAATATTTTATTTCTCACCTTGTATGCTTTTGCATAGGATCTACTCTTGTTGTTGGAATATTCTCCTTCCTCACATCTACTTCTTGAATTCACTAGATCCTTTCTAAACTTTAGGAATTCTTTTCTGATCTCTCTCGCCTTATTTTTCCATCTCGAACTTACTTTGCATTTTTTAATATATCTTATTTACTTATCTGAACATATGTTGGGGTTCCCATTGTAGAATGAAGCTCCTTGAGGGTAGGGATGATCTCAGTTTTGTTTTGGTGTCCTTAGTGCCTGGCACATAATAAACAATTAATATGTGTTGAATTGAATTGAAGGCTCAGCAGATGGTTTTCAAAGATGTGGCTGACATGGATTACTGGCTTTTAATCACAATAGGAATATTATCACCACTAATTTAACAGATGAGAAAACTGAACCTCAAAGAGGGGACATACACCAATCATAGTTACACAATTAGCTAAGTATATAAAATAGCCATTATTTGAGTCCAAATCAGTTGAATCTAATGTACACTGAGCTGCTTATGAGAAATCATCAATGAAAAAAGTTAGATTTATCTTTAGTTGGAGAACTTTCTATCATCATCATCATCCAATAATGGCCCCAGGATAGATTCATATTGAGAAGTTATACTCACATATTTCCAAAGCTTCCTAAAGTGAAATGAGCTGTTTTGTACCCATCCTGGCCAAGCAAACTCAGTAAGTGAAGAATCTCTATAATCAAACCTATTATCCAAGCAGGTGAGACATTTATCCTAAAGGGGAAAAAAGCTCTCTTTGCAGGGTTTCCTCGGATCTGTGATGCAAAGGCTTAGGGGCATAATTTGTCCATTAGGGCTTCCTACTGTGTTTTATTGCTTAGAACAAGTTTAGTCCCATCAGTCTCCCATTATCTGACCAACCTGGGGAATTCTCTCTTTAGGGGGTTGTCAAAGGCATCAGGGAATAGAAAAGACAAAGTTTAATACTTATGCTTTTCATAGAAGGCAAGAAGGTTTATTTATTTGACACATGATTTTTAGCATTCTCTTGTATTAGTTTCCAATGAAAACTTGATCAATACTGCCTTTCTTTAAAGATGGCCAACTGCAAAGTCATGAGACTTGAGTTTTAGTTCTATATCTACTCTCGATATAACCTTAGGCAAATCACTTCTACTTTCCCCACTGGACTTTGCTTTCTTATCTGTAAAATAAGAATAATAATCTTTTATTATATTATTGTAAAAATCTTGATAAGGGTAGAGATTATAGTGATAGTGGGGGGTGGGGTAGAATGATGGTCATAGCAACAATATTGGCGGTAGTAGGAATATTGATAATAATTAAAGGTACAATGATGATATTACAATATTGATAATAATTAAAGGTACAATGATGATATTACTGTGACAGTGACAATTATGATGATGTTGATGGAAATTATACGGATTATGGTCATAGTGATGATGGTGGTATTAATAATGAAGGTCCTGGTCAGGGTAAGCTATTTAATTTGTGATCATACCACATTTATCTACCTCTTCACCTTTGTTTTTTTCTCCTGCCACTTTGGACTGTCCTCCCCAGTCCTTTCTTCTTACATTCCTTAGGTTCAAATTTAGTTCATGAAGCCTTCTCTCCATTGCAATTCTTAGCAATCTCTTCTTTCTCTGAGTTCCTATAGTATTTACCACTGACATCATTCAACTGGTCCTTCACACATACTGAGATAATAATTAGTCATCCTTTTCTCATTTCTAATTCCCCCGATATATATTTAACAGAAAAAAAAAAACCCACTGGCATATTGCTTTGCACATGTTAGATACCTACTGAGAAACTTAAATGACTTTCTACTACAATGCTGGTCTACACTTGGGGACTTTAAAATCTAAGGGGCAGATTCAAAGAACCCTAGTATTGGGGATCTTGTTTTGTGTTCAGGGCTCATCTTGTGGGGTTCTCCCTTTTCTTCTGAACTAAGACTGCTTGTCCTATTATCCAGAGGATTAATATGTCTGTTTTATGTACCTTCTGATGTCTAGTGTATTTAGTCAGGACTTTCATCTGGATTGCCATTATTTTATGAACTAAAAAGACCCATAGAGGATTCATGCCAGTGTGATTTCTCACCTAAAGGCGAGAGGGGTGACTTTCAGGCAACACCAGATTTTTAATTTCTATTAGGAGAATTCTACATTTTCTGGGAGTTCATTTGGGATCAGATTTTCTATCTAAGAAGAGATTTGTACCCCCTCCCTTTTCTTTTTCTGTATTTTTCAACTATATTTGTTTCACTTCAATCAGGTTTTATTTTGTTGGCAACAATCAAAATCAAGAAATGGAGAGAAAACTCCTCTGTATAAGGAAAGAAATCCCTTATGGGGAATTTATAAGATAGAGAGACAGATGGGCACACAGACAGAGTATTTATTAAGTGCTTACTATGTGTCAGGCGCTGTTCTAAGTCCTGGAGATACATATAAAAGCAAACAAAACAACTACTGCCCTTAGAAAGCTTATATTCTAGGACCCATATATAGTTCTCAAATTCTGAGTTCTGTGTTGGTTGTTTTTCCTGTTTTGGGGGATTTTAAACATGTTTTCTTTTTTAATGCATTTGTTTATTTAAAACTTAAGTGAAAAATAGAAAAAGAAAAAAAGAAAGAAAAACATTGTCAAGTGCACAGCAGAATGCAAGAGAGAATTCAAAATATTTAACAATAAATTTTCCTCTCAAGAAAACATATATAATAATAGAAGATATGGTATTCAGAACTGTCATCTTTTCTTTGCTGTCTTACAGGTTTTCTTTTGTTCTCTGCTATGTATTTTTAATTTATTCTTTGTCAATTCTATATTACATAATTACTGTTTTTACCTTTCCAACATGTTTTTACTTGTTAGAATCATATCATACTGACCTCTATAGACCTCAATCTTTCTTTTGAACTATTCAATTACTAATGACAATCTTAGACATATGGTTTACATTTTCTTGTATAAAACATAACCAGATTGTCCTTATTGAATTCCGTGAAATTAGTCTTTAATGTTGACTCTTATATGTCAAATTTTCTATTAAGTTCAGATTTATTTGTCAAAAAACCTTGAAAATCTGACAATTCAGTGGTTGTCCTTTCTTCATTCTATATTATATTTAATTATTCTGGATATATTTTCTGCCACGACCCTAGTTCTTTAGATCTTTATTATATAGTATTCTAAGACTATGCTCTTTTATTGTAGCCATTGATAAACCCTGTCGAATTCTGATTGTGGTTCCAGGGTATTTGAATTGCTTTATTTTGTTGTTGTTGTTACTTGTAAAATTTTCTCTTTGAACTGGGTTTTTTGGAAATTTAGCAATAATGTTCCTACAGATTTTCCTTGTAGAATTTCTTTCAGGTGCTGATTGGTGAATTTTTTTTTCTATTTCTACTTTCTATTCTCATTTTAATACTTTACAACAATTTTTAAAAATCATTTCTTGCATTATTGTATCCAGATTTTTTTGGGGGGAGGCAATCATAGCTTTCAGGTGGTTCAATTATTCCTATGTGTTCTTTTTTTGATCTTTTCTCCAAATCTGTTGTTTTTCTTTACAAGATTTCTCACATTCTCTTCTGTTTTTTAATTCTTTATATTTTGGTTTATTATTTCTTTGTCTCTTATAACTTCACTGGCTTCCTTTTGCCCAATTCTAATTTTTACAGAGTCATTTTCTTTCTTAAAACTCTGGATCTCTTTTTCTAGTTGGTTGACTTTTCATAATCTTCTTTTTCTTGTATTATTCTATTTTTTCAGTTTGTCCTCAATCTTTCTTATTTTATTTTAAAAATCTTTTTGAATTATGCTATGAATTCTTTTTGAGCAGGTAACTATTTAATGTTACTCTGGGTAGGAGAGGCTTTTTTTTTTAACTTCAAAATCCTTCTCGGAAGATGAATGCTTTGCTTGTTTCTCTCTCTCTCTCTCTCTCTCTCTCTCTCTCTCTCTCTCTCTCTCTCTCTCTCTCTCTCCAAAATAAGAGCTTGTTAGTGTAATTACCTCTCATAAATTAAGAGATAGGGCAGAAAGAGGAGGAAAATGATGTCTCTGGCCTCAGCTCCTCTCCCTTCTGTCCTGAACCCCAAATCAAGAATTCCATCTTTCTATAAGTGTCCCAGGCAGCTATCCCATGGCTTCTGCACCCACCTGGCATTTTCTGGTTCCTTCTCACCCAGGGCCACATCTTGACACATCTAGACAATTAAGAATGTCTATATTTATGCACACATATACATACACACATATATGTGTATACATAAGCATATTTACATATATACATACACCTAAAACAATGTTAATATAGATCACATACAATGTAGATTTCTCTCTTTTGATTAAATCTTTTTAAATTCTGACTTTGTCTGAGGTCAAAGAATACTATAAGTGTCCCAGGCAGCTATCCCACAGCTGAATCTGTGTCCACAGAGATTCCCTCAATTTTCACAGCCTCAGATCCCCAACTTCCCACACTGTCTGTGATGTGAAAGTTCCTGTGGCTGTGGCTCAGGCTACCTCCCAACACAGCTAGCCCCAGAGTTTGTTACTTGCTATTTAACTGAGAACTAACCTGGAGGTATTTACACTCAGGCCAAACTTCTGCTCTGATATATTTTAGATTTCTC